>NC_090935.1:544556877-544859908 GCF_040938575.1 Ambystoma mexicanum | reverse complement strand
ATCCCCAATAGGTCATGCAAGGATGCAAGGCTGGTGAAGCAAAACACCCCTGGCCTTGCACGGCTGAGGTACAAGAACTGTCAAAGGGAAACCGGTTTCCCTTTCGCCGTTCAAGCCAAACCTGAAGCGAGTGCTCTTGGGATGGCACAGCTGCGCAATGGTTCTGGCGGGTTTTCCCCTCTCTACCATAATGGACGAGCCACCGCTTACGACTGAAATAAGTGCCACCACAACTGTGACGTGGGGTTTCGAGAGTACAGGGACTGGTGACACGGCTCTGTCTTTAGGCAGGCAGAGTTTGCAACTCCATGCAGGGCTGCCTGCAATCTTGCAATCAGCTTCCCTGCAAACTGGAACCAGCTGCTGGCTCTGAACAAGGTGCAATGAGCGGACCGCTTAAATATCTGCTCCCAATTATCTATTTATCTCTGCGCGCTACTCTCCGTTGAAATGCTGTTTACATAGCTGTCAGCCATTACAGGGAGGTGGGGGGAGGAGGCGCAGCAGACAGGCAAATGTCAGCGTATCATATACGCGCATGTGCACCTACATGTTTATTCATCAAACTATAACAATCTCGTTTGACTTTTGAAATTAGTTGCTCCATTTCAGGTAAAAATACAAATTCCGCCGGGAAGAGCTGCAGCTCTCCTTCATATTAGCTTCCATGGCACCCTACCGAAGCCAGATACGTGGAATGGACGTTTTCCGGGTTGATAAGAGAGCTCCAGCAAACATCCAACTGGGAAGCGAACTGTGACTGCTTCACTGGCCGCATCTGACTGCAGCCCATCAATCGGAAAAAGAGAGCGCTGTAAAGAGTGAACTGCAGGATGTGGTTTGCCCTGGCCAAAGTTTCCACCATGTGCCATGGGTTGAGAAATGTGCTCGCTGATTCCGCCGGATGACGCCATCGCCTGGAAACCTCATTATCTCCTTGCACTGCAAAGCTGGATATTTGCATTCAGACAGTGTACGTAAATATTTTAACAAGCAACAGCTGCGGGCTTCTTTGCTGTCCAAGATGCTGAAGTTTTTAATGTTAGTCAAGGTGAAGGGCTTTCATCATCAATCACACGGAGGAAAACACTTAACTTGGAGCCAAAACCCAGCTCTATTAAACAGATTCAGGGCACGCACAACTATGCTCCCAAATCTTGCTTCCACGTAAGGTACTGTCCCTGCGAGTGCCTGTTAGGTAGACCACGCCCCTGAAAACGACATCTCATCGCCACAGGGATCATATCCCTGACATGGGGCCTCTCTTCAGTATTTCAAAGGCATACATCTTTTCTTCCCAAAAAATGTCAAAAGATATTTCTGGAAAGCTAGGAAGCCGATGGAAGCCTGGTCACCTGGCTCTCCACAGCTCCACGGCCTTTTAAAAGAGATCTGATTGTGCTCTGCGGTTGTTAAAGACTATGGGCCTCATTACGAGGTATGCCGGTAGCCATGCCGCTATTTGCAGCATGGCTGCCGGCAAAACCGCATCCGTGTCCGTGTCCTCGGAATGAGGACTTACCGGACCATTCCGAGTTCGGATGGCCCGGTAATTCCTCACTCGAGGACACGGACACGGTTCATCCCCATTCCCATTTCAGCCCCCATAGGGCTGAATGGGAATGGGAGAGGGAGTAAACAACGGGCCATAACGAGATGGCCCGTTGTTTGCTCCCTCTTCCCCTCGCGGGACCCGGTATGCACGCCTGGTTTTCCCAGGCGTGCTTAACGTGTCCCGCGAGGGGACCTCGTAATGTGGCGGAACGGGTTGAACGGCGCCGCAGCCTTTTACGGCGCCGTTTAACCCGTTCCGCCAGGGTCGTAATGAGGCCCTATACATGTATTGCTACATGTATCGCTTCCCTTAGGGTTTGCCCCCCAGCTCTGAAGTAGGCTACTTTGACTTCTCTGCTGAAAAGGCCGCCCTTGGATCCCAATGCCTGTAATAACTATGCAGCTGGACTCCTCTGGGTGCCCAAGATCCTAGGAATGGAAAGTGGTGGCTCGCCAACGCCAAGACAGCTTGCAACAAGCTACCTTCCTGGACAACATTCAGTCCATCTGAAGCCGAAGCATGGTATTGAAGCTGCTCTTTTTCCCCTCGAGGTTGACACCCTTAATCAAGATGGCAAAGGACCCCCCTTTCACCTTTTAGCCAACCCACCTTATCTGCAGCTTTCGATACCAGGACTCATGAGCTGCTTATTACTGGCTGTCAAAGGCGGTGCCCGTGTAAGGGGTCGGCCTGGACTGGTTCTGCTCCTTCTTGGCAAGCAGGATCTGCAAGTCCAGTTGGATGCTGTGGTTCATCCCTGTTAGCGGTGGACTGTGGGCTTCTGCATGCCCCCCCCCATCCTAACTTCTGTTCAATCACGTCTTGGCAGTTTCACTATCACTTCTATTCGGACAAAACACAGCCTTTTCTGCATGTCATCGAACCCTTAGACAATATCTCTAAATTCTCTTCTAATCTGTAGTTGATTAGTCACTGGATGAGAGACAATGGCCTTAGGTTGCGCTAATTGAAAATAGATATGCTCTTGCTAAGACTGTAATGAAAAGACTACCGCTCTTTCGGCGCAGCACAAACAACAACAGTACAATAGTACTGAAAAAGAATGTCCAACCATGGTTCTAGAAAAATAAGAAATGTAATAAAAACCAACAACGCAAACAACTAATTAAAACATACTTAAGAGCCATCCCTACACAGGAATCCTATAGAATGCAAACTTGACTGTAGAGGGGCACTCTGGGTGAAGACAGAGGTGCGGGCAAATGATTTTAGCAGCAAATGTCAATGCTCAAGGATTTGTCTTTACAAAGGCAAAGACGGAGGTTTTAAAGTGCATACGGTTATTTGAGGAAGACCGGGGACCAGGACCTTTTCCAAATACATTTAGTTCTTGTTCTGGGGCTCAACAGCATTGAGGCAGGCTTCCTGACCCTTTCTGAGGCTGGAATTCAGCATCAGGTTCGTGAGCTGGTGGCCTGGGTCCAGCACGTGGTGCAGTCCAAGTAGCAATGGCACGTGGCATGAAGAGCGTTGGACAGGCAGGAGATATCTGGATCAGTGTAGCTCACAAGCGCATCAGGGAGAATATCAGGGCTGTTCCTTGATTGCTGGCTTGCTGAAAGGCCCAGTTTAGGGCAAGGAGCAAGGCAAGACCTTTCTTCTGCCCTTTCCAACCAGGAAGGTTTGTAGAAGGCACTTGCAGTGGTTCTGTCACATCCAGCGGTGGGGTACTAGGCACCAGTGCCTCTGTTGCAGGGGGCCTTGTCTACACGGACATTTTACTCCAATTAAGCCCTTGGGATGGGTAGAGTGAAGAGATTTCCTCTTCTTTGGAGCCTTCCGTCTTCCTCTCTATGGCAGCTAATTTTAGAATAGACTGTATCCCCAACAGTGTTCCAGGTTTATCCTTCTTGTCTTGAAGTCCAAAGATGAATCAACTAAGGAGGGGGTGTGTTCTCCTGATAAAGGCAAAATGCTACAGGTTGGTCCAAAACAAGAGAGCAAGGTGAGTGGGTGATGAAGCGTGTAATCAACTGCGCTGGGCATACGGTTATTATCTTGGTGAGGGGTTCAAGAACTCATGCTGCATGTGCCTTGGTCTGGGGCCACACCCTAAGTGCCCCAGAGGGTTACCTTGGAAAAGAGAATGACCAAAGGCAGCTTTGTGCTTGCAGTGCTTGTCAAGGAGTTCTTCTACTATGTTTTATTTGACTGTAATGTGAAGGCACATTAGGTAAATACAAGTAGCGCTACATCCCAGACAACATCTATTCTTATAGATAATAATAATTCACTATTAAACGTATGTCTCGGCCTTCAACGAGAAGCGCATTATTATCAAACTGCGCAAACTACCAGTAGGGATTCACAGATGATACCAAATACAAATTTATCGGCTAGCCCTGACCTGAATAGAAATCAATATGCATCCTCTGTTGACTCAGATTCGGGTGATACCACAAGAAGGACGGCTGGCGTACATGCCACACAAACAAGGGCGTAAATTATGCCCAGTATAAACGTAATTGAGGCAACGGTGGACACGATTTTTAGATTGTGCTCAAATCTGGTGCAAGAGCAATGCAAAACCAAAAATATTTTGTCAAAAGTGGTGGATATTATTCTGTTTCAAAGCCAGCCTGGATTAGTATTTATTGAAATCAAATGATGAGGAGCACAATCTAAACCCCTCAGAAGTGGATTACGATACCTCATCAATATTCTCCTCATCAGGACTGAAATTAACTGAGGAGTCAAATGAGGAGAGAAAGGATTCAGAATGGGATGTCTTAGTCACTAATAAGGAAGGGCCCAGTTTGAGCAGAAAGCTCCTGCCAAAGTCCGGGGCCTAAAGAGAAGAAAGCGTAAAATGCAAAGGAAGAGCAAGAAGGTTCCCCCAACTGCAAAAGAACTATCAAGGAGAAAAAATGCACGAGCCTTAGCAAATAGTAATCAATATGATATAATCTGCGTAGGAAATCCTGATCGTTATAATTTATGCAGAAAAGTCCAGCAAAAACAGAAGAAATGGAGGTCTGGGATTAATAAAGGCAAATCCCCACAGACCTTGGATTTATGGCTAAGTCACCAAGAAAGAGAACAAAGCGGCATACGTCTACGACAGGGGCAAGAAGACTTACAAGGAGCCGATAACGTGGGAAGCAGGAGGCCATGCAAGAATGCACGCTGACAACAAATAAGGCAAACATGGATGTGAGTGGAGGAACAGCTGATAGTTACAACCCAGCTACACAGACTGATGATAAGGTATGTCCTCTGCCTAGAGATATAAGAGTGGAGATTACACAATTGGAGATGGAAAATGGCTATCATTGTGTTAGGTCGTATGATAGTACACCACCCACGAAATTGCATGACCGCCCAGCCACAAAAACAATACGCATTGTTGTCAGAATCCGTCGCACTGTTGACCTCGACTAATTCTTTTTGGCAATAGAACCCCCGTCTGAAATAACTACAGACCAAGAGGATGTATTCCTCAAAAGAATGGAACCAGCGAACACCCGTCAACCAAGGATGTATAAGTTAGTACCTCTTACAATAAGTAACTACTGTAACACCTTGAACAACCACAACTAACCTTCAACAAGAAGAGGATAAGACACTTCCACTCAAGAACCAAAAAGGACTTTGATAACAAGAATCATAGGAAATCACCAGTATCTATAAATGGAAGAAAATTACCCCTGAGTTAGGATGTTAATACAATATTGATGTATGCTGTGGTGTCTGTATGGTATGGACATTCACTTACCAATGAGGAAGCAAGTCATAGGTTGCACGGACCTACAGGTAATCAGTTAGCGGGTGGAGTTACCCAAGGAAGTGTCCCGACGGAACAAGGACGCCTAGGACGGGATGAAAGTCTCTAGCCCCAACGGCTAGGAATCCCAGTTCGTGTGAAGCGGTAAGTGAAAGAAGGTAAGCTCCACCGTGCTAAGTAACTGGTCCATGAGAATGGGTCCAGATGAATGGGGAGTCTCTTAGTTGCAGATGGATAATGCTGGCTCCGGTGTAGAAGAAACAATGGTACAAGGAGTGGAACGTGAGGTGAGCGAAGTCCAAGGCAGTCCGGGCCGAGGTGCAAAAAGTTCCAAAATCCAGAAACGTTGTAACAAGGGAAAACGAGAGTGGCAATCCGAGGGACGGTCCGAGTTCAGTCAAGAGGTAAGTAGACTAAGTCCAGAGTAACACAACTGACAAGGAGTAGACAAAGGCAATCCGTAAGCAAAATTCAATGGTCAGACAGAAACAAGAATTTACGTAATAGCACTTCAGCAAAATCAGAATCAACACCTAGGTTGAAGTTAGCGGTGAAAATTACTTGACCCGCGTCACGTGACTGAAGCGGATGTTGCGGAGCCGCCACTTCTGCATGCGGCCATGATCTATATGTCAACTTCCAATCACGACCATAGCAAGACTTGTAAACAAAGCGCTGGTGTTTGTGGGAGTTGTAGTGCGGGTTAAAATGTCTGAGGTTTCTGTGTACAGAGGGGAGAGTTACGATGTTACTATTAGCATGGATGCATGCCGTGTTACTCTGTATATAGGTGTTAACTGGGAGAGTAGTGGGGCGTGGTTTAACCATAGTGATTGCCACAGGCATGACACTTGTACACCACGAATGAGAGCACATTTCTTACTCATGCGCAGGTTCTTTTTCTCTTACATCAAATACCCAAATGAAAAGTTATTTCTACGTATGATGTGATGAGTATTGAGTTACCAGAAATTGACAGCAGCAGTAGTTGTATCACCAGTGATAGTGGACGGTAAATGTTCTCACTCCAATCAGATCTATAATTTAGGCTTTGTCATTCAATAGATGTTACCAACTGAAAAAAATTACATCACACACGGATCCACATAGTAAACAAAAACAAAAAAATCAATCAGACATGGCGAATGAAAACAGGACAAGAAGAGGCAGAGGCAAATATACATCAACTTCATGCGTGTACCACGAATAGCACCTTTTGGCAGCACGATAGTGAGTATTGGGAGGCAAATGCATGCCAGGCTGGACAGTACTGACCACTCATTGCACATTCCTCCATTTCCTCTCTTGGAATACGAGAGGATTCCAGTCGTTTACCAATTGTTGAGAAGCCGGCTGATGGCGTCGAGCTGAAGGAACCATGGTGCTCTGCACCCTGCCGTCAGCATCGCACCCGTGTTAGTTCGCGCCCTTCCTGGTATGTGGGGCGGGCCTGCACTTGGCCTGCACTTGTACTTCTCTGCCGCCAGTTGCTTGCTACACCACCCTCTCCCAGGCTGCTCCTTTTTTTACTGCATCTTCACTTTGCTGGCATAGGGTCAGGCTGCTCGAGGCAACAGCCCCCCCCCCACCCCCAGTGAAGGGTTCCTGATCTCTGCTTCCCGTCTCCCCATCAAAGGGTTCTTTGACCACTTCGCAACCATTGTTCAGGCCTGTCCATGTTGTGGGATGGCCTTCCCATGACCCAGGCAGCCAACCTTTTTATCAGGCCCCCTAGCACAGGGAAACTCTGGTACTGCCACTCCATGCTGATCCTAAAGATAGCATTATGAAGCAAACAGCAGCTACCTATCGATGACTGTGGTAGTGCTACAGGAGCATTTTCAATGACATGATTAATAGAGGCTACTCCCAAAATCCGAAGAGTTGTGTGCTGTTCTTTGTACTAGCTTAGGTACGTCGTCCAAATGCCCACTGTGTATTTGTGTTTATTTCCTGCTCTCACCATCACAACACAGGGCTCATTCATGCCAGGGGGTATATAAGCCTACGTGGTTTTGCTGATGAATGAACTGCCCCATTCATATGTTGGAGTGAGCCAGTGCCTGGGGTAAATGATCAAGATGGATGTGGCTGTCCAACCCCTGTGCACCAGGGAAGGCATCTTTCAATCTACCTGTACATGTGTGCTTGCACACTTACCTATCAATGCCCATTCGTATTTCCAATAAACGGTCCCTAACAGCTTTAGAACTCACGCTTTTAGTGACCTTCCCTACTCGCGTATACATAATCTCTCCCAGCTTCCCTTATCATTCACCACAGCCACTGATTGATACTTATGTCCAATATAGCTACCGTAGCATGGACTAATGACGAACTCACTTCAAATATGTCACTCCGGCCTTCTAAAGAGATGCGGGAGGAAAGATCAGCCAGTTCTAACACCTTGTGCAGGCCTATTAGCTCTTCTTTGGAATGTTGCTAAATACCAAAATCAAAGACAGAGGCCCTTTTTCAATGTAGTGTTAATTCCCACGTTCTTGGGTTGGCTTGGCTGGTAAGAACCTACCAGACACCCAGCCTGTCACCCCGAGCCATGGTAGGCCTGAGTAAATCAAGGGCAGTGGCAAGGGCTTATGGCTGTTACTGGGCAAAGTTGCCTGGAAATGCAGAAATTAACATTATTAGCACACAGGACTGTTGTTTGCTGTGATAATACTGTCCCTGCTAATGTTTTACAAAGATTCCCGTTCATAAATGGAAAGGTTGTCCTAGGCTAAGATGGCCACCATGGACACATGAATGGAGTAAGTCCCTTTTCGTTTTCTATGGTGGCATGAAAGGGTGCAGGGTCACGTGACATGGTGGCGTGCAGAGAGAGTAAGTATGGTAGACAGGTGCTATGGGATGAGAATGTTCTGATTACTTACCGTTAATATTCATTACTCCTAGTCCTACTCTTCCTGGTCACAGTACTTACCTCATGAGGCCCCTGCCTCCGACACAGGACCTTCTTCTATTTCTTTAAATCCCTATAACTCCTCCCCCACATCCACGTCACTCAGTTTCATATTACCAAGCCAGAGCATGGGACCTTCCCCGCAGGGTGGGTGAGGAGGGTCGTCAGTACTGTGACGAGGAAGAGTAGGACTAGTAGTAATGAAGATTACCGGTAAGTAATCAGAACATTACCTCCACATCCACTCTTCCTCATCCCAGTACTTACCTCATGAGGTATACCAAAGCAGCAACGGGGAAAAGGTCCCAATGAGACACAAAGCCAAAAACAGTGCAGCAAAACACACACCCACAATAACTCTTAATTCACATCCCCACAGACAAAACTCCAACCCCGAAGGAACCAACCCCCGAGGGGGAGAAACTCAACCCATAGCGGTTGATGAAAGTGCTTAGACCAGCCCAGGCGGCAGCCATACAAATCTCTTGCAGAGAAACCTCCTTGTATTGGCCCAGGAAGCCGCCAAACCCTTGGTGGTCCGCCCCTGATCGTGCGCACGCATAGGCAGGCCAGAAGCCACATAGGCCATGGAGATCACAACACGGAACCACCAGAAAACGGAAACCACAGATGCCTTACACCCAGCCCCACCCAGACCACCAGCAATCAGAAGACTATCAGATTGGCAGAAAGAGCAAACCTAGCCAAACAACACACCCTGCTGGCCATCAATGTTATGCTAAGCCACCTCCTCATGCGTTTTCGGATCATGAAAGAAGTCAGGGAGAACCAGCTCCTGAGAGGTGTGAAAACCGAGAGACAACTTTAGGGAGAAACTTCGGTCCACACCTCAGCACCACCAAGTCCGGCAGCACCCTCAGGAAAGAAGGGTGGCACAAGAGAGCCCCAATCTCCCCAAGCCTATGGGCAGAAGTGATGGCAATAAGAAAGGCAGATTTCAAGATGATTGATATCAATCTCGGAAAAGGAGTCAAAAGGAGGCCCTTGAAGGAACTGTAAGACAAGAGGGAGATCCCAAGGGGAAAGCCCTTCATCAGTACAAGATGGGAAGAAGAAAAACCCTGCGAGCAACTTCCCCACCAACACCTCCCCATCCAAGTGACCATCAGATTCCCCCAAACGGAATTTAATGGAGGCCCACTGAGAGCAAAGCCTGGAAAAACCACCAGGCCCTTGTCAAAACCCCTCCTGGAGGAATTGAAGGATAGCGGGGAGGCCAGAACGCAGGGGAGGGATCCCAGACCGCCCATACAAGTCTCGGAAATGGCCCCAATGCCTGCCGAACACCTTCAAAGTGGAGGGTCTAAGAGCATCCATTATGGACTAAACTACAGGACATGAGAACCCCTGAGATATCAGCCTAAACTGAGCAATAGTCACACTGCCCATTACATCCGGCGGACTTCCAACCGCAGACCCCCTTGAAGGGGATAGGGCCACCTCGGAACCAGCCAAGGTTCCTAGGACCGAAGCTCCAACAGAGAGGGGAAACAAATCCGGCGGGATTCGAATTGAACTAACAACAACACAGTCACCCTGGACACTCTGATACGCCGAACCACCCGGGGCAGAAGGGGAATAGGCGGAAAGGCATAAAGGAAACCCCAAGGCCACTTTACAGAAAGGGCGTCCACCCCCCAATCCCCTCGGCCTGAAAACTGAGAGCAGAAGAGGGGAACGTCTGCTGAGGCTAGGGATGCAAACAGGTCTAGAACAGGGGACCCTAATCTGACACAGGTCACCGCAAATACCTGGGCCGACAGGACCTCTTCCGTAGAGGAGTGAAACGGCGTCTGAGAAGATCCGCTTGAACATTGTCCACCCCCCTGATATGTGAGCGCCACCAGAGAGATCAGATGCGATTCTCCCCAGGTGCCTATCAGTGCTGCCAGAGCATTCAAGGAGCGGCCGCAACCCCTTTTGCGGTTGACATATGCCAAGGCCGTTGTATTGTCCGTTCGGACCAAAACCGCCCAACCATCCAGCAACTCCTCAAAGTACTCCAGAGCTCGGAGAATGGCACACAACTCTCGCCAATTGTATGATCGACGGCTCTCCCCAGATCTCACAACCCTTGAGCTGAGAGGATCCCCAATGTAGACTGCCCAACCCATTCTGCTGGCGTCTGTAGTAAGAGAGGCCACAGGAGGAAGGACTATGGACACCTCAGCCTGTAGATTTGGAACCCCCCGCCACCATGCCCGCAATGCCTGGCAGACTAAAGGGAGATGAGGCAGGATAGCCTGCTGACAGGACTCCCCGACCAACCAATTGTCAAGGTAGGGCAAAACATTCTGCACTCCCTGCAGATGCACCACCAGGGGAGTCACCAGCATGGAGAACACTCTGGGAGCCAATCGCACCCCGGACGGGAGCATTCAGAACCGAAAACGCTGTGATCTCATCCAATCCCCCCTGCATAACATCCAGAGTATGTTCCGCAAAGCCTCCACGTCGAAGTTTTCCGTCCAGACAAGCAGTGCAGGGCCTCGAGACCCATAAGCAGGTGACACCTCCTAGAAGGCATAGGGACCAGGAACACCCGCGAGTAGAAAACTTGACCCCGGACAGGGAGAGGAACGGGCAAGCCGGTAACCCACAACAACAATTCAGAGAGAACGGATCCCATGGCCAACTACTTGGTCCGTGAGCTGGGTACCAAAGTCCTAACTATGCAAACCTGGACAGGAGGAGACAGGAATGGCAAATGATACCCCCCGCCGGAAGGAGCCCATTACCCAGGAAGCTGAACCCCACTGGTCCCATACACCTCCGAGAAGATAGAGATGAGGAGCCAGGGAAAACAAACCGCCAGTCACTGCACTTGCACCAGAGGAAAATCACAGGATGTTGAAGCAGGCCTGCGCCGCAATGTAACAGCATGCTTGTCAGCCCACAAAAAGAGCTCACCTATCAAAGGGAAGATACAGGACAGCCCAGTAGTCCAGCAGATCATGGCCCCCTCAGCCGACAGAGGAACCACCAGGCTGGCGTCAATGGGCAGAGTACTGTAACAAAGCGGGGCAATGCAATCCATCCCGCATAGCAGACACCAAAGGCAACCCCATACCTGGGGTATGCCTAAACTGGAAAACTCACTGAAGGGACAGTCCCCTGCACCACCACCAGGGGCTCTGAGAACCCCTTTAAGCACATACATGTGCCACCATCTGCCATATTACTTCCACGCGTCTGAGAGGAGACGTGAAAGCAACACGTCGGCACTGGAGGACCTAGGCTCTAAAAGAAGAGACACTGGGAACCCCCTGCATGAACGTTACTTCCATGATGAATTAGCAGTTTCTATAATTCCATGCCGGACAAGCGAAAAGAAATTCATCTCCTTCGTCCGTCCCCTGCGTAGTTCAGAAGAAGAGGACAGGACAAGGAGCCTGCATCCATGGCTAGCACAGACCCAAACACACCACTAATTTGCCACCTGTATACACCGCACATGACCGAGAGGTGGTTTGAGCCCTGCATCAAGTAGCTGGTAGCCCCATGCTCTAAATGGTTCTCAATGCGTCAGCCTTGTAAGGATGAAGGGCCGAGTCAGCCCCTGTTGAGACTCGAACCCCCGAAGTTTAGACTATCCAGGCTGCTACCCTTCCGGCCGTAAGATAGTGCTTGCAGACGTATCCAAATCTGTGCCGTTTTCCCAGACTGCAAACAGAGAATGCAGCTAACATCCGGTGCATCCTAGGCTGTATGTGTCTGAGGAGCAGGAGCCATGTGACATGCCTGCGACAGAACAGAGCCACTGCACTTTCAAAGACTCTCTACCACTGTCACCCCACGACAAGAAGCAGAGAGGCCTCACAACAAAGGGAAGGCTAGCCACACTGCCAAGTGCTTGCCATCATTTCTTAACGTCCCCACTTCTCAGTCAGAGCATCTTCAAAGATGCAGCCAATAAAGATGTGTACACAGAGCACGAGGAAATGGCCTGTTGAGCTAATGGGTACCCCTCCAGAAGGCACCAAGCAATAGGGAAAAACCAAACAAAACAATCCCTTAGGCAACGCTGCATCAAACAGGAGGCATGTCGTTGCACGGCACCAACGGCAGGAGAATCAGGGCACAAACATTCACAAAGCCCCCAATTCCTTACCACATCCCGGACCCTGCAGGACCCAGGCCGTGATGTCCTCGCGCCGACTTACAACCTTGCAAAAACACAACCGGGCGAGGCACCAGCCTCCGTAAGGCACACCAAGGAGCCAGCATGAATAGGACGCCAAGATGGCCATACCAGCAGGAGAGGGGAAAAACAGCAAGCACAGAGCCTCCTCCCCTCTCCTTACCTTCCCCCAGGCTGAGTAGGACCCGGGACACAATGCCCACGCTGCGGTCCAGAGCCCAGCAAAGAACCGAGCGAGGCAATCCTGCACAACTGATACCCCAAGCCCTGCAGGGGACTCAGGAGCATCGCTGCACCCGAGGGAGCCAAAGGCCCCGCCACACAGCCCCCCCCCACAGGGTGCCAGCAATCGGTGCTCCCCAGTGCCCCGCACCGGGAAGAAAAAGTCCAACCTGCCGGAGGCAGGAAAAATTAAACTGAGTGACGTGGATGTGGGGGAGGAGTTATAGGGATTTAAAGAAATAGAAGAAGGTCCTCCGTCGGAGGCAGGGGCCTCATGAGATAAGTACTGTGACGAGGACGTGGAGGTAATGGGGCGGGGTTGGGAGAAAGAGAGAGGCGGTGTGGGTGGGAACGCAGGGGCCAAGTGAGATTGTTGAGAACAGCTGTCAATGGAGCCCATAGAGTTTGGGAGCAGCCAGCATTGCCAGTATGAACATGAGATTATACTGGCAATTTCAACATGCATTGAAGGAAGCTGATAGTCTTGTTCGCCCTTGCTGTATGCTAATAATTGTATTTCCACTGTGTTATGTTCAATGACCTTCTCCACCATCGTGTAATTAATTTTCATGAGATAAGGCACAAGTGCACACTTCTGTTCGTTTAGCCTGTAACTTCCCTTCAGTCTCTAAATATGACATATCTTCAGAGTGTGGAGACTCTGCGATGAGTCCACAGCCTGAAGAAGATGCATGAATGTGGAACGCAATAACATTGTCTGCTTGTCTATGGATGCAATGATTAAGGTGAAGTGATAGGACAGTGTTTTTAAGATCTGGCGCCTTTCATTGAAGATATCCCTGCACCCTTTCCCTCACCTTTGGAGATACTGTGCCTTAGAAATCACCTCTGATGAAATCAGGGAAACTGCAGTCCATGGATGAGGCCCCTGCTCATCACAACAACGTATAATCCCACATGCAATCCCAAGCAGCACTAGTGGCATTGACAGTGTGCATATTTGTGTGTACACAAACACACATCAAACATCAGTCATGTACAATTACCCACATACCTTTATTTATTTATTGTTTTTTTTATAATACACCTGTATGTAAAGTGTTTCAAGACGGGCGGGGGGAGGCTGAAGGGGGAGCAGGGATGACAAAAACAAAGCGGTCCTACTAGGCCTTGTGACATTTGTGCAAGTGCAGTAACATAAGTGCAGTGGAGAGGGGAGGGGGGAGAGTGCCGGAGGGGTTACGCAAGTGCCAGGGAAGGCCAGGTGGACAGAGCCCTGGGAGAAAAGAGTGCAGGGCAGAAGGTCCACGAGGAGGTGCAAGTTGCATGTTAAAGGTCTCAGGACGCAAAGGTCAAAATGAGTGATTTCTGAAGATCTAGACCAAAAGATGTCATTAAACAGACAATGTGCAACACATCAATGAAAGCTCATTGAAGTTTGTTGGAACCAGCCAGGAGTGAGAACGCTGTCTTTTTCGTGAGCCGCCCTCATAATGAGGAGATCAGGCACTGTCCCTTGAGGGATTTTATACTCTAATCCACTGTACCTCTGCCAGGATGTACAGTAATGAAAACATCCTGCTGCTTTACTAATCCAACAGCCAAGCACCCGGAAGATGTTTACTGCAAACAGATTGCCTTGATGCTAATGATTGGAAGTTTTTGGATGGGGGAATGGTGTGTTTTGACCATTGGAACGTTGGCTTTCACTGATGAACAGATATCAGTGACACAGCTTTCAGAGATGGCGGCTATGCGACAACTGCTCGAATTTAGTGGAATAGCACATTTTACCATGTGCAGATTTCCATGTTCAAGCCTCCTCCTCTCTGGATGTCTTCTTTTTCACTCTCGCGCTCAGATTGCACTGTCACACGACCAGAAATGAATAAGTAAAGCATGTATCGGGTGCAGGCAGCGAGCCCCTGTTTAGAGAACTACCCAATATGTTGAGGTGTGATCACAACTAGCGATTGATTGTGAGCAATAGACACCACAAGTCAACACGCACAATGCAACTTGGTCACATGTACATTCTGTTAAACATGTGCATCAAAATATACTGTGTCATGCATATTTGCACTCATTGCTGGCTCAATAAAGAGGTACTAGCTGTCTAAAAGTGATTACAAATCTGCCAACATGCTCCGGCTCTCAGTCAGGAGCGGGAGTCTGAAGGGGCTAAGGCAGACCCGTTGCCAGCACCCACAGTGGGTGTGAATGACCTACTACCCAGCTTCAGATCACTGAACAGATGGTTCCGCTCACTGGCAGAGGACATGCCTTCTTATGATAGCAGAGAGGGGCATTGTTCTGGCATCTCCCTCTATGATTCTGGGAAAGATACTTGAGAGTCACGTGATGCACCGATTACTTACCGGTAATCTTTGTTACTCCCAGTCCTGCTCTTCCTCGTCAAAGTAATTCTACCTTCTTTTATTTCTTTTATTTCCTATAACTCCTCCACTTAGCCCACGGCATCTAGTTTAACATATCCACGCCGGAGCATGGGACCTTCCCCGCAGACCTTCCCCACAGAGAGGGAGGGGAGGGTAGTCAGTACTGTAACAAGGAAGAGTAGGACTAGGAGTAATGAAGATTACTGGTAAGTAATCAGAGCATTACCTCCACGTCCACATTTCCTCGTCCCAGTACTTACCTCATGAGGCATACCATAGCAGCAACGGGGAGAGGTCTCAATGAGACACAGAGCCAGAAAAGTGCAGAACAAAAACTCACACCATTAAGAACTCCAAACTCACATCCCAACAGACAAAACCCCAACCCCCGAAAAAACTATCCCCAGAGCGGGAGACAGTCAATCGAAAGAGGGTGATGAAAGTGCTCTGAGTCGCCCAGGTGGCCGCTCCACACATCTCCTGCAGATATAAAGCCCCTAGCATCCACCCTGGGAGCAGCCAAACCCCTGGTAGAGCGACCCTGCATGGGCAGGCACAGGCTGGCCAGGAAAACCACAGAAGCCATGGAGAGAACAACACAGAGCCACCAGCTAATGGAAAACACAACCAGGCGAATACCAGACTGCCGGTCAGGAGCAGTCTGAGCTAAATACACCAAAAAACCACCTGCCGCACATCAAAGGCAGGCCAAGCCAACCCTTCCCGCGACTGTGGGAACCGAAAACACAGGGACAACCAGATCCTGAAAGGGGCGAAACCGAGACACAACCCTAGGCAGGAACCTTAGAGTACACCGCAAAACCACAGAGTCCAGGAGAATCCGCAAGAAAAAAGGGGGGGTGACACATCAGAGCCCCAATCTCAGTAGAGTAAGGAACTCGACGACAAACCAGAAAGGGGTGCCAAAGGTGGTCCCGAACGAACCTCAAGACCAAAGGGAGATCCCAAGGGGGAAGGCCCCTATCAGTGTAACGATGGCAAGAAGAGAGACCCTGAAGCAACTTCCCCACCTGAAAAAACCCCTGAAGTACAACAGCCCCCGGAGAGTGCCACACAATCGATCCATGTGGACGAACGACGGCCCTCCTCCGGTTTCCACAAACCCTGGGCTGAGAGGACGTCCAACATGCCCCCCCTGCTGGCGCCAGGAGAAAGAGGGGTCAAAGGAGGACGGACTAGGGACAGCACTGCCTGGAGATATGGAACCCGCAACCACCACAGTAAGGAGGGCCACAGAGCCTGAGACACCGGGATCAAGGCAGAGTAATCCACAGAAGCCAGAAGTTAGTGAGAGAGTAGGTAAGACACCAGAGGATGCAGATTACGACAAGCCCACGGAACGTGAAAGATGTAAGAAGCCATGGACACCTGAAGCATGATCAATAGGTGAGTCGTAACACACTGCCACCTGAGAACCCTACCCACAACAGACAGCAGGCGCTGGACTCCATTAGCAAACCTGAGCCCTGACAAAAACCAGATCCCGAGAGGCTCCTCAAGAGACAAACGCCAGTACTCCAGAAAACCCCCAGTCCCGCAATGCCCGGTAAACCAGCCAGAGACCAATCAGGATCGACTGCCAGAGGGCCACCTCCACCAACCAGGCGTCCTTGTAGGGAAAAACTGAAAGCCCATCAGGATAAGATGCACCACCAGGGGAGCCACCAGCCCAGGGAATACCCTGGGGGCCGAGTGCAACCCAAATGGGAGCATTCAGAACTGAACACTGAGATCCCACTGTAAAGCGGAAGAACTACATCCGGCAGGGGCGGAGAGACATATGGTAACATGCAACCCGGAGAACCAGGAAAACCAACCAGACCCCTGTTCACAACATCAGGAGAAATGTCCTGCAAAGGACTCAACTTGAGTTTGGAACCGTGAAAAGGAAGCTAAAGGGCAGTCACCCACTGAGGCCCCTCAGTTTTCCAATCCCACAGACGAACATGCCTGCGGGCCGATACGCCAGCACCAAGGCCGAGCCACACACTCCATCAAATGCCAAATCGGACAAAGGGGCAACCTGCTCTGTAGCATGTCAGCCAGCTGCGGGGTGCAGAGCCACCGTCAATGGCCACCTTCAACCTCCTGAACCACTCAGCACACCCTCCACAGTATAGGAGCCATAGATATTCACCCTGAGGGCCACATGTGCACCAGCTATTTCAGGCTGCAATCCACCCTACGGTCCACCGGGTCCCAGACAGCCGCCTCCTCGGCCGACCCAGAGGAGTGGCTCACCAGACTAGCGAGGACATCATCGATTGTAAAGTACCAAAAAGGGAGTGGAACTGTGAACCCGGTGGGGGACAGAGTAGGAAGGAATGGAGCAACGTGCAACACAGCATTCCAGGGCTGCAGTCATGCCGGTAGACAGCCAATCGAGTTGAAAACCGAGATCAGATTAGCTGCAACAGACATCCGGTGGGAAAAGGAAAAGTGTGCTCTAATTTCACAAAAAACATGTCTGGAATGGTGAAAAAAAAGGGTGCAAAAAGTAGAGGAGTTGTGAACAGTGAAAAACAAAGTAGCGGAACACCAGCGCCTGACCGTCCCTGCTCACTTTGACCACTGCACCCCCCTTTCCTTTCCATGTTCTTCCCGGACAAAGAACATATAGCTGACATTTTCTTCCACCTCTTGCGAAGCTCAGGAGAGGAGGAAGATGAAAAAGGGCAAGGGGCCTGAGCTGAGTAGTTTGCTGGCCATGGCGCAAGCAGCACAAAACACAGCAAAAACAAAAATGTCAGCAATACATGTATGTCCATTAAACTCCAGGAGAGAACAATCACCCAATTCCCCCTGGAATGGGCCGTCACTGCCGTTACTCAACTCCAGGCACACCGGAGCACACCACAACAATAGCCCCCCATGCCCCCAAGGAGGGGGCATCCCGCACAAAGCACCACCTGTAGTCCACTGGATCCTGCAGCGTTCCGGAGACAACAGCATGTGCCGTCACTTCTTCATATGAAACGAAAAAGGTCAGGGCAAGGTGCCCTAGTGCAGCAGAGCGCATACCCAAGGAGTGCAAACAGGCACGTCACCAGCTGAGTCTAAAATATTTACTTGCTACTCAATCAGCCATTTTACTTTCACAGGCCTGAGAGGTGGCTTGAACCCGGCATGTTGTAGCAGGGGGACCCACATGCCACCTGTTGAGCTATTGGGATCCCCAAAAACATCAACTGCAGGCCAGGAGAAACCCACCAACAGGGGAAACAAAACAAACCACCCCATGGGAATGGGCCATTGCATTCAGCGTCCCCCTCAAGATACAGAGAAACATGACTACGAAAAACTCCTGCCCTCTGGAGGAAAAGCCCCTGCTAGGGTCACCAAACGACTGTAATGCCACAACAAATGGAACGCTGAGTCCCTTGGGGCCTACCAGAATGGAAAAGGTGTACAAATATTCTACACTCAGGCACCCCGGGGGCATACATGGGTCCAAAACCCCCCCAATCTCCTTACCCCAGCCAGGGGCCCTGCAGAACCCGGGCATCGATGCCTCCACACCAGCTTTGGGCCAGGCAAAAAACCGTGAGAGGCTTCCTGCTCAACCGGGAACCCACCCCCACAGGGGGGGCGGGAGCATGCCGCACCTGGAGGAAACCGAGGCCCCGCCACAGAGCCCCACCAGGGGTCCAGTAACTGTAGCTACCCACAGCCCCGCTCTGGGAACAGTCCACCTTGCCAGATGCAGGAAAAATGAAACTGGTTGCCTTGGGTTAAGGGGAGGAGTTATAGGAAATAAAAGAAATAGAAGAAGGTCCTGTGTCAGAGGCAGGGGCCTCATGAGGTAAGTACTGTGACGAGGAAGAGTGGACGTGGAGGTAATGGAGATTCTTGAGCATTTTCACTTTACAGTTGGCCCCATTTGTCCAAAGATGGGGACCTCTGTGTTTGTCTAAAGATATGTAATTCTGCTCCCGGCAGCTGCCCTTCACACAATGCTGCAAGGTGCCCCCGGGGGCTCAGAGTCTTGCATTGAAATACGCAAATGATATGCATTTCAGGGCTACGACGCGCCAACGGGATGCTGAGGGGAGACCTTGGGCATCGTACTGTTTGCTCTCCTCTCAGTATTTCTGGTTCTGTTCCCTGTTGGTTCTCTTTCTATCTTTCCAGTCGTTCTAATTCTGTGTCGTAGTCTGACGACTCTCCCATGATCGTCCTTCATTCACCAGCATGACACACGGCTCACTTGTTGGTCACAGATTATTTCCTCTCTACACTCTTCCTCTCTCTTATGTGAACAGAGGATAGTGCAGGGTGAACGTGCTGCACTTGGTTGGCGGGATGCCCACGAAGAGCAACAAAGCTGTTCCACGCTTAGAATCCAAACTCAGGTGTGGGATCCGTGCTTAGAAACCGAACTCAGTTACGGTATTAGGCGCGTTATAAAAAAAATATTTGAACTCTGGGCTTCTCTCTCTGCTTCTCTCCGCAATTCACCTCTGGGTGCTTGAACGTTCTCTTCACCTCGTAGAGAGAAGTTGCTTTCTTCTATGCGACCTCCCCTGATGACTGCCTGATTTTCTGCCCCACCCTTTATGCATGTGTTCCCTGATTTCCTCCCGCTTTATTCTTCTGCCTGCCATCGTGGTGTTCTTTTTGATTCTTCACACTCTTTCACTTTTCACAGATTGCTCATTGCGGCCACTTTCAACCTTACGGCATCTGGGAACAGGGGGGGTGGGGAAGAGCTAGTATAGAGCTGAAGGTTGAAGGAAGTTACCGGAGTGTACACAAAGATCAGTCCTTTAAGTGGGCCAGGGCCTGCTGCGGTGCGGCCCCTGCAGTCTCCCAAAAGTGGGGTGAGCCGGGTCCCTGCCGAGGCCTCCTGTCCCACCACTACATTAGCGGGATGCATTATCCCATCGCAGAGATGCGCCCGCATTAAATCAGGCAAGCTGACAGAAGTGTCAGCCAGCCACAGCATCCCTGTAGCTGGCTGGCACTTCTGCCTGACCTCTCGCACGTGGGGTCACCAGAGGAAGTTACTGTGCCTTTGTTTCCCCAGGTCGCTGAGGCATCTTTAACCCTCGGCGAACCTGGTGACTCCTCGACATATTTTGAGGTTTATAAAAGATCACTTCAAAAGTGCACAATTCAAGCCATCTTTTATAAAGCTTTGCCGATAGTCTCTCCGTCAGGAAAGCTTTATAAAAGATGGATTGAATTGTGCGCTTTTCAAGCCATCTTTTATAAACATAGAAATGTTTAACAAAGATGGCTAGGAAAGTACACAAACCATAAGGTACGCACACAAATATATGAATGCTATATATTTGTGTGCGTACCTTACTATGGTTTATGTACTTTTCAAGCCATCTTGAAGTACACAAACCATAGTAAGGCACGCAAACAAATATAAAAATGTCAGCATTTTATATGTATGTGCGTACCTTACTATGGTTTGAGGAGTATGCAAGCCATCTTTTATAAACATAGAAATACGTTACATATTTCTATGTTTATAAAAGATGGCTTGCATACTCCACAAACCATCTTAAGGTACGCATACAAATATATAAAATGTTTGCGTACCTTACTATGGTTTGTGTACGTTTTTAAGGCCACGTCCATCCCACAAGCCACGCCCCCAAATGAGCCCCCCCCCCTCGATTTCTTACACCATTTAAAGCCCTGCACAAAGTCAAGTAAAGAGAGGTCGGAAGGTGCAAGGGCATGACGAAACGGAAGCGAGCCAGTTAAAGAATGGCGGCAGAGCGCTGCCTCAAAAGGGAGATGCGAGAACAACGCACATCACAGAGTTAAGGAAGAGAGAGCATACACTGGAAGGCCAAGAAGACACATTGAGGGCACATGATGTGCTGTGAGCACAGGATACTTGCAGAGAAGTTCACTTTCAATGTACACCCTGTATCGCTTACCGCTGCCGCCAACATGTTCCTACCAGAAATCCAGTAACAACTGGCCTTCCGTCTGCACAAACATTCCCTTCAGACGCTCCCAGTTTCTGCATTGCTCCCTCTTAAGAGTAAACTGCCTCGTCCGTGTACATGTTTGTACTGTTGTGGAGCGGCTTATGCTGTTCACTGCACACAAGGGCCTCTATGTGAGGAGGACCAGGGTTGCACTTCGGGGATAATGTGAGGGAAAGAGAAGCACATGCAGTCTGCTTGCTGTACTTTGGGGCTAATGGGATGGTCAGAATAGCATCTGTCACTTACTGTGTGCTGTATGAAGAGGCCAATGTGAGGGTATGAGCAGCAGCTGTCATTTATTGTGTGCTGTACTGAGAGGCTAATATGAGGGTCAGAGTAGCCTCTTTCACTTACTGTGTGCTGTATGAAGGGGCCAATTTGAGGGTCTGAGCAGAAATGGTCATATACTGTGTGCTGTGCTGAGGAGCCAATCTGAGGGTCTCAGAAGCATCTGTCAATGTGTGCTGTGCTGAGCAGCTAATATGAGGGTCAGAGTAGCCTCTGTCACTTACTGTTTGCTATGCGAAGAGGCCAATGTGAGGGTATGAACAGCAGCTGTCATTTACTGTGTGCTGTGCTGAGGAGCCAATCCGAGGGTCTGAGAAGCATCTGTCACTGTGTGCTGTACTCAGTAGCTAATATGAGGGTCTGAGTAGCATCTGTCACCTAATGTGTGTGGTGCAAAGAGGACAATGTGAGGGTATGAGCAGCAGCTGTCATTTACTGTGTACTGTGCTGAGGAGCCAATGTGAGGGTATGAGAAGCATCATGGTGTGCTGTACTGATTAGCTAATATGAGGGTCAGAGTAGCGTCTGTCACTTACTGTGTACTGTGCTGAGGAGCCAATGTGAGGGTCTGAGCAGCATCTGTCACTTACTGTGTTTTGTACGAAGAGGCCAATGTGAGGGTCTTGTCACGGTTTTATTACATGGCACACTCCAGCCAGGGACTCCTTCCAAGACAATGAATGTGGCGCACAATAAAACGCTTATCATTTTTTATATATTACTGATTATTTTTGAGTAGGCCTCCAACCCGTCTCGCACCTAACCTCCACAAACATCCCGTGTCACAATGAACTAGGAACCAGACCGGTGTGTATAAATAAGATATTTATTAATTTATTATATAATGAAAATGGAAAATTAAACAATTTCACAGCCACCAATGTTGTGGCAACACAAAATGCAATAATCTCTACAAACAACCCTGTTAAGATATATTATCACAGTTACTTCCTTTTTTTTAATGACAGAACAGAAAAATAATAATTTATCACACAATGATAGTACCAACAGTTAAACAGTCCCCCCTGCAACACTCACCCCAAAACATCAGCTAAACATGATTCCTTTGAATGGAAGGCAGTGGCAAGGAGTAGGAATAGAGAGAGAAAAATCGGATTTGGGGTAAAGCCCACCACCACAAGATGAGAAGCTAGCAAGAAAGTGAAAACCCGTTTTTGGAGCAAAATGACACAATGGGATTTTGATTATTATTCACAACTGCTAGGGGACAGAATGAAAGGAAATTCATTATTGCTTACACTTCAGGAGATTTGAGCAAGTTTATAGAATACTAATTAGAACACCAGGGCAAAAATGGACATGAAGTGGGAAAATCGGTTTTGGGGGAAAGCAAATGCAAAAGGGAAAAATACAGTGGCAAATCGAAATTCGTTTACACTGGGTATAGTATGACAGGCAGCTCGACAAAGGGGTTTAGCTTACAATAGGAAAATAGGTTTTCAATGACAAGGACAGAGGCACATTACAGGTAGACTTCTAGGCAAAAGGGATTGCTCACAATGGGAACAACGGTTTGGGTTTAATAGGATGGATGCAAAATGGGAATTTGTTTGGTAATGCACACAATACACGGACAGATTTGGTTTTCAGCACAAGCATACTAATTCTTTTGAGGCAACACTTTAATGACTATAACATACACAAACACCAGGTACAGGATGGTTAATTTTGAATGTCAACAATCTTTTACCATGAATTTCAACCGGGGAATTAATTGATTTACACAGACACTGAGAGTTTCTTTTTAAGGAGATCTACTAACATATACAGGCTAATAATAGATTCTTCTACGGGAAGGTACCGGAATTACACTGGCAATTTTTGGGGTTTTCAATGGGGTTTTCAATGGGAGAAATATTGGATGCAATGTTACAAAAATCAAGGGCTTATGCAATTTAGAACTGGGGTTATATGCTACTTACAAAGCCAGCCTTGGATTGGGTTTCAGGAGAGCCAGCTGGATCTCAGGGCAGTCTGGACAGCTAGGGCAAGGGGTCAGGTCACTGCACTCTCAAAGATGGTAAGGTTCAGTCACCTTCTCTCCGTCCTCCTTCTCCTGTCTCCCCAGATTTTTGTGTGTCCTTCCTTCTAACCTAGTACAGCCCCCCTTATATAGCATTAATGACAGCACCAACTTTACATTCTAGGGGGAATGCCCTGTAATTATCCCTGCTGCTTGGATAAGAAAGGTTACCAATCCTCTCTTGGCCCCCTGGCATGATTGGTTCAAGGGAAGCGAGCACCATCTGTCTGTTTGCATTTATTACACTGCTTTGTTCTCAACTCAACATTTTGGCAAAAACTAGTTATGTATCGTAACTTTATACCTATTCTAGCCACTGCCATATGAAACAGCTATGTGGTTTTAGCTGGTCATAAGGAATTAGGTGAGCCAATTGTCCAACTACGTACGATGTAGCCATTTGGCACATTTATTTTCATTTTCATAAAAATGTATAATAGTTATGACTCTGCAAATGATCAAGCATGTTCCTAATTTCATTTTGTATCTTTTCACCAACTGTCACATTTGTCCCATTTTTAAATCAGTCAGAAACTAGTCTTAACTGGCCCTTTCAGTCCCCAAAGTCCCAGGAAAATGCAATTAATACCTTTAAAACCACCTGGAAATTACATGAACAAATATCAGAAAACAAAATGAATTCTCATTTTGAGTGCTGGGAAAAATGGCTCAAATGAAATCAGTCTTTTAAAATGTCAGTTGGGAGGGCCACTTCACCCCCCACAAACATCTGGCTTCCTCTGGACTCAGCCGGTAACAACAGATTTTATTAGTCCCTTTGAACTTTTCAGTTTGCTCTTTGAGGTGGGTGCAGGAAGGGCTTACATCTCCTGGTCAAACTTTAGCCACACTTTGCCTCTATTGAACTCTCTGGGCTCCTGCCTTCATGTCTGGCAGAGCAGGGAATTATGACGCCCTCAAAAGCATCACATTTTATTGTGGGATGGTTATAGGATATGTGTGATATTCAGCGGGAAGCAGGGCTTTGTCATCATGAATTCCTGCCTTCATACCAGAACTGGTTTTTCCTGTAGTAAGTGTCTCTTCAAAGGTGACTGGATGCTTGAAGGTTGGCCCACAATGTACATTTGCTTGGGCAACTCCCCCCAAACCCCATTGTAATGCCCTGACATTTTCTGCGTTGGCAGTGCTATCTTCCCATTGTGGCAAAGCCGTTTTTCTTTTCACACGTGTGCAGGCTTTTTGCTTCTAATCTTTAAAATCCTGTCTTCCAGGTCAAAGGATTCTTTGATTTCTGCTTTTTGAGCAAGTTTGCGTTTGCTGTTGGCCCATTGATAATGAGGGGTAGTAGGCCCCCCTTCCACATGGTTCTTTAATTTGACATTAACAAAAGAAAAGCCAAGGCATTTTTCATTTGCAGTGTTTGAAGGGCTGCTATTCATGTGCAAGGGAGAACAAAAGCCGTTTTTGGTTGTGTTGAAATTCTTGCCCCTCATGTGACATAAAAGTAAAGCAAGGCCGTTTTTGTTTGCAGTGTATAACTTCTTGTCATTCAGGTGAAATGAAAGTAAAGCAACACCGTTTTTGGTTGCAAGGTAGAACTTCATGTCATTCAGATGAAATAAAACCACAACAAGGCAGTTTTTATGGCAGTGTTTAAATTCTGCTGTCCAATTCAAAGGGATTTCTGTTTGGGGCCTTTAAATGCACCCACAGAACCCCACCCCCTGCTTTTCCATGACATTTTATTGGGGAAGAGTAGGGCAGAGTGGGGTTTCTTTCGGCGTGAATTTCCTCCATCAGGGAGTGGGTACTCCAGTATCCACTTCCATCTCTGGGTTGGGGGGGTATGGCATGGCACCCCCTTTTCTTCTTTCTTTTGGGAGCTGGCACTAAAGTGTCCTCTTCTGTCTTTGGGCTGGAGAGTGTGGCACGGCACCCCCTTTCTTCCTTCCCTTCAAGGTCCCTGGGGTTTTCCTCTCCATGTTGGAATTTAAGGAGTTAGTTCTCTAATAGAAGATTAAAAAAAAACTAATTTCAGTCATTTTTCCAAACATTTTTCCCAGAAGATTTACAAAGAATTTACAACACCAACAACTTGCAATTTTCATATGACATTTTTTTTTAATCATGCACAATTTTTCTGTTTTTTCCATTTATACAATAACGCCAAGAAAATTACTTCCTGCCTGTTTTATATATATATATATATATATATATATATATATATATATTTTCAGTAAAACAAAACTTTGTTAAAGGGACGTTATGGTTCCAAGAAAACCAAGAACCCCTGAAATTCGGCAGTTATGGTAAGCTAAGCAACCATAATTCACACCACCACTGTGCACTGCTAAGACTAACACCCAGGACATCAAAGTGACATCACAAATGTCATTATGACATCACTGATGACATCACATGTGCATTTAGTTTTCATGCACAGCCTTCACAAGGGATTGTCATTATAATGTTAGCAGAAAATTATCAGAGATCATTGAAGAATGATCATATGCCAAAGTGTTCATTAAGCAATGCATTGCTATAAATACCATTGCATTACTGAGTTCTTTCAGTACATGAATAAACTCATGAAGAAATGTAGGCATTGTCTGCAGCATGCGCCATAGAGGTGCAATATTCAAAATCTTCCCATGTTGGATAGTAAAATGATGAATGCTTTCATTTCAGAATTTTGTATACTGTGAAACATACGTACCTACCAATGCTTCACTTACTGCATAATTCTACTACTACACACAAAACATAAAGAGACCACAATGCATAGAAATAGAATCATATACAGGGAATGTAAAGTAAGCAAAAAAAGAAGCCTTTGAGATTAATCAGTAACACCTGCAAATGAAACACAGCCTTCCTGAAGATTATTTGAGATATGAAAGTGCTAGAAGGAGAACAACTACAGATAACAGAACTGCAGCTGAAGGGATTTAACCCTTGTAACACTGAGCAACTTGTTTTGGGATTTAACCCAGATATATTTAATTTTTGGCAACAGATTAATTGACCAGGACTTGGAGTGCGCGCCTTCCTTTTTCTTTACCTACTGTCATGGGAGTTCTGGGCTCCAGAGGCAGCAGCACCGGGGTGACTGTGCCCCACTTTGGAGAATCACATTGATGGTTCTCTCCCCTCCCCCAAATTTGGGCAGGACTTGTGCTATTGGAGGGGTGTCGGTTGCTGGTCTTCTGAATTGAAAAAACTCTCTCACTACAACTACCAGAAGCCTTTCAGACTAATCAGTAACACCTGCAAATGAAACACAGCCTTCCTGAAGATTATTTGAGATATGAAAGCGGTAGAAGGAGAACAACTACATATAACAGAACTGCAGCTGAAGGGATTTAACCCTGGTAACACTGAGCAACTTGTTTTGGGATTTAACCCAGATATATTTAATTTTTGGTAATAGATTAATTGACCAGGACTTGGAGTGCACACCTCGCCTTCCTTTTTCTTTAAGTACCTACCAATGCTTCACTTACTGCATAATTCTACTACTACACACAAAACATAAAGAGACCACAATGCATTGAAATAGAATCATATACAGGGAATGTAAAGTAAGCAAATAAACGGCAGCATTACCAGAAAGTGTTCCTAACCTAAGTAATTAACTTCATGCACAGAGAAGATTCTTGTGTTTCAGGATTCCTTCTTCTATGTATATGTATCATTTGATGTGACTGTACCCTAAAGAAAGTAGTGTAAGAACATATGAGAAGGGTAAGGTCTTCAAATATAGTACTTTTTACTTTTTAAATTCCTGACTGACAATGAAGAAAGCCACCTGGCCTAGATATGTCAGTAAAGGAAAAAAGAGGGAGCCAGACATGTGATGTCATCAGTTTCCTCCAAAAATCTTCACATTAGCTTCTCCAAAGCAACCCTTATGTTCCAAAATAGCACGGCATTTCCCACAAAAGATAAAGACATGCCATCTTTTTTATAGTAATCAACATTTCCAGAGTCAATATAACAATATTTTTCATGGAAAAATTGGGAGTCTTCCGACGAAATCGGGAGGATTGGCATGTATGGTACATGTACATCTCTTGTATAAATGCATATAAACAGAGTAACTGCCACTTACCCTGTGTAACCTGCAAAACAAGCTTACTGTCATTTCTCCCATCTGCTATGATCAAGTGTCACTTGCAAAGTTGCCTGCTCTCCACATTTTTATTTACCCATATTATTAACTGTAATGTGCAAACTGTTATTTTCTCCATTCATTCTTTCATTTCTGTAACCACTGCCACGTGTTTAGCAACATTTTAACCATGATAGCTTTTAATGCATTATAGTGGATAAGATGTACATACAATTCCCTTTGTATACATTCTGCATCCTTCACATACATTCTATCATTTCAACTTCCTTTACAAATGACTATATTAGTAATCAGACACAACACACACAACTATCTAACAAAGTGCCATTTCATGTTGAAAGATGGGAGAAATCACATTATAATTATGGAAGAAAGGCTTTCTAGTGTGTTATAAAATTACACGCTGCCAGGATGAGTACATGCATCTTTATTTATGCACACAGATAGCCAATATCATTTGAAAGTCTCCCAGCTGAAACAGAACCACTGCCTATACAGCTCTTCTTCCAATCTATACAGCTCTTTCATTCTAGCTGGTTTCCCATTCCGTTCTAGATTTCACAACAGCATTCAACTATGCACATGTGCAGTCATATCTATCACATCATCTACAACTATGTACAGTGTTGTAAAGCCGGACATACAATATCTCCCCCCTTCCCTTCAGTCTGCAACACAAGCACCAGGTCCTTACTTGCAACCCTTACTTTATTTCAGACTCTTCCCATCTCCAAGCACCACAGAATCACCCGGTACTTTAGTAATCACCTACTGAGTAATAAGCTGCTGACCCCATCAAATCTTTCTTATTTCCCACACCTTCACAAATATATACATTGCATACTTTTCCAAACAGTTCTTGCCATTTCCCCTGTAAAAATAGCAAACAAAGCATACGATTATTTCTTCTATCTCCTAACATCCAATAACACCGCCTCTGTGTGCTTACTATTGTACTCATTTCTAAAGCACATTCAACTAACAGATTCTAAATAAAATATACAGAATGCACATAGGCAAAGGAAAGTGCATGTACATGCTATGCACAGTTATCAGAAAGCACAACTAGTGCAAAAACAAACAAATCCATGTGTACATTAACAATAGAGCTATTAACACACATATTTACTAACTTCTTTCTTTCACAATTGCAGTGAAGACCACTCTCCTGAAAAGCAGCAGTGTCTGAAGTACGAACGAGAACTCAGAAGATACCTACTCTTTCCATCCAAAAAAGTAAGTGCAATACTGCCATAATGTTCTAACTGTTACTCAAACACTGTAGAATTCTAGTATTCTAGAACAAACAATTGTATTAACCCTGCAACATTAGATTCAGTATTAGTGCTTCCCCTCACCAGCTCCATACTTTCTATTGCAATCTGAACACCAGCATTAACACACAAATACAAGAATAGCCTTCCCAACCTCATGTAGCAGCCCATTGCACAATCAGACACCTCTACATACATCCTTACCATCATACTCAGACACTCATGCACAAAGCACACATACACTGTACAAAATCCCAACCCACGCTTTCTTTTTTTCTCCAACAGTCCCCAAAGAATGCCTACCAAAAAGCAACTTAGTAGAAAGCAACGCAAAAGTAAACAGAATCAAACTAAAATTCTCCAAAAGAAGCATCCACCTCTAGCAGAATTTGTACAAAAGGTTCAAACAAAACAGCTAATACAGTCATTAAGCGAAACAAAACAAGCTTCCAGTATAGAAACTTTGCCTCCTCTTTCAAAATGTAAAACGAAACAGAAAGTGATTAACAAGACGGCAGCTACCACTAGTGCTAACACTGCACCTATAAATCTTTATGTAATGGCAAGTAAGGATACCAAAAAAAATATTTTACAAAAAATGTTCCGTCAGAGAGTCCTTCAGAACCTTATAAAAACAGGAGAGAAATCACGTTCAACCCTTAAAACCTACCGTAGAAAATTAATCCTAGAAGCTCTTATAGACAGTACAATCCTTCTCAAAAGGAAATGACTTATTTTAGTTTTAAACAGAATGAAACCACTAACAAAACTAAGTACTAAACTACAAAAACGACTTCTCAATTAATGGAATATCAACAAAGATAACTTTACAAACATCTATGGAGGTGAATGGAGTCACACCACGAGCACAGAACCATATTTCAATGAAGAAGCATACAAACAAAAGCAAACAAATCCATTTGCCGTACATAGCAGTGGACGAGGGTATGAAAAACTTAATAATACCATTATGGAACAAGAAACGCTGCTCACACAAATATTCCCAGAAAACTCAGTATCACCTGTCCATTCCACTCAACCAATACGTCCATTCTACAAATGGCCGTGCACATCAATGTGTAACATTGCCAAATAATCTTTCAAATCTTTACACCAGTTCTTCAATCAGTATGTGAAAGGCAAAGACAAATTCAAAATTAAACTACTACAAAATATGGACCCCTGTCCAGTGCGTAAATACACAGGACTAAAAGGACATTCATTAGCCTGCATTTGTGGACCTATTTGCAAAAGTACCCTCCACCATATAAAAATGATATCAACACATCCTTCAACTATAAGAAATATGGTCCATAAACTGTACTATGCCAAAAGTCCTGCTTTAGCACTAGCCAATTTAAATAACACTACTCGAAGAAATAGAGCATATCCAGAGAAAATATTTTGGAATTGAAAGCCACTTACAAAATGCAATAGATTTACAACAGACTATCAACAACTGTACAGATGGCAACCTTCTTTTACACACATACAAAAAAGAAATATTAAAGTTTAAAAGTACATCTGCTGAAGTACCAAACCGTGTGTGTGTGTTGCCATAGGACTTTTTAAAAATAAAAATAGCCCAAAAACTATACACATAATGTACAAAATGGAAGACAATGAAGATTCCAAATGGTTCCAATTAGCTCTCTATCTTATAGCAGAAACCAAATACGAGATTACTGACCCCTTAATACTTTGCATTTACTGCACTGCAAAACTTGACAACAACCAAACACCTTCACGTGCTATCACAAATAACTTGGAATTATTCCCATTACCAAAACCCCTGCAACAACTCAACTTATATGAGAGCATCATAATTCAAACAGTGCACCCATTTCAAGCAATAATACGCCTTCAACCAAAAACAGCAAAACTACCACCTTCTGAATTAGTGAAAGGCATTTGTTGCAAAGTAGTTTATTTGCCATTAGATCTCAAAGAAAATGTACACACTCTGGGAGTGCAATGTCCAATAGATCAATCTTTAATTATCTTAGTAAATGGCGTACATACAAAAGACAAAAAAAATTGGCAACAACTCGTGGACTTACATAAAGTTAGAGAAGCCCTGAAATATCTAAAAGACAACAATGTATACTACAGAGTAATTAATATTGAAGAAAACCTGAGGGAAACCACTGAAATAATACAGAATCCAATATTTTAGACCATTATACAATTCACCCATTACACTCTAAAGACACCATAGATGATGCACTGGAAAGGTACCAAATGCAACAAGCCAAAGGATCTCCAATCAGCATATGGGAAAAAAGTATAGAAGCACGTGCCTTTCCTCTACTCTTTCCTACTGGAAAAGGAGGAAGGAACGATGATAGACCCACACAAATAACAGCATCAGAATACCACTCTTTACGAATGTATTCTGAAGACCCCAGATTATGACAAAACGTGGAATACATATTCCACCTTCTCTTTGAAAGTGAACTAGCAACTCTATGCTACCGAGTTGCACACACATTGAAATCAGGTGCCCATTTTCAAAATATGTCAGCTACGGAATAACTACAAAAAGTGCAAGAAAAAGATGAGATTTTACAGTCAAGCATTACAAGTCTTTTAGCAAACATGCGTGGTACAAAAGAATACTGGTTCTGACATCACAGAGATGTACGCTGTATGATAAGAAACCTTGGCCCATCCACTTGGTTTATGACATTAAGCTGTGCAGAATTGGCATTGGAAGATTTACAAGATTTCCTAAACATAGCAAACAAAAACAAAACAAACATAGATATAAAAACACCAGCAGAACTCTGCTCTCTAGATCCTGTGAATGTATCAAGATATTTCCATCATCGCTTCATTGCTATGCTACACTTCATTTGTAATAAAACTGTTCCTCCCCTCAGGGAAGTGCAACACTTCTTTTGGAGAAAAGAATACCAAGCCAGAGGAGCACCACACATCCACATGCTTTTGTGGATTAAAGATGCTCCTAATTTTGGTCAGGATAGTGATGCCACTGTTTTGCAGTTCATCCAAAAATATGTCACTTGTGAAATCCCTTGACAAACAACACATAGTGACCTTCATGCACAAATTTTACAATTTCAAAGACACAAATGTGGAAAATATTGGTGTCGCAAATATAAAAACAAAGGGAAACACTACACCAAATGCCGCTTTGGTTTCCCTAGACCAGTTTCAACAACAGGTCAAGTAAACAACTTCATGTCTGCAGTTAGACATAGTGTCAAAGGTAAATCCCCTAAGAACACATATTACATAAAAAGAACAGAAGAATCAAAATACATCAATAATTACAATGCAATCATTGCCCTCCTACGGAATGCAAACATAGATGTGCAGACACATTGCAGACAATTCCACTTCAGTTGCACGATATGTCACAGCCTACTTAACCAAAGCAAAGAAAACAGAGCTTCAAGACCTCTGGGATGACATATCATCTGAAAAAACACCATCACAGAAATTGTACAGCTTAGGCATAAAAATGCTCTCTCATAGAGAATGGGGCTGCTATGAAGCTGCAGACCGTTTAACCGGTACTACCTTGTATGGAACATCTGACAATATAGTATGGCTAAGTCTGGGTCCTGCTAAATCTAGAAAAATAGTTCTCAAATCATATGAGGACATAGAAACAATAACCAAAACTGATCCCAAAAGCCAAGACATTATGAAAAACAATTCACTAGACACATACTACCCAAACAGAAGTACCACTTTGGAAACCTTTTGTCTCTACCACGTAGCCCAAAACTTCACATACAAAAATAATATTAAACCAGATGAAAAGAAAGGTAGATACAGAGTAGCAAATTGTGAAGGCTGCTTGGTGAAACTTACCAAATGCAGCTTAATTAATCATATCAAATTGTCATTAAAAACTCCTCAACATAAAGAACTGTATTACATGTCCCTGCTACAACTTTTTAAACCACGGAGAAAAGAAGAAAAGTTACTGGATACGTATGACTCCTATGAAGACGCTTTCAAAGCAAATGAAAGCACTATAAGAAACACAAACTTTACACAGTACCAAACAATGTTGCACAATGAACAGCAACAGGAAGAGGAACTCCAGGCCCAACTAGATGTGGACACTCCTGACAGTAGTCAACCTTCTGTAACAGGAAGCCAAGAATCACTTGGATAGCCACCAATAGCAAATGAGGCAGAATTAGCCATGACACAAGTAGAAAACACCACGTGTCAGTATGAGCAATCTACAGAAAATGTTGCTGTTCTGAAATCACAACTAAACACTGAGAAGCCTAGCATTTTCCAAGAAATAACAAAACAAATTGAACATGGTGTGCAACATGAAAATAAAAACTGTACCTGCCAAGATTACAAACATATACTGCTATACGTGATTGGTCAAGCTGGTTCAGGCAAAACATTCTTAATCAAAATCATCAGCAATTTCCTCCAACAATTGACAAACAACAACATAGGCAGTGTCACTTTACACCGATTACTGCTCCTTCCAGTAGAACACCAAAACAAATTAGACTATTACAAACTTTCTACAGAAGCTGCAATGGAACTACGCAGAGTTTTCAAACAAATGAAAATGCTGCTAATAGATGAGGTGAGCACCAAACTAATGTTGGCTTTAATTCACCTCAGACTAAAAGAGGTCCTCAAAACAGACTACAAAGAGCTCTTTGGAGGAAAACATATTATTGTTTTTTGGAGATCTTCTTCAATTAACACCAATGAAAGCTGAACCTATTTTTAAAACCTTAGGGCACAAACTGTGCCGTAAAACTCTTGGCAGCATAGGAAATGTCAACCTTTGGCAACATTTCCAATACAGAGAATTAACTCAAAATATTCGGCAGTCTGCAGACCTGACATACACCAACATTTTAAAAAGTATTAGAGTTGGTGTACTATCTCAAGAAGCACACACTATATTAAAAACCAGGCACATCCATGCACTCTATGGCCATAACTCATGTGCTGCTGATGTCATGGAACAATTAGCACACAACAATGTCAATTGTATGTCCTTGATGCCATCTCTTGCAAGCTGTTCAGAATTTAATGAAGCAATGGTACAAAAGTAAATGTAACCAATAGTTCAAATTGCTTCCACAGACAAACTGGATGTACATGGTATGGCACTACCCATGTGTCAACAAGCCACAACAAGGCTAAACACCTTGGAAAACTCTATCTCTAACACAGCTGGTTTGGAGAAAATATTAAAAGTATCTTTAAACTGTAGAGTAATGCTTAAACGTAACCATGATGTGGACCAAGGACTAGTTAATGGAGCACTTGTCACAGTTGTTGGCTTTCAAACATACCCACGTGACAACAATATTCAATTTGTCAATATTCTCTTTGACAAACTATCTGAAGTTAAAAGGATGGACGCTCAACTGCCCGCTTCCTTCTTTTCAAAGCCATGTATGGGCTATGTAGCACTATCACTGTTACGTACACTTGACGGACTATTTCTAATCAACTTTGATGCAAGTAATGTAAATGCTATTTCTTGCATTCTAGAATACAATAGACTGCGTTCACTCTACACCCCCATCTAAAAACCTATCCTGTTCCGCAAAAAGCAAAACGTTGTAAAAGAAAACTACTTCAGACTCAATCTATGCAGGATCTCACAGCAATTCCTCCAAAGAAAGTAAAAGAAGGTAATACTTCATCAAGGACCACAACCAAAGAATAATCTACTGCTCAAAGTAACTCAACTACCTCTTCAAAGAAGCAACGCACACTCCCAACAAATGACTTGGACACAGAACTGTCAGGTCCATTCAAATTTCCAAATACAACTGGTGTAAATTGCTACGCAAATGTAGCAATAAATATTCTATTCCAATTGTCACCAATTATTGACATTTACTTATACGGTACATACCAATTGTGTTTGCAAATGTTAGTCCTTCATAGAAATGCAATCAACAATCCTGACAACCCTTACAGTGTTCATGGAATAAGACAGGAATTGGCCTACTGTGTTGGAATGGTCAAATTCACTATAAACTCACAAGAAGATCCACAATAATGTTGAATGTACTTGCTACAAGTACTAGAAAAGAAAAACATACCTATAAATGAAATCTTCCAGATTTCATACATGTGGAAATATACATGCACTTTTTGCAGGCATGTAGTACAAGAAGGAGTTCCTAATGAACGCTTTGTGTAAGTATCTATACCTAACTTTCAATCTATTCCATTTCAGCAACTTGTACAAAATGCAAACCATGGCAGATTATGTACTACCTGCAATTCCGATAATCGTTCCACCTTACGAATACAGACACTTAGTAAATACGTAATAGTAATGCTTTTACGTTATAATGCAAATAGTACCAAAAACACTGCAAGCTGACTGGATTCAGATATGGTATCACTTGGTAAGAAAACCTTAACAACAATAGGTATAATCTAAAATGCAGGAACCACAACCAATGCAGTTCACTACACTGCATATATAAAAAAGAATTGTGGATGGTTTGAATGTAATGATAGCACCATTACTCTAAAGCAGAGATTACTAGCAAATGTTGTAAATGCGTACTTAATATTCTTAAAACCAAATTGTAATAACTAATCTGTGTATAAACATAAACAAAACTAGAACTTCAAAACTATGACCAGTTAGAATACGCCAACAGGTATCTAACTGTCCGAAGAATCTTCAACAATGAAACAGATAAATGAATACCACTAAAATTAAACAAGAAATAAACAGAATACACCAAACAGGTATCTAACTGACCCAAAAATCTACAACAAGCCAACAGATAGATGAATACCACTAAAATAGAAAACGAAATAAACAAATAGAATACACCAACTGCTACCTAATTGCAACAATACTACCACCACTTCTAACTGAAAAACCATACACCTATTCAATTCCACCTTTTAAAATCAACAAAAGAAATATATTGTACCACAATGTGGAAAGATTTTTTTTTTAATCCAGCATGGGTTTTTTCCCACAGACCCAATGATTTCATCAACAAAAACAGGAACTGAGCAAATTGCACAGTACACTGGTTTGAACTATAGTACTTCTAAAGTACTAACTACGAGGGTCCACTACAGGGGCGTTGCTAGGGGGGGGGGCTAAGGGGGCTATAGCCCCTGATCTTTTGGTTGTAGCCCCGGATAGAATCTCAGGAGCTACAGCCAAAAGACTAGCTAGACCCCAGTCCCAACAGTTCTGACATCAGTGTAGCCCCGGGTCTTTTCCAGACCTAGCAACTCCCCTGGTCCACAAAATACAGAAATGTCTACTATGCAATGCAATACTCATTATAAACTACCTACACTAACATGTGATTTTTTCTTTTGTCACAGTGATTGAAAAAGAATGTGTGCTCTAACTACCCATGTTATGAAAAAACTGCATACAACCACAAAAAGTCAAACATTAAGTACATTGTGATTGGACTAAAAAACACCACAGCATAACACACCCATTCAAGCAAACACCTGACCATAAACCACAATCCAAAATGTTTGCTTCCATGGGAATCTTATGCTGCAGCGCTTGGGGCCAAACACTACAATCTTGACTGCATGCCTGCCCAAAACTCTTCATACAGCCTCAACAAAGGAAACTGTAAGTATATAATAATTAAACTCACAAACACTGAAACATAACACATCCATGGAAATGAACACCTCACCAATAAATACAACCCAAAATGCCTAGAGTCTTCAATACCAACAATCTGAACACAATCCAACAAACAAACAAACACACATCATCTCACTATCCCATGAACACTATTACACTGCTACCAATCAGTACTCACATTTTTGAAAACATATCCCCTAAGCAGCCCACATACCACAATCAGCATGTTTGGTAGCATTGTAGACTTATGCTGCAGTGGGTGTGGCCAGGGCCTAGAGTCTTGGGTGCATGGCCTATGGCCTACAGCCTTTGGTCATGCACCCAAGACTGTAGGCCCTGGCAACAACCACCGCCACATAACACACCCATAGAAACAAATACCTACCAAACAACAACAATCCAAAAACATAATACATCCACCTCAAAACTGTGCACTTCAATTAACATTCTAAAAAATAATTACAACCAACGTACAAACTCTTCAATACATACCCTCTTCACGCAATGCTCTTCTAACGACCCAAAACCAACATCATACTAAACTAAAATAGCCAGTAGGGCACCCAGTGTTTAGTATGTCCACGGACAACCGCGGTGACCGTAAACACATCACAGCCTTCTCCCACATAAACAAATACAGCATTTGACCCATCTCTTACTCCCCCACCCTCTCCAAGCACTCATACACACCAACACACTCCCCACAATTGGATTTATGCTCACTTCCAGCGCATGTCCGCTCATCCAATATGGCGGGCACATCGAAACAATTTGACGCATCTCACGCCTCATACCAGCCAATCAGAGAGCACGTCGCGTGTCTGCGGACATGACGTAAGCCGATTATCCAATCAGTGTTCTGTCCGCGGAGCGATCAGGGAAGTGTGTCCGTGGAGCGGACATAGATATCACACATTTTTTTAGACCTACTTTTTGGTAGTTTTAAAATAACTACTGGACGGATTTTCACCAAATTTACAAAAAAACACTTTCGGGACCAAGCCGCTACTCCTGCCGCACATTTGGTGAAAATCCATCCACCGGTTGGGGCTGTAGGCGCAACAGAAATATTTTCTCCATTCAGTCTATGGAAAAAGAAAATTGGGACCCCCTGTATAACTTTGCACCCCCTGGACCAAACATCACCAAACTTTGCAAAAATTCAGAGTCGGCCATATACTTTTTTTGCAAAGTTTGGTGAGGATTCGTCCAGGGGGAACAAAGTTATAAGTCGCCCAAAAAGTGCTCTTCCTATGGGTTTAGCAACTTAACCACCGAGCTGTGTAATACACCTATGGTTTCTTCATCCAGGTTCCAGTTTCTTACCTGTACTCTTCGAGGATTCCTGGGCTCTACGCTCGCCAGGTTCTTTAATCAGTTACAAGTCCTGCTCTTAATTTTTACGGGGATGGTGAATTGTCAGGTCAATCCTGGGATGGTGACCTCTTCTCCAGTTCGAATTTCAACTGCATCTGGTAGCAATTGAGCGGACTGAGATGCTTTTTCAGGATTGTCAAAACCCACGGGTTTACCACCCCATCGGGACCAATTGAGTCCAAACTCATTGCAAATCGATTGAAAATGTCACTGCCTAAGTAGAAGGCAGAGGGGAAATCTCGCACAACCCCACAATTATGCTCTATGCTTTTATTACCAATGAACATTTTGAAAACGCACCTGCTAAGCTGGGATGTTTAGAATTGGGAGTTTCCAGGCCCATTTCCCACTTATCAATCAACTTAGATGAGGGAATCGTCTGATCTTTTGGAAGTTTCCTGAATAACGTTTCGCTGATGAAGCTTCTTACATTATTCCGGCATACCGTGGCGAGGACATGCTCCCCACCTCTTTTATCTGACTGGGGAGGAACAGCTGTTCACCCTTTTTCTGAATATCAGCCACACTTTGAGCAGGCTGTTCATCACTTTTGATCGTGGGGTTTGGGTTCTCAAATTGTGGATCAGTATACACTTTCATGATATTTTCTTCCAGTGTGGAATGCCACTTAAAACTGGAAGGAAGGTTGATTTTCAGAAATGGAGAAGGGTTCCCATCACCAGGTTGTTCTCCTACAGCAATTGCAGTTATGTCAGGGACTTGATTGATCCTAAAGTGGAACTCAATTTTGTCAGACCAATGCTTAACCATATGACATGTTCCATTTAGACTTAAACAGCTGGTGCTCTGTTTAATTTTATTTTCCGGTTAGTCTGGGTCCAGAGGACCTTGTTCACACCATCTGTTAGGGGTGACAATCTCCAAAGGAGGTCATTCCTTAAGAGACAGGGTGTTCCCTTTGGAGTAACCACTATAACCAGGTGTTTCACCATGTGTCGCCCAATTTTGATCTCCAGATATGCAGTCCCCTCAATGGGAATGTCATTCTTGTTGAAGTTCTGGAGTTGTCCAGGAAGAGGTGTGGGGGGAAGTTGGTGACTCTACCCCTTCCTGAATTAAGTTGCTCAAATGCCTTTTTGGACAGGAGGGTGGCTTGGGATGCTGTATCAACAAACGCTGTCCTTGCACCCTGATGGGGGCATAAAACCTACCTTCTTTCTCCTTCAGGGGCAAAGGAAATGGGCATTTTGGGCCAGTTGGGCAGTTAATTTCTTTATTTTGGACTCTGACACTGTGTGACCATGGACAATTTTTTCTGTTTCGGAGTTCGGGAATCTGTAAACAAAATGTGGCATCCGGATGTTTGTGGGATTTTAGAATCCCCTTTTTCCCTTGATTCTGTGCTGCACCCCTTTTCCAGGAGACAGCCACTTGTACCAGTTTGGGGAGAGTTCTCAGGATGACTTTGCTGGGGTTCAGGGACAGGCGGTTCTAGGTCAGTCCCCATACTTACAGTGTCTAAGTAATGGTCTTTTGGGACCCAATTTTCTTTCGGAGAAATCCCCCCATCCTTGAAAGAGAAGACTTTCTTCCCATAATCCTCCAGGGATTCTTCCCCTTCAAACTGGAGGATGCTGACTTCCTCCACAAAATGGGTCTTCTTTGTCCCTTGGTTTGTCCTACTTACCCTGTGTTCCCTAGGTTGCAGCTTTTAGGGGGTAGGGGATTTGGGTTCAGGTTCAGAGGTTTCTAGGGCCTCTTCACGGGTGAGGAAGGAAACTTCCTCTAGGGCTTTGCATCTCCCTTCCTCCCACGCCTCCTCCTCTGAAACCTGTTGGTTGTTAGGGTTCTCTCCCAGTCATTGTTCTGGGGTGCCAGACCCTGGGTTTAAGGTATTCTGGGCAGCCATATTAATTTGATGGCTCTGCTGAGCCCTCAACATGTGGCTCAGGTCTTGAGTCAAACTCTGGACCTGGTGCTCCAGTTGTGATACCCTCTCTGGCTGATACGGGGGTCTGGGGTCAACTCTTTGCTGCTATCGGGAAGGGTAACTATCCCTTCTCCCAGAGTAACTTTGATATGGAAGGTTTCCCTGGTAGCCCTCCATTCTTGGTCTCTCTTCTCCCTGATTTGGTGGTCTAGACACCTGCAAGTGGGCAGAGTAAGAAGGGTTGTTCTGAATGTTGGGGTTTTGAGGGTATCTGGGGAAGAAACTTAAACTAGAGGGTGGAAGATTACTGACCTCATGAAGGATGTTTGGAGGGAAGTTCCCTGGGGCTGTACTCCCCTATTTGGACCCCCTCCATGAGCCGGGAGTGACCATACATAGCCTAAGACGGGCCTATTCCCCTTGTACCTTAGACTGATGTAGGTAGAAGAGTCAAGTGACATATTTGTAGGGTAACCTGCCTGGCTGCCACCTGCTTGGGACTGGTCAGAGGGTCTTCTCTGCCTCTGGTTTGGTTGGTTACTGGGAATTGTACTTTTAGGCCCCCCCATTTCTAGGTCCAAAATGGGGCTAATCTTTCCATCCGCCACCTTGTCAGCAGCCGGGGTGTTGGTTGGTTTGGGATTTTTAGGGGAATTCTTATTTTCTACTGGCTTTTGGACTCATAGATAGCTTGTTCTATTACCCAGTCCAGGATCCTTTCATTGTGGAAGTCCCTAACCAGCTGCGTCATAATGTACTTAGGGAGTGCATGGAAATAGGTATTGATGAACTCCCTATTGTTTGTGCGCCCCCGCCTATTTGTTTGTGCAAATGCCCGCTTCAATTCATGAATAAATTCTCTCGGGCCTGATCCTCTCCACACTGCCAGTTGTAGGCCACCTTGCAAGCCTCCGGGGGGTTTCGGTGCACGGAGAAGTGCTTCAAGATGGTCGCCTTGTAGGTAAACAACCTTGAATGGTTCTGATCCTCCAGCACAGCAAAGAAGCAGGAGTATTCTTGAGAGAAATGTCCATTTGGCAAACTCCATAGAATTCGGATAATTTTTGATGCCAACTGACGTCGTTATCTGGTCATACAGCTCCAGATGCTCCCAGACTGAATACTTGGCATTTTTATGGTAAAGGGCCATGACATTTCTAATGGCTTTTTTTGTCTAATGGGGATCTTTTACCCGAGTTTTCTTTTGTTTGGCAGCCTTGTTTTTCCACTTTCCATTCTCCCTCAGACTCAGAGCTGCTGCTATTTGAGGTCCCGTCCCTATCCTTTAGGTGCTCTCTGATTCAGTGGGATTAGGAGTCTATTCCAGAATGATGGGGTCTAGTTTCTTCTCCCCTGTTGTATTGTGGGCTCTCTGGGTCACTTCCCTTGGACTCCCTCTTTCGTACAGGGGAGTACTCATCTGGCTCCTCCCTTCTTCCAGGGTTGGTGGAAAACTCCCCCCACCTCCCTGATTGGGTAGAGGTTTTCAGGATACTCTTTTGGGGCCTAAACTCAGACTCCTTTTTATCTGCAAAGTGGACCAGCTTGTCCCTTTGTAGCTGATGTTTCTGCCAGTCTGACTCCCTGATCTTCTCTTCATAGCTGTCGTCCGGGTCAGATACTGTATATGACCCATTAATTTTTCATACTCTGCTTTTAAGTCAGTCAGTTCCTGAAGACCTGACTCGCCTTTCTCCAGGTCTGCCTTTAATTGGCTATTTCCTGGCATAGGGCATCTTTTTCCTGATACAGTGTGCCAATCTGCTCAGTCAGGTTATCTCTCTGCTGTTTCATAGCACTTAACTTCTGGTGCTCCTGGTCAAATTCCTCTTGGGAATGGACCTCTTTAATAATTAACTTGCTGTTCTCCTCTTCCAATAGCTTGATCTGATTTTGTAAAGTGCACATATCCTCTAAACAGGTTCTATTGTATGTCACTTGTGGGTTCAATTTTTTGTTGACTCTCTTTCAGGGAATCAACACTTTCTTGGCACTCCTCTTTTAGTGCAGATAATTGTGACTCCTGCTCTGAATTATTTTGTTGCTGTACTGACAACTGCTCCTTTAGCTGTTGGGTGAGGTTAACTAATTCTAACTCTGAATTTTGGCTCTCTCGAATTTTCTCCTCTACCCTCCTTAACTCACTCTGTGTTTGATTTAAAAGCTCAGACTGATTTTGCACAAAGGTTACACTCTCCTGGTACCTTTCTTCCATGACTGTCATTTGGAAGTACATGTATGCAGTGAGTTGGACCATTTAAATTCTTTGATGTTCTGCGTCATATAGAAGTCAGTCAGAGCTTGATGGAACAGGCCACTGTCCTGCCACACATCCATATTTATAGGGGTCACCTGTTGCATCATACTAGATAGCCAAGCTTCATGTTTTTGTTCTGCCCATTCTCCTCTGAAGAACAAATTGGATATGAGGTGCTGTCTTGCCATGTTAATTTCCACAGTGCTCATTGTGAAGTGTGTTCTACTGCTGGTGTGTTATCTATACAAGGACAGAATCTCCACCCCGCTCCTGCCTAGTTTACGGTTGAAATATTTTGTTATGAGACACAGCCCTGATACCTGGGGTACACGTTTTTGGATGGTGCCTTTAAAATGCAACCCAGCTTTCTAGCCAATAAAAGTAATACTACCTTCAATGGGTTAGTCTGTTGTGTTGCACTGTCACGGGTGAAAACTCTTTTCTCAATCAGAGCACGAGCCCCAACTTTGTCACATACTCCAGAGAGGGACTCCTTCCCTGAAAATGAAGGTGGCGAACAATAAAACACTTTTTATTTTTAATATACTACGGATTCTTTTTGAGTAGGCCTACAACCCGTCTTGCACCCAACCACACACACCCTGTATCACAATGGAATAGGAACCAGGCCTGTGTGTAGCAATAAGATATTTATTAATTAATTATTTAATAAAAAATGAATATCAAACATTTTCACAGCCACCAATGTTGTGGCAACACAAAATGCAATAATCTTTACTAACACCCTGTTAAGATATATGATCACAGTTACTTCCTTTTTTTAATGGCAGAACAGAAAAATAATAATTTATCACAAAATGAAAGTACCAACAGTTAAACACTCCCCCGTGCTGCACTCACCCCCAAATACCACCTAAACTTGATTCCTTTGCATGGAAGGCAGTGGCAAGGAGTAGGAATAGAGATAGAAAAATCTGATTTGGGGTAAAGCCCACCACCACAAGATGGGAAGATAGCAAAGAAAGTGAAAACCCGTTTTTTGGAGCAAAATGGCAGTTTGTGATTTTGATTATTATCCACAACTGCTAGGGGACAGAATGAAAGGAAATTCATATTGCTTACACTCTAGGAGATTTAGAATACTAATCAGCACACCAGGGCAAAAATAGACATGAAGTGGAAAAATCGGTTTCGGGAGAAAACAGATGCAAAAGTGAAAAATATAGTGGCAAATGGAAATTTGTTTACACTGGGTTTACTATGACAGGCAGCTCGGCAAAGGGGTTAGCTTACAATAGGAACATCGGTTTTCAATGACAAGGACAGAGGCATATAAGAGGTAGACTTCTAAGCAAAAGGGATTGCTCACAATGGGAACAACGGTTTGGGTTTAATAGGACAGATGCAAATGGGAACTCGTTTGGTAATGCACACAATACACTGACAGATTCAGTTTTCAGTACAAGAGAGACTCATTCTTTTGAGGCAACACTTTAATGACTATAACAATTAAATACAAACACCAGGTACAAGATGGTTAAATTTTGAATTTCAACAATCTTGTACCGTGAATTTCAATGGGGGTATTAATTGATTTACTTGAAAATATACTAAGGATTTACACAGATACTGAGAGTTTTTTTTTTTTTAACAAGGTCTAATAACATACACAGCCTAATAATAGAGTGTTCTACGGGAAGGTAACTGAATTACACTGGCAATTATTGGGGGTTTCAGTGGGGTTTTCAATTGGGTTTTCAATGGGAGAAATATTGGATGCAATGCTACAAAAATGAAGGGCTTTTGCAATTTAGGCCTGGGGTTATATGCTACTTACAATGCAAGCCTTGGTTTGGGATTCAGGAGAGCCAACTGGATCTCAGGACACTGTGGACAGCTGGGGCAAGGGGTCTGGTCACTGCACTCTCAAAGATGGTAGGATTCAGCCGCCTTCTCTCCGTCCTCCTTCTCCTGTCACCCCAGATTTTTGTGTGTCCTTCCTTCTAACCTAGTACAGTCCCCCTTATAAAGCATGAATGGTATCACTAACCTTACAATCTAGGGGCAGTACCCTATAATTATCCCTGCCACTCGGATAGGACATGTTACCATTCCTCTCTCCGCCCCCTGGCATGATTGGTTCAAGGGAAGAGAGCACCATCTGTTTGCATTTATTACACTGCTTTGTTCTCAGATCACCTTTTTGGCAAAAACTAGTTATGTATCATAACTTCATACATATACTAGCCACGGCCATATGAAACATATATGCAGTGTTATCTGATCATAAGGAATTAGGTGAGTCAATCGCCAACTCTGTATGATGTAGCATGCCCATTTGGCACATTTTTGTCATTTTCATAAAATGTACAATAGTTATGACTCTGCAAATGATCAAGCATGTTCCTAATTTCATTTTCCATCTTTTCCCCAACTGTCTCATGTGTCCCAGATTTAGATCAGCCAGAAACTAGTCTTAACTGGCCCTTTCAGTTCCCAAAGTCCTAGGAAAATGCAATTAATACCTTTAAAACCACCTGGAAATTGCATGAAAAAATATCAGAAAACAAAATTAATTCTCATTTTGAGTGCTGCGAAAAATGCCTCAAATAAAATCAATCTTTTAATGTCAATTGGGAGTGTCTGTAGCTCCTGTGGGAGGGCCGCTTCACCCCCCACAGCCATCTGTCTTCCTCTGGGCTCAGCCGGTAACCAGTGATTTTGTTAGTCCCTTTGAACATTTCAGTTTGCTCTTTGAGGTGGGTGCAGGAAGGGCTTACATCTCCTGGTAAAGCTTTAGCCACACTTTGCCTCCTTTGAACTCTCTGGGCTCTGCCTTCATGTCTGGCAGAGCAGGGAATTATGACGTCCTCAACAGCATCACATTTTATTGCGGGATGGTTATAGGATATGTGTGATATTCAGCGGGATGTGGGGCTTTGTCATCAAGAGTTCCTGCCTTCATGTCAGAACTGGTTTTTCCTGTAGTAAGTGTCGCTACAAAGGTGACTGGAGTCTTGTGGGTTGGCCCATAATGTTCATTCTCTTGGGCAACCCCCCAACCCCCATTGTATTTCCCTGACATTTTCTGCGTGAGCAGTGCTATCTTCCCACGGTGGCTATTTAAAGTCATTTTTCTTTTCACATGTGTGCCGACATTTTGCTTCTAATATTTAAAATCCTGTCTTGCAGGTCACAGGATTCTTTGATTTCTGATATTTGAGCAAGTTTGCGTTTGCTGTTGGTCCATTGATAATGAGGGGTAGGTCCCCCTTCCACATGGTTCTTTAATTTTATATGAACAAAAGAAAAGCCAAGCCGTTTTTCGTTTGCAGCGTTTAAAGGGCTGCTGTTCATGTACATCGTTCCTCGCAGACAGAATATCAAGAGTACACTCGGGTGACACATTCTAATATGAATCTAACATCTTCTATGGCGTCCCTCAAGGAGCTTGACTCTCACCACTCCTATTCAATCTGTACCTACATTTCCTCTGTGAGGTATTAGATAACATCCAGGCCTTTTTCACCGATCATGCTGATGACACTCAGCTGGTGGTGGAACAAAGCGGTGATTATGATAAAGACAGCAAATTAGTGAAAGACCCGTATAACAACATTGAAACATGGATGGATCACAACTGGATTTGCTTAAATGGTTATAAGACTGAGCTGATGGTCTTCGGCTCCTATCAAGCCAGGGCTAAACTAACTTCAGAATATGAGTCATTTAGGATCAAAGACACACACATCAAAGGTGTTGGCAAGGTCAAAACCCTGGTTATGACCTTGGAAGCCTGCCTGAGCTCAGATACCCAAGCCATGTATATGAGCAAAAATTGTTCCTACTACATCAGGCTGCTGAGAGCAATCCAACCTTTAGTCAATGAAGTAAATTGCACCACCATCGCCAGAGCAACCATCCTTTCCCGCCTGGCCTATGGTAATGCGCTTTTACTTGGTGCTAGTAAGCAATGCTTGACAAAATACCAACTCATTCAAAACAACACACTTAGAATAATCAAGCAAAAAGCAAGATCGGACCATATCAGCAATGCTAGACGGGATCTACATTGGCTGAAGGTTGAAGACTGTATATTGTTCAAATCGCTGACTCTGACACACAAGTGCCTGTAGAGCAAAGCCCCGGTCTATCTGAAATCAAAAATTGTCAGCTACATGCCTGCCCAAGCACTGAAATCAGAAGCTCCGGAATTCATTGTATTCAATCCACATAAGAAAGAAAACGGCTTAGGAAGAGCATTTCACAACCTTGCAGCAGCTAGCTGGAACAAACTCCCTCTGAACTTGAGATTGGAACCCAGTCACCTCATTTTCAGAAAAAAGTAGAAAACGTTCCTTTTCAAATGAAGATAGCTTTAGTTAAGTAACGGCCCTTTCTCCGTTCTTGGCTTGCCAAGTGCCTCGTCCATCCACGTCCTATACCTTACGTTCATGTATTTGTCTCTTTGTCATGCCCCGATACCTGCAGGCTTTCGGCGCCTAACAAATAAATAAATAAAATAATAAATAACAAAATAAGGGAGAGCAAAAGCCGTTTTCGGTTGTAGTGTTGAAATTCTTGCCCCTCATGTGACAAAAAAGTAAAGCAAGGCCGTTTTTGGTTGTAGTGTATAACTTCTTGTAATTCAGGTGAAATGAAAGTAAAGCAACACCGTTTTTCGTTGCAAGGTAGAACTTCTTGTCATTTTGATGAAATAAAAAAACAGGAAGGACGTTTTTGATGGCAGTGTTTCAATTCTGTTGTTCAAGTGAAAGGGATTTCTGTTCGGGGCCTTTAAATGCGCCCCACAGTATGAAGAACAGCTAACATTTTACTGTGTGCTGTGCTGAGGTGCCAATGTGAGGGTCTGAGGAGCATCTGTCATGGTGTGCTGTACCGATCAGCTAATATGAGGGTCAGAGTAGCATCTGTCACTTACTGCGTGCTGTGCTGAGGGGCCAATGTGAGGGTCTGAGGAGCATCTGTCATGGTGTGCTGTACCGATCAGCTAATATGAGGGTCAGAGTAGCATCTGTCACTTACTGCGTGCTGTGCTGAGGGGCCAATGTGAGGGTCTGAGGAGCATCTGTCATGGTGTGCTGTACCGATCAGCTAATATGAGGGTCAGAGTAGCATCTGTCACTTACTGCGTGCTGTGCTGAGGAGCCAATGTGAGGGTCTGAGTAGCATCTGTCACTGTGTGCTGTACTGAGCAGCTAATGTGAGGGTCAGAGAAGTATCCATTGCTTACTGTGTTCTGTATGGAGGTGCCAATGTGAGGGCAGAGCAGCATTTGTCACTTACTGTGTGCTGTACTCTTGGGCCAATGTGAGGGTTAGAGTACAATCTGTTGCCTCCTGTGTGCTGTACTGACGTGCCAATGTGAGGGTCAGAGCAGCATCGTTTGGTCACTGGATGCTGCACTGAGAGCCAGTCCGAGGCTCAGTGCTATAGTGAACTGCCAATGTGCTGGTCAGAGCAGCATCCATCCATCAATGTGTGCTGTACGGAGGTGCCAATGGGGAGCCAATGAGAGGGTCAAACACTTACTGTGTGCTGTGCTGGGGTGCTAAAGTGAAGGTCAGTGTAGCATCTGTCACTGTATTCTGTACTGAGCGGCCAGTGTGAGGACCAAAGTGCCGTCTGTCACTTACTGCCTGCTATACTGCGGCGCTAACTTGAGGGTCAGAGTAACATCTGTTGCTTACTGCCTGTTATAATGCCGCGCTAATGTGAGGGCCAGACCAGCATCTGTGTCTCAGTGTGTGCTATACTGATGTGCCAATGTAAGGGTGAAAGTAACATCTTTCACTTACTGTGGGCTGTACTGCGGGACCAATGTGAGGGTCAGTGTAGCATCTGTCCTTCACTGTGTGGTGTATGGAGGTGCCAATGTGAGGATGAGAGTAGCATCTGTTGCTTACAGTGGTCTGTACTGAGGGGTCTGTACTCAGGGGCCAATGTGAGGGTCAGAGTAGCATCTGTGGACTGCTGTGTGTTGTACTGAGGTGCCAATGTGAGGTTCAGAATAGCATATTTCGATTACTGTTTTCTGTACCGAGGTGCCAATGTGAGGTAAGAGTATCATCTGTCACTGTGTGCTGTACTGAGGTGCCAATGCGGTCAGAGTTGCATCTGTCACTTACTGTATGCTGTTCTGAGAGCCAGTGTGCAGGCCGATCAGCATCCATCCATCACTGTGTATTGTACTGCGGTTCCAATGTGAGGTGAGAATAGCATCTGTCCCTTTCTGTTTGCTGTCCTGAGGTAGTAAAGTGTGGGTCAGACCAGAATCTGTCCATTACTGTGTGCTGTACTGAGGGGGCCATTGTGAGGGCCAGAGTAGCATCTGTCACTTACTGTATGCTGTACTGAGGTGCCAAAGTGAAGGTCAATGTAACATTTGTCACTCTGTTCTGTACTGAGCGGCCAGTGGGAGGGTCAATCCCTCACTGTCTGGTGTACGGAGGTGGCAATTTGAGGGTGAGAGTAGCATCTGTCATTTACAGTGGTCTGTACTGAGGGGTCTGTACTCAGGAGACAATGTGAGGGTCAGAGTAGCATCTGTGGACTGCTGTGTGTTGTACTGAGGTGCCAATGTGAGGTTCAGAATTGCATATTTGGCTTACTGTTTTCTGTACTGAGGTGCCAATGTGAGGTAAGTATATCATCTGTCACTGTGTGCTGTACTGAGGGGCCAATGTGAGGGTCAGGGTAGCATCCTTTGCTTACTGGGTGCTGTAGTGAGGGGCCAATGTGGTCAAAGCATCTGTCACTTACTGTATGCTGTTCTCAGAGCCAGTGTGCGGGTCAGCGCAGCATCCATCCATCACTGTGTGCTGTACTGATGTGCCAATGTGAGGGTGAGAATAGCATATGCCCCTTACTGTTTGCTGTCCTGAGGTAGCAACGTGTGGGTCAGACCAGCATTTGTCACTTACTGTGTGCTGTACCGTGGGGGCCAATGTGAGGGTCAGAGTAGCACCTGTCACTTACTGTGTGCTGTTCTGAGGTGCCAAAGTGAAGGTCAGTGTAGCATCTTTCAATGTTTTCCGTACTGAGCGGCCAGTGGGAGAGTCAGACTGTCTGCTATACTGCGGCACTAATGTGAGGGTCAGAGTAACATAACCCGTGCATCCGTCCATTTTGGACCCATTACATAGCAATAACACATTCTTCTTTTACCCCCCCACAGAAATGTGTAGAATGAGTCTTGCTTTGTTTTTTGGCATAAAAAGGCCGCAGATTTATTTTCCACAATAACATAAAACCACACTGTACACATTAGTGGAAATAATTCAGAAGATGCAGCGACTGCTCCGTGTCCAATGACCTGCTTCCCCCTTTCTTTCCCAAAGTCCATTATAGGCCCAACTCTCCCAACCCTTTGCGCCTGAGCTTCACCTGCCCATGCAGGTATTCCTGGGCGGGGAGAGTGCCGTTTCCTTGGGGGAAGCTGAGCCCTTGTTGTTCCCCCCAGACGCCCCTGCCGTTCAGGCTCCCAAGGGGCGCTGGTCCGAGAAGGGCGAAGACCCTTCCGGCTTTCTCCTGGCTCCTCCGGAGTCTGTCTCTTGTGTTTGGTTGCCCAAACACCGCCACACCGCCTGTCGTCCTGCGACATCGACAATCAGGCCTCCTTGCTTGTCCTGTTTGTAGGGTGGGTGGGTGGGAAAACGAAGTCCTCTGCTGGTAGGTGGGCGTCCCAATGCCAAGGCTAGATACTGCCTGCAGTGGGAAGCCCGTTTGTTATAAAGGAGGGTAGCCCCACCCCCCGCCATTGTTGCCCTTCGCGGGCTTTTCCTCCGATTTGCCGCGCTGTTTCCTTTCGCGGGCTTTCTCTACGTCTTGCCGCGCTTCCTGCGGGCACCTCCCCCTCATCCCGGGGGAGGGGGAGGATAGGAGGAGGACACCGCCCGGGTTATCGGGGTGCCTCCTCCATTTTGGGATTTCGTCGTCGACACTGGCATAACCCGTGCATCCGTCCATTTTGGACCCATTACATAGCAATAACACATTCTTCTTTTACCCCCCCACAGAAATGTGTAGAATGAGTCTTGCTTTGTTTTTTGGCATAAAAAGGCCGCAGATCTATTTTCCACAATAACATAAAACCACACTGTACACATTAGTGGAAATAATTCAGAAGATGCAGCGACTGCTCCGTGTCCAATGACCTGCTTCCCCCTTTCTTTCCCAAAGTCCATTATAGGCCCAACTCTCCCAACCCTTTGCGCCTGAGCTTCACCTGCCCATGCAGGTATTCCTGGGCGGGGAGAGTGCCGTTTCCTTGGGGGAAGCTGAGCCCTTGTTGTTCCCCCCAGACGCCCCTGCCGTTCAGGCTCCCAAGGGGCGCTGGTCCGAGAAGGGCGAAGACCCTTCCGGCTTTCTCCTGGCTCCTCCGGAGTCTGTCTCTTGTGTTTGGTTGCCCAAACACCGCCACGCCACGGGTGGGTTTCCGCCCACCATGGCTCCCCTTGCTGCCTTCCTCACTTTTCTAGGGTTTTTGCCCAAAGGATCCCGTAACTAGCTCCAACCCCAGTGATGACAATTGTACCCTGGTGACAAATGCACCCCTTCCTTCTGAAAAACCCGGGTACTTTAACTTAATCAAGCCGGGCCTGATCCGGCCACAGCCCCTGCAGAATTCGCCATTGACCATTCCGGCCTCGGGATTATCTCTGACCCAATGATTTCTGTTTCACCCACTCGACTGGCCAATTGCTGTAGGGAAACCATCATCCCCTGCCCCAGAGCCCCCCTTCCCAGGCTTCTCCGGTCGCTACCTCCCCCGTGTATGACCCATATGTCCGGCTTTGCCGTTTCCTTAGCAAACTGCGCCCATGCCCCTGCAGTTGTACCCCTTGGATCCCTGGCACCCCGTGCCATTCAAGTCTGCCCTGGGAATCACTTCCATTCTGCCCTGGGCATCACCTCAGACCATGCGCTCACTCAGTCACCCAACTGTGCAGGTATCTCCTGCAAAGAGCACCCTGTTTCCTCTGTCCCCTTTCCATCCCGCTCCGCCTTACCCAGGGCGGGCCTGTTCCGGGACACCCCTGCCTGCCCTGCAGGAGTTACTTGTTTCCCCTTACTCCTTTGCACCAAGTCCGTAGCAGGCCCAACTCTCCCCATCTTTTGTGCTTGAGCCCCCCTGCCCTTGCAGGTGTCCGTAGGCGGGGAGAGCGCTGTTTCATTTTTGGGCGAAGCTGGTCCCTTGTTGCTACCACCAGCCGCCCCTGCCGTTAGGCTCCCAAGAGGCGCCGGTCAGCGGCGTGCAAAAGACCGTTCCCCTCCTGCTCCGCCTTAACCTCCGCCTTACCCAGGGCGGGCCTGTTCCGGGACACCCCTGCCTGCCCTGCAGGAGTTACTTGTTTCCCCTTACTCCTTTGCACCAAGTCCGTAGCAGGCCCAACTCTCCCCATCTTTTGTGCTTGAGCCCCCCTGCCCTTGCAGGTGTCCGTAGGCGGGGAGAGCGCCGTTTCATTTTTGGGCGAAGCTGGTCCCTCGTTGCTACCACCAGCCGCCCCTGCCGTTAGGCTCCCAAGAGGCGCCGGTCAGCGGCGTGCAAAAGACCGTTCCCCTCCTGCTCCGCCTTAACCTCCGCCTTACCCAGGGCGGGCCAGCTCCGGGACACCCCTGCCTGCCCTTGCAGGAGTTACTTGTTTCCCCTTACTCTTTTGCACCAAGTCCTTGGTGGGCCCAACTCTCCCACTCTTTTGTGCTTGAGCCTACCCTGCCCTTGCAAGTGTCCGTAGGCGGGGAGAGCGCCGTTTCATTTTTGGGCGAAGCTGGTCCCTTGTTGTTCCCACCAGCCGCCCCTGCCGTTAGGCTCCCCAGAGGTGCCGGCCCGAGAAGTGCAATACGAGTTAGAATGCCCCCTTCCAGTGTCCTAAACACTATGAGACCTTGACCTGTTAATTACCGAGGGTGCCAACTCGCATTGTTTGTTGATGAGCACCCCCACTTTAATTATTAGGACGTGACCTGGCCGCAAATTGAACAGCTGTGTGCCCCACTGGGCCCCTCCAGTCAAGCTCACCCTTTCCAGGCCCCCGAAGTCCCGGTTTACCCCAGATTGTGGGTACCCAAACCGACCCCAGAACCTTCACCCCCCGAGGTATTGGTTTACCCTCAATACGTGTCGTATGCCACCACCCTGACACCCAGGGGTGTCCTAAAGAGTTACCCCACCTACCAGACGCCTCTTGGGTTATGTGGCCCCGTCCGAGCGAGGGGGAGGGAAGTTCGTGCTAGCTCAGCCCACCAGTCTCCCTTTGACCTGCCCCATTTAAAAGCGAGCTTCACCTGCCCACGCAGTAAAAATGCCAGCCTCCGACCAGAGTTGCCTCTAGTAACAGCGGCACTTCAGCTAACCTGTGCAGCCCGTAGTAGCTGCCCTGCACAGAGCACCAATTATGATCCCTATGGAACACTCAGCCTCGGCAGCCCATGGCCCCCTTGAAATAATTAACCCTTTAATGAGCAATTCCACGGGGAAGCGCTGTGGTTTCATCTGACGCCATCTAGTAATATCTCCGCCGGTGGACTAAGCAAGGTGACCAGTGGCTGCCGCGTTCTGCCTTTCTCATGGCCGCACACAATCAGTTCGCTGTTGGCGGGATGTCCCGCCGGCCCATCTAAACGTGGCCCTAACACACCTTGAACCTGGCTGTACACATGAATTAATCCTTTACGGGCGCCTGCCAAAACCCTGCACTGCTCCCCCGTACCCTATGACGGTAGTTCCCCAACTTGTGGGACCCCAATGCCGCTGGCGTCCTCAGCCCCCTACCGGCACTCTCCCTGTCACACCGTACCAGAATACTTCTCCCCCTGGTAAGGCGTCCCTCTTTGGAATAAATTATCGCCTGTTACTGCGTAGGTGCTTGAGTTACCCCCACGCCCCCGCGGTTTGAGGCTTACCACGCTGCTAACCTTCTTTAACCCATAGTCACCATCCCGCGGTTCCATGTCCGACCCGGACCCAAGGAGTCGGGAACCTGCTCCACATTACTTTACAATCCGCTGCTTGTTGAACGATCCCTGCCCTTTCCTGCCCATTCCAAAACCTATGTTACCACCAGCCAAGTAGTTGCTTGATCGGAGAATCGCCTGAGGCCACCCCGTGTAAGGAGAATTCCTAGATGCACAATCTTCCTAGCGTAACCAACTCCCCTTTCTTAGCCTTGAGCCCCTTTCCTTCGCATTCAACCAGAAGGACGGCTGGCCATGCCCCACCGCAGGCACCTTTTAATGGCGCCGGCAGCAGGTCTGGAACGAGGCCACGAGCTATGCTAATGTCCGCGCTGCTGTGCTGTCCATACTTTAGCTTTTCTCTGCATGTAGACTGCTACCGTTGACTAGCGACCCGGAACCGGGCAAGCTTCTATACTGCTGTTGACGCGTTGTTTCTCTAGTGCTTTTAATCCGACGCTCTATACAGCCCCCATCTTCACTTACTATCAACCCAACCGCTATTGGTAATTGTCTACTGTCCTTGGAAGGGTGAAAGCTGAGTAGGTCTTATTGGGCTTTGAACCTGTGACTTGTATCTCATACCCCAAGTCATACCAGCTTCCCCTTCGGCCTGGCTGCCTAGCCTATCGCGTCCTATTACAAACCTCCAGTCGCCTCCAACCCCAACCATGGTGAACCAGAGCTGAGCTGACTGAACCTCAAAACCGGATCCACGGAGCCCCCGACTGCTTGTTTTAGCTCCCTGATGTCGCACTGCCACCCTTAGCCCGCAACCGTCGGTGCAACTCAAGAGTCCTAACCTGAGCTGTGCTCCTCGCCTTTCCTTAGTTCGCCGCACCATACGCCAGCGGTACGGAATTGCAGCCCCCTTGGCTAACCCCCCATATCAACCAACCCTTCATCTCCATGGCCTCTCAGGCATGGTTGCCCGCCATTGCATGTAATGATGAACCCCTTGTCGCCTTTAAACCGATACCGAGTGACCACATAATAAGCCACTTTACCACTTCTGACCCCATTTCCAATACCTTCCCCATGAACTCCCGAAACTCACAGGAGCAATATGCGACCGTGCAACTAATTTCCCCACACCCTGTGAAGACCAGTCCGCCTTGGGTGATATCCCTTTGTCAGAGCCATACCGGGGAAATTTTACCCGAAAACACCAAAGGCCACCATCCATTCCTCCTAAGCCCCTGCCACCGCACTAAATCCCCGGGCACTCAAGCTGCCGCCTATCGACCCGCGTATTTCCCCCTCCTATGAGCAGCCCAGGAACCAATTCCTTGCATGCTGAAATGCGCTGCAGTGGGGAGTAGCGTTGGTCTTACACCACAAACCTGATTACACCCCTAGATCAATCACGAGTGGCGTATTAGTTACATACAGGACCATAACTTCACATTAGATTGACTGAGTAACTCTTTTCCTTGATTTGGTATTCCGTGCCCGGCCTGTTCGCCTCATCTTAGCAAAAAACATCGTTTCACTCTCTATGCAGCCTCGGTTTCTATAGGTGCCGCTCCATTCCCTCTTCCCTTGTTGAGGTCCTAGGCACCTCCTCACCCACCGACACACAAGGCGTCTTCCTGCGCACGTGCGACTGCACCGACATGGTACCATACTAGGGAAAAACGCTTATTTCCCCCAGGATCCGAACTCCCCACATACTATCCTTCAATAATACTGGTTTTATCATCTCCCAGGAAGTGCACACAATTTTTAACTGCGAACAAAATGCTCACACCCACCCGTACGCAAGCGTTTACTCCAAAGCACGTGCTTAATCACACCTCTCATCATTTGATTCTGCTACCCTGTTCACAGCGTTTGCCATCACCTAAAAGTCCCTTTAGCAAAGAATACCCTTAGTGCACCCCGAACCGGATATACGCACACCCATACCCGATCACCAAGACCTAAACACTCCATGTGCTCATAGTAAGAGCCGATATATACCGCCACATTGAAAGGCAACGACGGCCGACCCAGAAACGGTGCAAAAAATGAGAAGCCCCTGTACTCCCTTACCATCATGCACCATAATTCGGTACTTAAATCGCGCTGTGAACGCTCCGGTGTCTAAAATTCTTTCTTTTTAAATGCCCCGGAGGTTCCAGACATGGGATTAGAACTCAGGTCCCCAGCATCCCACGACAAAGCACTTAGCGGTTGACCCACCAGTAGCCGTGCTGTGCGAGCGCTGTTTATTATTACCCCTTTATGTGGTGCTCCTTTATCAAAAAGGGCGCCCCGCGGGATTCGAACCTGCGTTAGCAGGATCTGCACGGATGTCAAGCGAGCGCTCTACTCGCTGCGCCACTTGAACGGCTGGCTGAAAGAAATTCATGTCCCATAATAATTCGTATTTTAAACAGCGCTACGGACCCTACTGCATCTGAGCGCTGCTATTACCCACGGTGTGTGGTGCTCATTCATCGGCCTCGGAAGGAGGAAAGCCTGAGTTTGGCCCAAACCGTAATTATTTTTCACAACACTTTCAGAATTTTGAAGTTGGAGGTTTGGTTCGAACCCCCCACCTCTCAGGTACAAGTCACAACACTTCCTGACTGCGCCACCGAGACTGACTAGTGCTCCCGCCTTCTAATGCCTCTGCCGCGAGGCCGCCCACACCAGCATTGACACCTCCGCTGCGCAGCAGCCAGAGAGTGTACTGCACTCCCAGGCGAGGTCGCATCGGGAGGGTGGGTGTAACCCAGGACCATCTGGGCTCGCCCCACTAAGGAACCATTCCTGTTCCTTGCCCCTCCCCTGCACGTACCTTCGCTTGTGCGCGACGCTCCTTTTACACCGTAGCCCTGCTCCTTCCTCACTGGAACCCCTTCACCGAAACAGTCTTCCACTGGAAACCCCGAACGAACTCGAACGGCATCCTTCTCCTACGAGCGAAAACGAAGTCCTCTGCTGGAAACGAAGTCCTCTGCTGAAAACGAAGTCCTCTGCTGGTAGGTGGGCGTCCCAATGCCAAGGCTAGATACTGCCTGCAGTGGGAAGCCCGTTTGTTATAAAGGAGGGTAGCCCCACCCCCCGCCATTGTTGCCCTTCGCGGGCTTTTCCTCCGATTTGCCGCGCTGTTTCCTTTCGCGGGCTTTCGCTTCGTCTTGCCGCGCTTCCTGCGGGCACCTCCCCCTCATCCCGGGGGAGGGGGAGGATAGGAGGAGGACACCGCCCGGGTTATCGGGGTGCCTCCTCCATTTTGGGATTTCGTCGTCGACACTGGCATATGTTGCTTACTGTGTGCTGCACTGAGTTGCCAATGTGAGGGTCAGAGTAGCATCTGTCACTTACTGTCTGCTATACTGCGGCACTAACGTGAAGATCAGAGTAACATTTGTTGCTTACAGTGTGCTGTACTGAGTTGCAAATGTGAGGGTCAGAGCAGCATCCGTTGGACACCAGATGCTGTAATGAGAGGCACATCTGAAGTTCAGTGCTATTGTGCTCAGTCAATGGGCTTCATCACAAGTTTTCTGATATCTTACCAGTAATTTCGGTGGGATACTGGCAATCGCTAATACCGCTACCGGCACTTGTCTGCCGTTATTACTGGCATATTACAAGTGCTGGCTTAAATGGTAAACATCATTTCCATTGAGTCCAATAGGACTCTAAAGGGGGCAAGGGGTTTCCTGTATTACCGGCAACGGTACTACTGTGCCGTGCTCAGGGCTTTAAGTGGGGTAAGAAATCGAGGGGGGGGGCCCTCATTTGGGGGCGTGGTTTGTGGGAGGGGCGTGGCCTAAAAAGTATGCAAATCGTAGGGTATACACACAAATATATATAAATGTAATATATTTGTGTTCGTACCTTACTATGGTTTGTGTACTATGCAAGCCATCTTTTCTAAACATAGAAATATGTATGCAAGCCATCTTTTCTAAACATAGAAATATGTAACATATTTCTACGTTTATAAAAGATGGCTTGCAAAGTACACAAACCATAGTAAGGTACGCACACAAATATATAACGTTTATATATATTTGTGTGCATACTCTACGGTTTGCCTAGTTTTCAGGCCATCTTTTTTTAAACATTTTAGGTTTATAAAAGATGGCTTTGAAAGTACACAATTCAAGCCATCTTTTATAAAGCTTTGCCGACGGACAATTTTGTCCGTAGTCAAAGCTTTATAAAAGATGGCTTGAAATGTGTACTTTCAAAGCCATCTTTTATAAACCTCGAAATATGTCGAGGAATCCCCAGGTTCGCCGAGGGTGGCGACGGCGACCTGGGGAAACAAAGGGACAGTAACTGCCTCTGGTGACCTCTCTCGCGAGGGTCACCAGATGCAGTTACTATGACTGACAAAAGTGGCAGCCAGTCACAGCGTCGCTGTGGCTGGCTGCCACTTCTGTCAGCTTGCCTGACTTCATTGCAGGCGCATCATCCCGCCAATGCTGCGGTAGGGCGGGGCCCCAGCACGGCCCCAGCTCATTCCCACTTTTTGGAGACTGCCGGGCCCGGCCCCGGCAGGACCCGGCACACTTTAAGCACTGGCCGTGCTAGTAGGAGTCAGATTTACCTCTAGCTCTCAGCTGGAGATAAATACCCCATCCCTACTGGCAAACTAATAATTGGCCGGTCCAGTAAAAGTGCTGGTGAACGTTATTACTAGCACTTTTACTGTGTACCGGCCAACTTATAATGAGGCCCAATGTGCAGGTCAGAGCAGCATCTGCCCCCCATTGTGTGCTATATTGATGTGTCAATGTACAGGTGAAAGTAGCATCTTTCACTCACTGTGGGCTGCACTGATGAACCAATGTGAGGGTCAGTGTACCATCTGTCCCTCACTGTGGTGTACTGAGGTGCCAATGTGAGGGTGAGAGTAGCAGCTGTCGCTTACAGTGGTCTGTACTGAGGGGTCTGTACTCAAGGGCCAATGTGATGGGCAGAGTAGCATCTGTGGACTGCTGCGTGTTGTACTGAGGTGCCAATGTGAGGTTCAGAATAGCATATTTTGCTTACTGCTTTCTGTACTGAGGTGCCAATGTGGGGGTAAGAGTGTCATCTGTCACTGTGTGCTGTACCGAGGGGCCAATGTGAGGTCAGGGTAGCATCTTTTGCTTAATGGGTGCTGCACTGAGGGGCCTAAGTGGTCAAAGTAGCATCTGTCACTTACTGTATGCTGTTCTGAGAGCCAATGTGCAGGTCAGAGCAGCATCCATCCATCACTGTGTGCTGTACTGAGGTGCCAATGTGAGGGTGAGAATAGCATCTGTTCCTTACTGTTTGCTGTCCACAGGTAGCAACGTGTGGGTCAGACCAGCATTTGTCACTTACTGTGTGCTGTACTGAGGGGGCCAATGTGATGAGCAGTGTAGCATCTGTCACTGTGTTGTGTACTGAGCGGCCAGTGTGAGGGTCAGCATAGCATCTGTCCCTCACTGTGTGGTGTACTGGGGTTACAATGTGAGGGTGAGAGTAGCATCTGTCACATACAGTGGTCTGTAGTGAGGGGTCTGTACTCAGGGGACCAATGTGAGGGTTAGAGTAGCATCCGTGGACTGATGTGTGGTGTACTGCAATGCCAATGTGATTTTCAGAATACCATATTTCCCTTATTGTTTTCTGTACTTGGGTGCCAATGTGAGGGTGAGAGTAGCATCTTTTTCTTACTGGGTGCTGTACTGATTGGCCAATGTGGTCAAAGTAGCATCTGTCACTTACTGTATGCTGTTCTGAGAGCCACTGTGCAGGTCAGCGCAGCATCCATCCATCACTGTGTGCTGTACTGAGGGACCACTATGAGGGTGAGAATCGCATATGTCCCTTATTGTTTGCTGTACTGAGGTTGTAACGTGTTTGTCGGACCAACATCTGTCACTTCCTGTGTGCTGTACTGAGGTGCTAAAGTGATGATCAGTGTAGCATCTGTTACTGTGTTCTGTACTGAGCGGCCAGTGTGAGGGTCAGAGTAGCATCCGTCCTCACTGTGTAGTGTATTGAGGGGCCAATCCGAGGGTCAGAAGAGCATCTGTCACTTGCATGCTGTGCTGAGAGCCAGTCTAAGGTTGAGGGCTGTAGTAAGCAGCCAATGTGTGGGTCAGAGTGGCACCCATCCCTCACTGTTTGCTGTACTGAGGGGCCAATGTGAGGAGCTGAAAGGTATATGTCACATACGGTGTGCTGTTCTGAGGGGCTAATGTGAGGGTCAGAGTAGCATCTGTCACTTACTGTGTGCTGTAGAGAGGTGCCAATGTGAAGGTCAGAGCAGCATCCATCTGACATTAGATGCTGTACTGAGAGGTCAATCGGAAGTGCAGTATATTGTGAGCAGCAAATGTGCAGGTTAGAGCAGCATTCATCCCTCATTGTGTGCTGTACTGAGGGGCCAATGTGTGGACCTAAACAACATTTGTCACTTACTTTGTGCTGTACTGAGTGGCCAATGTGAGGGTCAGAGCAGCAGCCATTTGACAGTAGATGCTGTACTGAGAGGTCAATCTGAAGATCAGTGCTATTGAGAGCAGCAAATGTGCAGGTTAGAACAGCAATCATCCCTCATTGTGTGCTATACTGAGGTGCCAATGTGAGGGTGAGAGTGCATCTTTCACTTACTGTTTGCTGTACTGCGGTACCAATGTGAGGGTCAGAGCAGCATCTGTCCACTATGTGCTGTACTGAGGGGCCAATTTAAGGATCTGAGCAACATGTGCCATTTACCGTGAGCTGTACTCTAGGGCCAACGTGAGGGTCAGAGTAGTATCTGTTGCTTATTGTGTGCTGTACTGAGGTGCCAATATGAGGGTCAGAGCAGCATCCTTTGGACACTGGATGCTGTACTGGGAGCCAGTCTGAGGCTCAATTCTATAGTGAACTGCCAATGTGCAAGTCAGAGCAGCACCCACCATCAATGTGTACTGTACGGAGGTGCCAATGTGAGAGTCAGAGTAGCATCTGTCACTTCCTGTGTGCTGTACTGAGGTGCCAAAGTGAAGGCTAGTGTAGCATCTGTCACTGTGTTCTGTACTGAGCAGCCAGTGTGAGGGTCAGAGTAGCACCTGTCCCTCACTGTGTAGTATGCAAAGGTGACAATGTGAGGGTGAGAGTAGCATCTGTCGCTTACTGTGGTCTGTACTGAGGGGTCTGTACTCAGGAGCCAATGTGAGGGTCAGAGTAGCATATGTGGACTGCTGTGTGTTTTACTGAGGTGCCAATGTGAGGTTCAGAATAGCATATTTCGCTTACTGTTTTCTGTACTGAGGGTAAGAGTAACATCCGTCACTCTGTGCTGTACTGTGGGGCCAATATTTTAGTCAGAGTAGCATCTTTTTTCTTACTGGGTGCTGTACTGAGGGGCCAATGGGGTCAAAGTAGCATCTGTCACTTACTGTATGCTGTTCTGAGTGCCAGTGTTCAGGCCAGTGCAGCATCCATCCATCACTGTGTGCTGTACTGAGCTGTCAATGTTAGTGTGAGAATAGCATCTGTCCCTAACTGTTTGCTGTCCTGAGGTAGCAACGGGTGTGTCAGACCAGCATATGTCACTTACTGTGTGCTGTACTGAGGTGCCAAAGTGAAGGTCAGTGTAGCATCTGTCACGGCATTCTGTACTGAGCGGCCAGTGTGAGGGTCAGAGTAGCATCCATCACTCAATCTGTACTGTATGGAAGTGCCAACGTGATGGTCAGCGGCCAATGCGAGGGTCAGAATAGCATTTGGGGCTATTGTGTGCTTTACTGAGGGGCCAATGTGGTATCGGTTTGGTAATATATATATATATATATATATATATATATATATATATATATATATATATATATATATATATATATAGGGGTTTGGGAGGTTTGGCGTTGGCGTTCTGTGGGGGGCTGAGGGGGGTTTCCCCCCACATATATGTTACAATTGACCTTCACAATTTGGTCAATTGTGAAAAGGTCAATTGTAATTCGAACAGTTGTAAAACGAACAATTCGTATACAACCGCCAATGTGAGGGTCAGAAGAGCATCTGTCACTGCATGCTGTTCTGAGAACCAGTCTAAGGTTGAGGACTGTAGTGGGCAGCCAATGTGTGGGTCAGAGTGGCACCTGTCCCTGACTGTGCGCTGTACTGAGTGGCCAATGTGAGGACCTGAAAGGCATATATCACTTATGGTGTGCTGTACTGAGTGGCCAATGTGAGGGTCAGAGTAGCATCTGTCGCTTACTGTGTGCTGTATTGAGGTGCCAATATGAGGATCAGAGCAGCATCCATTCGACATTAGATTCTGTACTGAGAGGTCAATCTGAAGTTCAGTGCTATTGTGAGCAGCAAATGTGCAGGTTAGAGCAGCATTCATCCTCATTGTGTGCTATACTGAGGTCCCGGAAGAAGAGTGAAAGGGGATGAGAAAAAGGACTGGTGACGTCATGCGCAGTACAACTGATGCACCCAGGAGAGATACAAAGGACCGAAGAACATAAACAATCCATGCGATCTGAAGAGGAGGTGTCGATGGTAAGCAACATTTTGGGATTGAAATGAAGATGCTCGTGCGAAGAAATGCTGTAGAAAATGCAAAGTAATTTTACACTTGTACAGATGCTGTAATGCAAGTAGACTAAATAATCCTGAGGCTGGCTACGTAGTGAAAAGATAGCGCCGATGCTGCAATGTATATACATAGGAATATATAGAATCTAGATGATCCACGATGCACTTTAGTAAAGCTTAAAACCCTTTGAATGAAAAGGGCTTGAGTGGGGCGCAGTTGTAAAATAGCTAATGGCGAAGGAGAAATCAAGAAAGGCTGGCTGGTCCAGCACCAAGAGTCGAGGCCACCTATGAGCCTGGTTGTCTATCAAGAAGCTACATGAACGTGAGAAAGAAACACACTTCTGTTTGAGGTAGGATGAAAAAACACTGAAGAAGTCAAGAGTTCATCATTTAATAGTATTATATGCACTGAAGAGCTCAAAAACGTGGTCTCCTGTCACATGGTGAGATCGAAATAGACTTTGGGCCGAGCTACACCGAAACCAGAAGATAAGACTTTGCCATAATCCCTTTTATTCCCAGGCACAGAGAGCTTCTGCAAGGCCAAGTTCAACACCTTTATTGAATGGCAGGTCGCAAGAGTGATGTTAGATGTTGGGCTAATTGGGTGGGGAGGCATGACCAGGCCCACCCTCCCAGCACCTGGGGTGTGAGCCTACGTGCTGCTAGCAACTGGAATATTCTAGAAGGGTACAAGCGTGCCAACCAATTGTTGTGGGCCATGTAGTAGAGAGCCCTATAGTTCATGTAACCAATGAATCGTCGTGTATTTTGTGACGATGAAGATGACTTGCACTAGAGGAGGGCTTAGTTGTCCACCTGATAGTAGAGACCCAATCACAACCTCTGTCAGTATGGAACGTATACTTAGAGGTTCCCTGTAAGCCTATTGTAAAGACTGGAGGGGGGTGTCCGTACTTCTGCTTTCTATATAGTAGAGGAGCGGCACAGAGAACCCCAGCAAAGATTCTCTATTAGGTAGCTATTGTCGAGCAATCAAGGCCTAGCTTCTTAGGAGGTGATGCAGGCTGGTTCTTAAGTACAGTGTAGTCCCTAAGCCCCCAAAAGGAATGTCTACACAGTGTATTAGTTAAACACAGTCTTTATATAATTAATATAAAAGGTTATGTACACTATCACAATAACTCACTTTGTGCTCAGAAAATCAATAATGGTAAATATATACAGTTCTAAAGTGGTACCACAATTATTATCAGATCTCATTAAAGTGCATCAACTATAATGTCAAAATGTCACACAGATCAATGAAGAGGAAACCAGCAGTAGAGAGAGGAAGGAAAGCAAGATGGTTGAACAATTGGCAGAATGCTGGCCCCGTACCACTAGACACAGTTCTGTGTGGAGATCCCCCCACCTGGGCAACCTGTAAGATAAAGATATAGCACAAGCCCAGTCCATATATTGTTCTATGAGTCTTATTTCCTTCTACAATAGTTCTACAGCCCCAATGTACCTGGAATTGTAGCATTCGTCGATGGGAAATCGACGGCCCTTCTTGAGTGCCCTCCCTTTAAGGCAGGAGTCACGGGTCGTCAAACGTCCAACGGAGAACAGGGTGAACTACGGCGGTGAAGTGGCAGCTTCATTCCTAGTGGTGCTCGTCGATGATGGAGCGTTGGCGTCCTGCAAGGAAGAGGCGTGCGGGGCAAACCTCGGTGATGGTAGTTCTGGACCGCAAAGAGATGTTGAGGAACTGTGGCCCAGCAAGGGCGTCGAGTCGTCGGCGTCTCTGTGGTCTTTAGGTGGCAGGAAACCCACCGGCGGATGCTCCTCGGTGCGTCGACGGTCGGGCCTTCTCCAGCGTGATAAAGCAGGCGGCGATGCAGACGAGAGCCTCCTTAGCTCAAATTAAGTTCTTAGGCAAATGGGAGCACAGCGGCTCCAGTCGGCGACAGCGGTCGTCGACAGTGGCGGACAACAGTCTGGGCGCTTCTCTTTTGGGATTCCGCGGCAGTCCCCGTCTCCGGTCGGCATCCTGTTGTAGGTCTGTCTACCAGGGAGCTTTGGCAAAGATCAGCTGCTGCACAATGGTCCCTCGTAGCTCGGGAAGAGGGCGCCTTACCAGGTCCTCTCTGTGTCAGTCCTTGGAGACACAGCAGCTTTCAGATTGATGAAGGAGAGGAACAGCAATTCTTCTCTTCCAGCAGGGCTTCAAGGTTAAGCTTCAGTTTCACTCCAGTTACTCTTCAGCTTCTGAACACGAATTCTAGCAGTGAGAGGCCCCCAGATATACTAGTTGATCTCCCGTTCATTCTGCTGGGTCACACTCAGGCAACCAATCGGTCAGAAGGGCATTCATGCAGGTAAGCATCCAATCAGGTGCATAGTGCGTTTAGGCCATTCACTCCTCTCCAGACACTCACAACAAGTTACCTAGCCATTCAACACGCCACGCTGCATTCATACCAGTCTCGGGCAGGGCTGTCTCAGTCATTGTGTCATTGTGTCAAACACCAGATACTAGACACCCACAACACCCACAACACAGAATGCGTATTTGTCACACACTCCATCACCCAGGTCCCACCCACAGGGTGTACCCACAACATACAGTCACTGGGAAGGCTCCAGCCAGTCTGGCCTGGACTTCACAACAACACCATATATGGAAGTTCCATACAACAGCCGGTCAGGGGGAAGGGACAGAGTCAGGGCTTCCCAGGACTTTGGGAAAACAAGGTAACAGGCAATAGAAAGCAAGAGGCCACGGGGGCCATCTTGTTTCCTATTAAGAATCAACTGATTCCAATGGCAGGGCCTGGGTATCCCAAAATTCATATTCAGCATGGAGCTGCCATCAGCCCATACCCTGCTATGTGGGCCACACACAGGTGCCCAAAAACATACACTAGGGGCACAGGGTTGTACCCCCACCCATGGGTGCCATAAGGGTATCCCATGGGTCTGTTCACCAAACCAAAAGAGAGAGCTGCACTGCCAGGAGTCCCACATGAACTGCTGCGCGGAAAACCCGACAGAACACATGATAAAAAGCAGTAAAGGACAAGGATACGGAGGCCCTGTCCCTCCGATGCATTTCCAGCATCACACCTATCACATCCCCAAGTAGGTTTTTGTAGTTTGCTACATAGTGCAAAGCCATTGATGACACATTTTTGCTATAAAAGTAATGTTTTTTATGTGATGCGCTGAGATTGTGCTTTGCGATGTCCGATGATGTCCGTTGTAACTCCCTGTTTTAGATAATTGCAAATAAAACAGTACCAAGTTTTGCCAACTTCCTGAGTCAGATATTATTGATGTATGAGTAAGTTCTGCATTCCCATCCATCTCTAAATATTGCTACCTCATCTTAAAGGACCCCAGGTCTCTTGTTTCACATGGTAGCAGAGGATGGTTAAAGATCCCATCAACCCAGTAAACTTTAAGGGTCTTGGAATATCGGATGTCCTCTCGCATTTAGCTGGAGGACCGTGAGGCTTCCTGTGGATAGCGGCCGAAAATAAGTTCTTTCAAGACACAACAAGATAGGTGGGATGGGTCCCTCTTTCATGAAATCCCCTCCTGGTTTCTACAGGGAGCTGAGCGGACTGAAAGCGATAATGGCCGGTTGAGGAGGAGACAATCCCGAGGGTCAGGAGCTGAAAAGCGAATGGTGAGTAGATTGAGAAAGGTGGCAAAAATGACAAATGCATATTAAGTGGGGAAAGTGATAATGGGAAGAGAGTAATGGAGGGTTGGTGGGGTACTTAGTTAACAACGAAGAGCTTCACCTAGAAGTATATGTGAGACGAGGAGCATCACAGGTTAAACCCATAATCCTACATTCAAGGACTGTTTAGACAGAGTTATTTTAAAATCCAAGTGGATATACAGGCGACAAGCAAACATGGTTCTGCTAAAGGAGATAACTGCGACCCTCTTGAGGGTATTTTTAGGGGCAAGAATATGCAGCGAGGAGTGCTGGGAAGAGATATATGTTGAGCCCGGCCAGTTTGTCTGTTTGTATATTGTATCTATTTTATGTATTGAGGAAATGATGAGATGTCGAAGAGCAACAAATGATAGATTATGTTAACAGGGTTGAGAGTAAATTATTTATTTATTTAGTCATTAATGGTATTGACTGAAAAGGTAGATTGAAGTAAAGTGAGACATATAGGCTTGTAGCGGCGACAATTGGTGCACGCTCATATTTATTGTTTTTCTGGAAAGTATTTTCTGTGTAAAATAACGGTAAGTATTGACAGTCGATTGTGACTTGTCATAATGGAGGATGTTACTACGCTTATTCACCTGTGCAAACAGCTGCCAAAACATGCACCAAAGCTTAAGCAGTATAGTGCAGAATGGGTTTAGGGCACAGTAGATAAAATGTTCATGCCTTGGCCACAAGGGGGATCACTGTCAAAAGCGGTTTTGCAACACATGACCACATACTTGCATGCTGCGTACATGGGCAAGAAGTTGGAGAAAAGATGAGCTATTTTAGAGCTTTGGAAGATGTACCAGGAGGAATGGGAGGCCCCGCCTCCTGAAGACTGGATGCTTAACCAGTGTAAATACAAGGGTGTTGAGCCTCCTGCTCCCCCTACCGTGCCTGAAGTAAATAGTATGAAAGATGAAGGATTGTATCTACTGAGGGAGCTTAAAGCAGCAACAGGATACAGTGATCCGATACATGAGCATATAGCAGTGATGAGAGCCAGGAAAGAACTCCAGAAAAGGATGTGAAAGTCTTACGGGACAAAAAGAAAAGTGAACAGCCAACTGTGAACTTAGATATAGAATGGGAAATTAAGAGATGGAAAGGAGAAAAAGATAAAGCAGACGAGATAGCGCTCATACAGAATAAATGGATGGGTGGTCAGATATTGCTCAAACTTGATGAGAAGAGCATCGAGGTAGTACGGCAAGGGGAAGATCAAGACGAGCAAGATAAAAAAAAGACAGGGAATGAGAGAAGCGACTGAAAGAAGACAAGTTTAAAAGAAAGAACGGGCAAAGACGGGAACAGATGTATCAGAAAGAACAGTTGAGAAAGGAAGAGAGAGCAGAAGAGCAAAGAAAATATGACAACAGGCAAAGAGCAATCGAAGAACGAGATAGGCTAGAAAACAAAAGAGAAGAGGAGAAACAGAAATTAAGAAATAAAAGAATGCAAAGACGCAGAGATGAAGAGGTGCATATGGCAAATGAGAGGAGAGAAGTGAAAAAAACAGGAAGAAGGAAGGGTTAGAGAGGAAGCAAAGAAACAAAGAGATTTTCATGAGGAACTTGAACGAAAGAGAAGACAGAGGGCATGCAACATTGATCACATTGAGAAAGAGTTAATGGAACTGAGTCCAGTAGTGTTATGGGAGGACATAGAGAAGTTTCTGCCATCGCAATAACCAATGCCAGGACCCTCTAGGGTAAACCTAGAGGAGAATTCTGAGATAGGAAGTATCGGAGACAGAATCGAGAAGGCTTATGAGGAGATGAGGACAAAAAATGAAAAAAGAAATAAAGCGAAAGACGATCAAATCGGAAATTGCCCAGTCACGAGGCAAGGAAGGAAGCTCAGTTTAGCCTTGAGCATAGAGCCTTGTCTTTTTACAGGCTAACTCTAAACAGGGATGAGAAGGATGACAGCCATACTAGTTGGGGACAAGACATGTCAGACGAAGACAGAGAAACCTTCCGTGGGGAGGAGGGTGCTGGTGCCTGCTGTCCCGAGGATTGTTTCAGACTGATAAAGAAGTGAGGTGGTTGGATTTAGACCAGCCTAAAGAACAAACACCAGAGCCTATGGCCTATGGTGTACCTAGAGAGACCTTAAAGGCGATCTCAGAGTGAGAGGGGGGAATCACCACCATATGTGAGCAGACTGAGGTCATTATCGGGAAGAAGGCGGTCAGGAACCATTTTCCCTATTATGGATAGGCAGACGATGGGAGCTGATTGCGATTTTGGGATTTTGCAATTGCCTTTGCTAGAAAAAGGAGTGGCCAGACCGCAGTATATCCCATGGCCCCAGATGGATAAGGACAATTTAAGATGCAAATTGCCCAGTTTAATGTCGGAGGCAGGGAAATGGATCTTTGAACTGGAAAAAATGACAGGAGGAAACACTTTAGCCATATGGGACATTAAGGGTCTTCTAGTGTAGTGATAGGTCATAGGTATATATGTGGCAAATTAACACGTACATGCTTGGTGATAAATGATATAGATATTTATTAATTATAATTGCTAAGTTAATGGGTTGAATAGGAGGGAGCTTGTATGAGCTCTGCCAGGCTCCGACTCAACTTCTCTGTTTATCCTCAACCTGCGTTCCATGTTCCATCCCGTAGTTCTGCCAAACCTTCACGAGCTGTCACAATCCAATAGCAGCTCGCAGCGTAGATGAAATACTACACATCTTCCCTCCTTCATAATAAACATGAAAACACAAAAACAAAAAACAAAAAAAAAAACAAATGACTGTAGAGTTCTCATGAGGTCCACAGCTGGAACATATTTACACAAAATCTTCCATATGTCGTGGTTTGCGACAGACTCTTCCCCATCTTGATTTGTGAGGAATATCTGAGGTGACATCTGACAAGGAAAATTCTGGTCCCTTCTTTGCGTACATCTCTTCTCCTCACTTGACAAAGAAGCTCTCGTGACATTCTCCATTCCAGATACTCTCTTCACACATCCTCTTTCGCTTACAGTATTACCATTCATTCGTCCACTGGTAATCTTAACCCTATTGTTATGTGGCTTCACAACATACACTCTCTCTATATTCCATATTCTCCCATCTACTGTTTTAATGGCATGTTTAAACACCTCGATGACTTTAATAGGTTTTTACCACTTTTCCTGACCTCTCCTCAAAACAGGTGGAAGTTTAATTCTTACCTCATTTCCTACTATAGGTTTTGTGACTCTTCTACCCACAGAGAAACATTTGTAATAAGAACATTTGTTCTTCAACTGGACTTTCCTGATATTCTCACACACCGACTGAAAATCTCTCTGTACATCGCTTTCTTTATCCATCCATGATGGTACTAATTTAGTGCTAGCTTTTCTCCCCCTGCTCAACTCAAATGGTGACAGACCTGTGGCAGAGTGTGGAGTGAAACGATGTGCAACAATCTTCTCCCTTACATCTTCCTCACAGTCTAAACCATTCGACCACGCACACCGAATGGTCTCCTTAAGCACTTTGGTAAAACGTTCCATCACTCTATTAGTTTGTGGGTGATAAATCACACTCCTTCTATGTTCTATGGAATTCCTGCTGCAGAACTCCTCCATTTCTTTTGAGCAGAATTGTTTACCATTGTCAGTCATGATGCTTTTCGGAAACCCCTCTCTCTCACAGACTTCTAGCAGGAAATTGGTAACTGTTTTTGCAGTCATACAAGGACTAATCAGTACTTCCACCCACCTGGTCAAAAGATCAATTACAACTAAACCTAACTTTTGCACTCCATTACTGCACACCGGACCAAGCACATCCATACCTAACTCATCCCATGCTTTCTTAGGATTTTTTGTTACAACCATCGGGTGTCTTACACCCACACACCCTTTCTCACTTTCACTTCAAAGGATACAGTCATGAATAGATCTCTCTATTTGGAGGTCGCAGCCAGGCCACCAGAAGTCCTTTTGTATTCTCTGCTTTGTTTTCACTATCCCCTGGTGACCTTCATGTCCCAAATCGATCAGTCTTTGACACACTTTTGAGGGTGGAATTATTCTGTCACCTCTCATGAGCATGTTCCTTCGAACATAAAGTTCATCTGCAACTTTCCAATAATCTACTAGATTAAGTTCTTCAAATTTCGCTTTCGTCAAAGGACTTTGACTTCCAATGAGTTGTTTTAGATGTGTTATAGAACAGTCTTCTGCATCTGCTTCATTCCATTCATCCTGTGGAATGGATGTTGTCTCTGTTTAAAACTACTTCCATATCATTTTCACCGTCATCTCCAACTTACTGTGGTGAGACGAGATAAACAATCAGCGGCAGTGTTTTTAACTCCTGGAACATATCGAACAGTGCAATTAAATTCTTGCTAAAGTATTACCCACCTCCTAATGTGATTAGATACTTTGTCTAATCCTTTATTCATGATGACATGGACCAATGGTTTGTGGTCCGTCTGAAATTCAACCTTGACACCCCAGATGAAACTTCTAAATTTTTCCGCTGCCCATTTTATAGCTAGGGCTTCTTTTTCTATTGCAGCATATGATTTATTGGCTCCTTTTAGTAATCTCGAAGCGAAAGCAATTAAAACGTCTTTTCCATCAGCCGCTTGAGTGACTACAGCCCCCATACCCACATTGCTTGCGTCACTAGTAATGATTGTCTTCCTGTCACTTCTGAAATCTTTCAACGCTGCGGCTTTAGTCAAAGCAGACTTAATGAACTCAAATTCCGCTTCACATTCATTGTTACATTCAAATGTTTTCTTCTTGATAAGCTCTCGCATTGGAACAGTGTGAATAGCAAAGTGGCATATAAACCTAGAATAATATTCTGCCATACCAATGAAAGTGCAGACTTCCTCCTTGGAATTTGGCTTAGGCATTTTTTTGATGGTGTCAACTAACTTGGTGATATCACATTGGCTGAAATTGTGTGACCAAGGTATTCAATCTCGGAACAATTGATCTTACATTTGTCTTTGCTCAAGGTCATGCCTGCTTCATTGAGTTTATTGCATACTTGTGCCAATCTTTCATCATGTGTTTTTTGATTATCTGCATGTATCAGTATGTCATCCTGGAAACATATGATGCCTGGGTCCCTTTCAAATAGTCTGTGCATTATTTTTTTAAATACAGATTCAGCAGACACCAACCCAAAAGGCAGTCTTTTATATTGATATAATCCATCAGGTGTGATGAAAGCTGTTAGCTGTTTTGAACTTTTGTGCAGTTTCACTTGATGGTATTGTGATGTTAAATCTAATGTTGAAAAGTATTTTGATGGCCCAATAGTGGAGATAATTTCCTGAATATTTGGAAGCGGATGTCTGTCTGGGACAACACATTTTAGTTCTTGCATGTCCACACATATCCTGAGCTTTCCAGATTTCTTCCTAAGTACTACTAACGGCGAAACCTACTCGCTGGCATCAATACTTTCAATTATGCCCTGGTCTTCTAAAGCCTTGATCTCTTTCCTTACTTCATCTCTCATGATAATGGTATTCCTCGTAATTTCTGTGCTACAGGAATATGACCAGGTTTCATTTTGATTTCATGAACATAATTTCGGAGACATCCAATTCCCTCGTGAAATACTGTTTTCATGATATCACACATATTTTCTGATTTGATGGTATCACCCCCTATTTCTAGAACAGATTAATTAGCAATAGAATCTAATTTCACTTGAAGTTTGCTCTGATGTGTCCAACTTAAAAGGGGTGTTCTTCCTGCACTTGTGATATATATTTTCCCATTGGCTTTTCTGTCTTTGAATTTTAATGTGCCCCAAAACCAGCCAATTATGTCAATTTTGACACCTCCATATGTTCTGGGGTTAATGTCAGATTCCTGTAGATACTCATGTTTCTTTTTATCCCACAGATTCCGTGGTACTAAGGTATATTTATCGCCAGAGTCTATCATCATGTGCATATTTATACCATCAATGCAAATAGTTGCTTTAGGGCTCTCCATGACTTCTTCATCTTCATCTTCATCTTCATCATCCATTATCATGAACACAAATTCTTCTCCTTCTTCTACTTCACTGTGACCATTATTGATGCTATCCCCTATCCAATTTGTGGATGTATTGCGAAATCTACAACACCTGAAGTAATGTCCTTTCCCTTTACATTTGCTGCATATTATTTTTTGCGCAGGGCAGTCTGGATCAACTGCCCAATGGTCGCTACTGTCACATCTGTAACATCTGCCTGGCCTCCTTCTCCTCGGGCTGATTCTTTGCCTATCTGGACTTCCTTTCTTTGTATAGTTATTACTCTGCCCTCTAAAACTTGTCTTATTCTTCTTTTCTTCATTCCGTGATGTCTTGTGTAATCTATTCAATGATCTGCATCTGGTAGCGCTACCACTTACTGCGCTACAGATTCATTAGCATCATTGGAATTCAGTGGAATAACATTCGGTTTAGCAGTGCAAGTTAGATTTGGACAGATTTTACTGTTTTCCAGTTCCTTAACACAATCTTCAGTGTGTTCCACTTCTTTAGCCACACGTAATACAGTATCTAAGGGCGGATCATCCTCAGACCATAACTTTTCTCTCACTTTGGCACTCCTGCACTCCAACATAAACTGATCCCTCAGTCTTTCATCCAGTTGTTCATTAACATTGCAGGTTTTAGCTAATTTCCTCAACCCAGTAATATATTGTTCAACATTTTCTCCCTCCTCTTGCACCCTTTTCCCGAATTTGTAACGTTCCAGTATGGTGCTTAATTTCTTTTCATAGTGTTTACTAATCTTCCTAACAGTACGTTCATATTCATTGATATTGATATCTTCACTATCAGGGAGTTCTGGTAAGGTCTCACATTTTTCTTGGCCATCTGCGCCTAAACAATGTAGAAGCAATGATTTCTTTCTTTCTACACTACAATTTTAACCACATACCACACCAGCATAATGCTCAAACGATCTGATCCACCTCTTCCATGGTATTCCAGGTTCACCAGCCTCCGGTAGGAAGAACATAGGTAGAGGCACACTGCTGAAGGACATATTTTGTTATTTTGTGTGATAGTGGGTAGTGATCTGGTAATTCTGATGTGCTATACTTTGTCACCACAGTTGCCTTTAAAATGCTGTGATTTAATCCTCATGCAAGATCTCCGATTAAACTGGTGCTTGTAGATGTGTCTTCAAGAAGATGTGGATAGATCCCCAGGTGAGATCAGTGGGGCTGTGGCTTTCAAAGTTGTTCACTGCTGTGTTTTGGTATCAAAATAATGTGTATATATCTTTAACACTGTATGCTGGTCACAAATCAACGTGCGTGTGGTTTTAAAAGCTTTTACTTCCTCATATCTGTAATGCGCATATCTCTTTAAACACTGTTTGCTAGTCATGATTCAACGTGCGTGCGTGTAGCTTTAAGAGCTTTTACTTCCTCATATCTGTAATGCGCATATCTCTTTAAACACTGTATGCTAGTCGCAATTCAACGTGCGTGTGTGTAGCTTTAAAAGCATTTCCTTCCTCATATCTGCAATTCGCATGAGTGGGACTGTAGGCAATTGGCTTGGTAAGTTCCCAAAGTTCCAGCGACTTTCTAAAAGCAGTGCGCATGCACGAAAAAGGACAGCAGTATCGATAGAAAAGGCTGCGTGTTTATAAAGAAGAGTTTACCTTATGTAGGACGTGGATTGATTCTTATATCCAGGGGCTGCTACTATGCCCAGGGAAAGGCGGAGCGGCCTCTCTGTAACAAGTCAGATATACAGAGCAGATCGACGGCAGTTCGTGGGGAAGGAGGGACCAGGTACTGAATTCTCGTTGCCACTTGTAATGATGGGTCATAGGTATATATGTGGTAAATGAACACGTAAACGCTTGGTGATAAATGATATAGATATTTATTAATTATAATTACTAAGTTAATGGGTTGAATAGGAGGGAGTTTGTATGAGCGCTGCAAGGCTCCAGCTAAACTGCTTTGTCTATCTTCAGCCTGCTTTCCAAGTTACATCCCGTAGTCCTGCCAAACATTCATGAGCCGTCACAATCAAAAGCAGCTTGCAGCGTGGATGAAATACTACATCTAGCAGCTATCCATTTGGACGAGAGCTTGATACTCAAATGTCACAGCCCAGAACACAGCGCACAATGGAACGCCGTTTAATAATTGTAGAGCGGCAATAGTTACACAGTAGTTACACAGAGAACTACATTGGGGTAGAAACCCTTAGCATATTATAGTGGGATATTGGACCGAGTAATGAGGGTTCACTTCCCTTGCGAACAATCGTTGGCAGCTGCCATGTCAACCATTGAGAAATCTGCAAGCCTAGTGATGGGGTGTTCCTTGATTGTATTTATTGAGCATGCTTTGTTTGCTGTTTTAGAGAAACCTAAGAGTACACTAACGTCTCAAAGAGCTTCTGCTTAGGAAGTGGTCATATCAAATCCAGTGATCAAAATAGTCGATGCAAAATGGTGAATCTTGCCACTTTTATAGCAGAACCACTGGCAGTGGATGAGAAAGTGCATGATTGCTCAAACTATGAAGAATTCTGTGATGAGATTCCGAGGGTAAATGAAAATTCTCTAGCAGATGGGGAGGTTCTCTTTATTGATGGGTCTTCAAGGATCAATCAAACTGATGGAGAAAGGCATTCAGGCTCAGCTGTGGTAAGACACAGAGCCAACAGGGAATTTGAAGTAGTAGCAAGTGCGAGACTACTGTCTCATTTTTCAGCACAGGCTGCAGAATTGGTGGCACGCTTCAGAATCAAGCTGGTCAGAAAGTGATGGTATACAGTGACTCCACCTATGTGACGTCAACAGTACACGCAGGGCTAGCATGTGGGAAAAGGAGGGGCTACCTGCAAGCGGACGGCACTCCAGTGCAACACGCCGCATTATTGGATACGCTCATTAAACGACTACAACTCCCAGTAGCCTACACAATAGTTAAATGCACAGCACATACTAAGAGAACTAACTTTATTTCATGTGGAAACCAAGCCACAGACAAAGAGGCCAAAAGAGTTGCATATTCATATTATAATTTTAGTTTTGATACACCTAATGTGAAAGAAAGAATTGTTACAATAATGGTTGCGAATGAAAGTTTTTATCATTTGTCATGAACGCAGTTAATGGAAGTTCAAGGTGGAGCCCCACAAGAAAAGAAAGAATTGTGGATGTGGAAGGGGTGTTCTTTATCCCCAACCGAAGCACTGTGGCGACAAGACAGCATTGGTAAACCAGCGATGCCTGTAGCCTTATTAAGGGTGGCGTTAGAACAGCTACACTGTCTGCACATGTTACTATGGGGAGCCTCGCAGCAACCATTGTGGAGGACTGGTTCATACCGAACCTGTTAGAATGCATTGCTTTTTATGTAATAAATTGCAATGTATGTCAAAAGTTTACTGTTGGGCACACGCTGCGAACAGTTAGAGGAGTAATTCCTTAACCAAATGGTCCTTTTCAGCATTTACATATCGATTATGTTGATATGCTGCAGGTCTGTAATGGATATAGGTATATGATAGTGGTAGTGTGCCCATTTTTTAGATGGATTGAAGCTGGTCCATGCACACATCCTGATGCCACTTGCGCTATGAAGTTTTTATTTTGAGAAGTATTTCCTAGATGGGGAGTAAGTGAGGTGTTGAGATCAGATAATGGGCCCCATATTGTGAATGAGGTGTTCGAACAGATTAGCTAATTGCTTAGCATTAAACACAAGCTTTCTTCTGATGATCACCCGCAAGTGAACGGATTATGTGAGAGACTCAATGGTCTTGCCAAGGAAAGTATAGCGAAACTGAAATTCACAGTGAAAATGGGGTGGCTGCATTGCCTGCCCCTTGCATTATATGCATTGAGAAATCAGCCCCGCTCTGACCACCACCTCACACCCCACAAACTAGTTGAATGCCTCTGACTCCTGCATCAAGCACTAGGAGTGATGCCCAGACAACTGCAGAATTATTAAGAAATAAGTTACGTGAGAACTTAACATGTATGACTGCTTGTATCTCTGTCATTTCATATAAAATCAAGCAGACAGGGCGTTGGTATCAGAACACAGATGTAGACAATACAGCAACCAGACTTAAGAAACTATGTGTACCTAAATGATTTGCTGGAGATAAGGTTCTAAAAAGGAACTTCACGTGAAAGTGGCACAAGCCCAGATTTAGTGGACCTTTTGTCATGGAAGATATTACTCCTTCAGCAGTTAAAGTCTTAGGGAGGCGAGCTTGGCTATAGCTAGGAGATATGAAATTCTACGCTGGAGAGACCAACGCACCCCCAACCCATTCAGAAGCAAGTCAAGAAGAAGAAGTTCAGCATGTGCAGACTCGATCGATGACGGGGAAGAAGGATGCAAAAACTATCTAGTAGATAGACAAAAGTGTACATTTAGACTGCGGACTGCCCTGAAACACTTCTTGTAAATAGCATAGCAAGAAGTGAGAGAGCTATTGTTCTTGAGCCATAGGAGCTTGTTGACATTGGACTTTGGAATGCCGAAGTAAAAGGAAAAATGCCCGATTTAGACTTTCTGTTCAACAACTGCAAGAGGGAGCAGTTACCTGACTCTTTTCCCACTGAGTTTCTCTTTGGAGGTGCCCATGGTGCTGTCAGATGTTGACACACACAGACTTCTTCTGGCTGTCTTCATGGATATACTCCAAGCTTATCCTGCTCTTGTTCGGCATAGCACTGATGTGCGTACTTTTGTCCAAGATCCTAAAAATGGTCCAGCGATTAGACACTTGTTTATGCGTGATCCTATAAATTGTCCTGCAATTACTTGGTTACTTGTGGAGATTATTTATCAAACCAGGAAACTTCTTGAACACCTGATAGATTTGCCTGAATAAAGAGAGTTTTCCCTTCCTTAAAAGTAACTACAGGCAGCAATGTGGTCTATTAAGCACATTCCAGTTCTAGAAAGTGAGCAGTGAGAGTCAACGACGTGTGGAGAGACACCGATGGTGGAGCCTAATGTGTTGGTGCATAATTTATGCCTGTTCAGCATCCATTATCGCTTTTCTGTTTATATTTATCCACACTGTTTACTTTAATGATTCCAGAAGGGAAGGAGTTCTGTTGATCCTTCCCACTCCAGCTACCTTTGCAGAACTAGATACTGTAAGGAGGCAGAGGCCTTATGTGATTGTCCCTACACCAGTGACACGTGTAAGGTCACCTATTTTTTTGACTAGTGTTCCTATGATTCTCCCTTTAGGAAGAATGTATACTGATGTATTTCACAATTTGCTTATACAAGCTCATCTGGCAAGAAAGAGACCTAAGAGAAGTGCAAGGGAGGATGATTATGAATTAAATGATTATTTAGACAGTACAGCTGTGGTATCAGCACATGAAAGAAGTGGGAAAAAGAACTTCTAAGGAGGATTGCTATGTATGTGAACTCCTGCCTTATGCTATGGGTAAGTCTAGGATATTCATAACTATTGAAATAAATGTTCAAACAGCTCATTGCCTAACTCACCTTGCACTCATAAAAGAGGCCAGTTCCAGGGTCGAACGGCATTCCTTCGCATGGGTGACAGAATGGTCATCCCCATAAGAAGATGTTTCTGTTCAAGATTTGAAGACAAGAGAAAGAGCCAATACCAGAAATCATGTGATAAGATATGAACAACCTGGCATGAAGTGAGCTGGAATCAGATGGGAAATAAACGGGAAACTCAACTGCCAAGGAAAGACTGATGAAGAAGTTCGAAGCTGTAAGGAAAGAGGCTAGATGTGAATCTGGGGAACAGTACTTTCTCCAGATGGCTGGGAAGAAGGCATAGTCGTATTCAGAGCTGTGGCAGTAACTGGTCATCACAAGCCAGTTATTTAATGAGTGGAAAATGAATGTAAACCTCTATGGCCGAGACTTGCAAATCTTCTGATGTGGGTCGAAGACATAGGAGGCTTAATTCAGATAGTGCCTTTGGCTAGTGCAGAGCTGTGCTTTAGAAACAATGGCACGAGGAAAGTTGGTAAGAATCAACCATGTGGACGAATCTTTGATGTGCCCGGAATGAAAGATGTGACAGTGGTGATAATGGATCACTACTGGGCCTGTGGATGATCCAGAGCATACATCAAACTGCCCAGAGACTGGGGAGGACTATGTTCTACAGTGATTGTTCATGTTCCAGCGTTAGTGATTCCAAAGAGTTATCTGAACATTGGGGAGTTCCCAAAATCAGATGCTCACTTGCGAAAGAGGAGATCTGTTGAACTCCTTGATCGAATGAAGAGAGAAAATTATTTCTCTGCCAAGTCAATAGATGCCTCTGATGCTATTGCATATTAACACAGTCTGTTCAGCAAGACTGCTTCAGTTTTTACTATTATCTTTATGCCTGGGATCCAGACAATGGCAAATACTAAGTGGCTACAGATATGCCTAGATTTTTTATTTTTCCTCCTTGCTCCGCACTCTCCTTTTGTTCCCCCTTCCATGCACTTCTCCCTCTCCCCCTCTACCATGCACTTGCGCGTTCTCAATGTCACTGGGCCTAGTAAGATCGTTGTTTTTGTTTCTCCTCTGTTCCCCTTCCCTTGCCTTGTTGCGCTCTGAAACACTTGTGTATGAGCGCGATAGAAATAAAATATCAATATCAATATCAACCATATGGGAGCATCTGCAGACGATCAACACCACCATAAAGGGATTCAATGCTATGAAGGAGGCGCTAAGAGCCATACGCCTGATGACTCTTCAGAATAGATGTGCGCTGGATATGATTGCATCTATGGAAGTAGGTGTTTGTGCCAAAATCGTAGAATCATGTTGCACATTCATTCCTTCTCATGGCGACGAGATTAGCACCTTTACAGAGGCCATAACGATGCTGACAAACCTACATGTCAAGATGGAAGACGAAGTTGAAGATATTGCTGATTACAGCTGGTTCGCGTCAATCTTCTCATGGGTTCCCCAATGGATGGCGAACATTTTCAAGTTCCTTGGAGCCCTGTTGGTGACGATCATGTTTGGGTTCTGTGTGATCTGTATAATAATCACACAATGCAAGAAGACTGCGAAGAAGTCAGTAGGAATGAACATTGTGATTGATGTTGAATCAGGATTTGAGCCCAAAGATCTGACAGATGAAGAAATCAGAGACTATGTAAAGGCAAGCATTCATGCACCTGAGGGAATGAAGTTCCTGTATCCGAAGAACCACAAGAAGTATGTCGGAAGATGAATCTACTGCAGTCCCTATGGACAATGCAATCTAATGACCTGGAGTGTAGACAGGCATGTGAAATCAGCAGGGTGCCTGAAAGGAGTCATAAAGATATGGGCTCCAAAGAAGCACTTCTACAGACACAGATGTCTTGATGTGAAGATTGATGAGAGAGTAGTTGATGAATCGCCCAGAGGGGGAACAATAGAGGAAGAGCCATATAACCCCAACCAAAAGCTCTGCCCCCATGTTGCCTATATGTTGTTAACCGGAAATTGCGACACATGCACTACCAGTGAGGATGCCTATACCACAAAGAATTCTTGAGACAAGGTATCCATTGAGAAAACTCTGCATGCATTATCAAAGAAATGTTGGTCTTCTGTACAAAGTCCTGGAAGAAGTCTGAAAGAGGATGAGAAAAAGGATTGATGACATAATGCGGAGTAGAACTGACGCACCCAGGAGAGATGCAAAGGACCAAAGAACATAAACAATCTATAAGATCTGAAGAGGAGGTGTCGATAGTAAGCAACATTTCGGGATAGAAATGAAGATGCTTGTGCAAAGAAACACTGGAGAACACGCAAAGTCATTTTACCCTTGCTGTAAGGCAAGTAGACTAAATAATCCTGAGGCTGGCAACAAAGTGAATAGATTGCAGAAATGCACCAATGTATATAGAAAGGAGTATATGGAATCGGGATGTTCCACGATACACTTTAGTACGCTTAAAACCCTGTGAATGGAAAGGGCTTGAATGTGGCGCAGTTGGAAAATAGCCGATGGCGAAGGAGAAATCAAGAATGGCTGGCTGGCCCAGCACCAAGAGTCGAGGTCACGCTGAGCCTGGTTGTCTGTCAAGAAGCTCCATGAACGTGAGAAAGAAACACATTTCTGTCTCCAGTCACGTGATCAGAACGAAAAAGACTATTTTTTAACATATTTTTTTATTTTAATGTAAAATTTAGTTTATACAAACTTTTCTCACATTTTGTTAACACTTCAATACATCACAATACATAAAGGAAAACACAATAATTTCATTCCATCTTCATTTCCTATGTACTTCAGAACGATTCAATCGTTGTTTAAACCTCTTTTAAAATATGATCTAAATAGTCAATTGTTGCACAACTTAACTTGTGGTTTATACCAGTCAGTATCATAAACCACCAATTCTCCACATTTCCACTAATAGGAGCAAATTTGCTTAAGTACAAGGACCGTGGAGTTTTTAATTCAGAACAAATGATGACTAGGCGTTTTAATGATTCAATTTCAGCTTTACAATATCAACATAGATTGTCCTTGGTCTCCTTGTCTTTTTTTTAGAAATAACAGCTCTTTCGTTTTATATAGATTCAATCGCAGCCTTAGGAACTGATCCCGATGATATCGTGATGGGAAATTGAATTAAATAATTTGGCAGCTTGTCGATTCCCTTTAAAGCTAGCCCAATATCAATAGATGATATAAGAGAGTTACGTTCAGCTTCATTTTGTTTCCAAAGCCATCTTTTCATTTTCTGTTTTGCAATTTAGGGACGTTGTAATAGAGTTTCTATGTCAATATTGGCATGCTTTAAGATGGTATTTATCATCTCTGCCCAGTTCTTTAAGAGACCAACGTAGGGAAGGTCTTTTTTTGGAGCCAGAATTCAATATGGTATAGATGGTACGTCTAGGTGTATTTTTCTCCAAAGTGCGATCATTTTCCAGAGTACTGTTCCATATAAAGAGTCCAGGCATAATTTGTATCTTATAGCTACACTGGATAGATTATTTGGGAATTTAAGCACCTTCCTCCAAAAGTATCCCACCAAGACCGACCTAATCGATTTGTTTATATTCCAACCAGACTCACTTCCAAAGGTGATTGTCACCACCACCTTCTGCGAGTAAAATGTCAAGATTGGAATTAGGGAGAATATTCCGTAGTCGACATGTAGTCTGGCCCCTTGTAATGAGAGCATTTGCATGTGATCAATCAGATCTTGGCACCAGCTCCATTCACGAATTGATAGATTAAATTGAATGCCCAAATAGCGATTTGAGGAGGTCAATTCAATAATTTCACCTGCTATTGTACAAGAATTTTTATTGTTTCGACGGCTTCCTTGCGCACCATATTTCATAATTTTAGTTTTCTTTACATTGACTTGCAATTCATTCCTTTCAAGATAAGACTGAAGAGAATTTAATAGTCTTTGCATCCCAATCGGGGTCGAAACTATCAACACCAAATCATCGGCGTAAGTGACCCAGCTTATTTGTTCACCATTTATTTTTGGTGAAAAGGCTTTTGTCTCATAGAGGGATTTTGGCAAGTCAGCAATGAATAACTTGACCAGGAGAGCCGCAAGGGGACAGCCCTGTTTGACTCCTTTTTCAGTCTTTATTTCGTTGGTTAGATCTCCATGGTTGTTAATACAAACTCGAATTCTTGTATTTTGGTGGAGAGCAATTATAGGTTGCAATAGTTCTGGAGGACAAGACTAAGACTGGAGGTTTTCCCATCAAAGGCATCTGTTTATACTGTCAAACGCCTGTCGCAGGTCAACAAAGGTAAGATACAGATATTTTTTCTTTTGTAGGGCTTCAAGCTTTAATATGTTTAACAAGGTTAGATTTAGTTCAACACCTACTCCGTGCGTAAACCCAGTTTGACGAATGTCTATGAGTCCTGCATTGGTTGCCCATATTGCTAACTTTTTTTGGAGGAAGTTCACACAGATCTTTCCTATGATGTGAAGTAGGGCAATCGGGCAATAGTTTGAAGGATCGTCCCGATTGCCCTTTTTATGAATTGGAACAACAACTGCCAAGGACCAGGAGGCAGGTACTTTCATTGCACTTGCAATTTTCTCAAAGAGCAGCACTATAAAATACGACCATGGGTCTTTGTTTGCTTTTAGGATGGAATTTGTAAGTCCATCTGGACCTGCAGCTCTACAGCTATTCAGTTTTTGTATTGAAGATGCTATGTCTTCCGCTGATTCAATAACATTCCAAGTTACACAGTCTGACGATTTTTCAACAGAGCCTGCATCTGCGGGTTTTTCAAATACTAATGAAAAGTGTTCCTACCAAGCACTCAAAGTAATGCTATTCATTAGCATGCTACTCTGATTTAATGAGCCCTGGTTTAGTATCGACCAGATCTGTCTAGACTTGTGCTTTAGAATGAGTCGCAGAATCTCTTCATCTCTTTCTTGATCTCGAATTGTCGAAAAAGATTTTAACCAATTCCTATATTTTGCCTCCTTTTTTTATGGCCAATCCAGTTTCCTCATTCGGAACTTTTTTAGTAATCTGATATCTTTGTGGAGAATTCTTTTTGCTTCCTTTAGTAACATGCTAAATACATGCTTGTTTGTATGGGTGATTTTCTTACCACATGATTTAGACTTAAATTGAGAAAGCAAATGTGCATAGTCTATTTGAGAGGTTGTTGGTGGATAGCAAATTATTCTTTAACACATTAATTTGATGTTTGTTTATCCTTAATCTATTAGCTCCTTGATTAATTTGTAGAGAATTTGAACTTGCTAGAGATAGGGTCTCACTATACAGCCTCCATGTTAGTTTTAGGACATCATGATCACTTCTAGATGTTTTCAAAAATTGCCAAATCGTCAATTTTCCAGAGGAAATTCCTTGAAAACCAGAAATAATCTAACGTTTTATAAGAATTATTTCGATGCCATGTTGGTCTCGCAGGGATGTCTCCTCTAAAGTTGCCATTTAGCATGGTGCAGTCTCTTATTTTTAATTCAGATGTCCATTTTAGCCCTCTGCCTGATGCCTGAGATTTTGTGGATGGAGAGCAGCTCGAGACAATAGCATTGTTTCCAAAAAAGGAGAAGTTTAGGTCCCCACAGATGATGATCCAAGCATTTAATCATCCATTTGTCTATAATTGATGTAAACAATGATAAGTATTTCTTGGTTGATATCATCACCGGATTCCAGTAAGTATTTATTAATAACAAATGTTCATTTTCCTTGTAACCTAAATGAAATATTTGCAATACTATCGCTTGCACAAATATATTTGGATTTTCGGCTTCAATTATCTTCCACATGTTATTAATTTTTATCATTGTTATTAGACCAGAATATGGTGTCCCTTTAGGATTTTTACCGGCGGGATTGAGTAAGATTACATAGCCATCTCTAGAAGGAGTTTATCGAAGCCAAGTTTCCTGTAGACATATCCCGAAGTTATTGGCAAGTGTAAATGGTAGTTCATTAAACAGGTGCAGTTAACCTCGAGTATTCCAAGAGAAGAGCGAGCAGCTAACTTCTCCAGTTGTGGTCGAGAGCTAGTGACTATTTTGTTGTCTTATTGAGTTAGTCTCAGAGCCATTTCTTTGTGAGGGACCTTGTCTTGGTGGAAACTTTGAAGAAAGTGCTGCATTTGCTCTCTGTGTATGCTATTGATCGTGTTGCATCCCCAGAATTCAAATCGCCATCTTCTTGATTCTCGTTTATTACATCCTTGCTCATTTTATCATCCTCTGTTAGTAATTCGAAGCCAAAGAAAAGAAGCTTGTCCTTCGCTGCCAACAATGTTTTCATAATTCTATGTGATTTTATATGTAAAATCACCAAATCCGAACGAGTTCCAGTGACATATTCCACAATCAATATGTCTTCAGATGATATTGTCCGCAGGGAGGGAATGCAATGAAACAATTTCATAACATTTCCTCAATTTAAATTGACTTCATTCTTGATGGACAGTATATTTTCCAGTTGGAGTTTCCATCTTTTAGTGACTGAATTAGTTGAAGTAGTTATTCGAGTCACGTTTCCAGCCCGCAATGTTTGTTTTTTTAGCTGAGCAGTAGTCAGTTTTGGATTAAAACTGCATATTTCCAAGTCAGACTGATCAGATGTCTGTCTAGGCATTTTTTTCTGAGGTTGAGGATTTATCATTTGAGCAGAGAAGATCTGTTTTTGATGGACCCATGTGACGGTTCTTCTGCCTATTACGGAATTAGAGATTTGGATAGATTCTACAGTTGGATTTCACACGATCACAGAGGAGTGAGAATCAGAGCTTCCTGAGGTATTAGCGGAGACATTTGAGGAGTCCAAAGATTTGCTCGCCTCAACGTACACAACGATTTGCTGTCAACGTACTCAATAGAGTACGTTGACAGATCAGCCAAGTCTACTGAAACTGGCGACGGAGAACATTTTCAACTGCATCGTCCACACGGGGTCATTTGTTTGGATTGATGGGATCCACACCTTCATTCTTTTTTTCTGCCCTTTAATAACTCTCGGAGTTAGAAATACACGTAAAAAGACCAATTTTTGGAGGAGTGGTCCAATTCCTTATAAATTTCTTTGAATTATTTGAACGCCCTTTTGGTCTATCTACTGATTTTATATTTCTTTTCTTCTGTATGAGTTTAGGCTGATTTTTTGTACTTTCTTTGGTTTTATTCACCAAGGTGTTAGCTAGTCCGAATGAAGTAATCTTTTTTGTCGGTACTGTCACTTTTGGCTTTTGTCCAACTGCCATTGCTATTTGTGCTTCGGAGCTGATTGATGGAATCGCAATAACATCTCCTTCAAGAATGTCATGGCCAGACTCCACTAATACCTTTGAGGGCACAATGTCTTTATCAGACTCAGTTGGTAGCTTCGACTCCTGGCACAAATTCAAAGCAGTTATTGATGTTGCTATTTCATGACCCATGGTGTTTTGCACTAAAACTTCTGGGCATGTAGCGCAAGATTGTCAGTTGTTGATGTAATATTCTTAGCCAAGCGTGTTACATCCTGCTTTTGATCATTCAAACTAACAATTTTCTAAGTGCAGGTTCATTTGTCTGATGGTCACTTTCTGCCTGGAATAGGCATTGACAGTTTTTTCTCCCATTGAAGCCAGATGTATGTTGGGACTGTGTATTATTATGACGCATCCATTTTGTGCACTCCAAAACTGCCTCAATTAGATCTGATTTGTCAGCTAACTCGTTTCTTGTTATATCACTCAGTCGAGTTTGTCAACTTGCAGATATTTCATCCTCCTTTTCTAGACGTTGCTGCAAATACGAGTTGGTGAGTTCCATGTTCTGGATTTTGGAGAACATATTGCCAAGCAGTGCACCTTGTTCTTTTATTGACTCGTTCAGTGACTCATACAGTTTAGTAAAAGGTATGAGTACAATAGAGGTGGCAGCTAGTACATTATTATGTATCTGTAGACTTGCTGCTATCAAGAGGTTACTTTTGAGACCACTTCTATTTTCAGAGTTGGCCTGAGACACAGATCCCAAGTTATTTGGTTTGTTTATGTCAGGTGAGCTGAATGTTAATTTTTCAGCTTATTGATGCCCAACATAATTTGCACTGACCGAGAAAGTCTGTATTTTCGAGTTAGCTGTCGAAGTTCCGGTCACAGGCCCTTTGCATTTTGGATTATTGCTTGGAATACCAACTTGATTATGAGAGAAGTCAATTGCCCCTGATTTGGGCTTGATACAAGACTGTACTTTACTTGTTTTGTAAGAGTTTGAGGTTAGCAAAACTCTCGTTCAGTTATTCCTTAAGAGCTTCAAAATCAGATTTTAAACGCAGTTAGCCGAGCTTCATGGGCTGCAAAATCATAATTATTTCTGTTGAATTGTGATGTTGTTTCAGCAGTCGACACTTAAAAAGGCCACCCAAGTCCTGAGCCATTTATTGGAGTCTTGTATATGTATACCTCATTTTCTAGAGGATTGCAATCAGCATGTACATGGGACTCCTTCGCCTGTGGCATGGCCGCATGCTTTTTAGGAGTATCACATGTTAGATTGCTATCAGCCAACTCAGAGTTTTCTACGTTTATATTTTTTGTATTGCTGCCACTCTCATTAGACAGATGTAGTCTCTGATCCCGTGTAGCAAGGAGGGGCACATCTATTTCAGCCGGTTGACTTCTGAGAACAACATTAGCACTAACGGCATAATCTGTAGTTAAAGGAGCCAAGTGATCATTAGACGGCAAGCAATTTTAACGGCATGCTTGACTTGTGTGTCGTGTAGGCGATTTCACAGCAAGTCCCTTTTAACTTTCACAAATACCCAAGATTCGAACTTCCATCAGTTCGGAGTCCGTAATTTCAAATGGAGAAAGATGCTGAACGGACTCAATTTCAGCCTCTGAAAGGAAGTTAGCATTTACCTTATTTCGGAGCAATGTATCATGAGCTACAAAATCTGAAAGTGAATGAGGAGATTCGCAATGATTTTTCCTACTTTCCGCATTAAGGCTCGCAACCGAAAGTAAAGACAATGAGGGTACTGACGACGCCATTTCGAATGGAGTCACAGAAGAAAGCAAAACGCTTGCTTTGAGCGGTTCAATGAGTGTGATTACCTCTACTTGAAGATTTTGAGATAGAGTCGTGTTTCCCCTCCGGCGTTGTAATAAAGATTTATGGCGTGTCAGGGGACCGGCGACTGCTTCCATCAGGATTCGATCGGCCGCCTACCGCCTGCACGTCCTGTTCGCGGACTGAAGCAGACTGGACTCAACTCGGGACTCCGCGCGGTGCTCCACGCCAGGAGTCTCTATTTAAGGAGAGGACTTCCCACTTAAAGAGCCAGTGAAATAAATTGTAAATCCAGGCAAATCCAGCAAAGTGAGGAAAAAAGCACTTAGCAGTTCAACATCACTGCAGCTCCTCACAAGGTAGGCAGACAAGAGAGCCAGGCAGGAAACAGGAAGCAGAGTGGACTCAACTCGGGACTCCGCTTGGCGCTCTGCGCCAGGAGTCTCTATTTAAGGGGTGGACTTCCCACTTAAAGAGCCAGTGAAATAAATTGCAAGTCCAGGCAAATCCAGACAAATCCAGCAAAGTGAGGAAAAAAGCACTAAGCAGTTCAACGTTGCTGCAGCTCCTCACAAGGAAAGCAGACAAGAGAGCCAGGCAGGAAACAGGAAGCAGACTGGACTCAACTCGGGACTCAGCGATAAGACTATGCCATACTCCCTTTTATGCTCAGGCAAAGAGAGCTTCTGCAAGACCAAGTTCAAAGCCTTAATTGAATGGCAGACCGAAAGAGTGAAGATAGATGTTGGGCTAATTGGGTGGGGAGGCATGACCAGGCCAACCCTCCCAGCACCTGGGGTGCGAGCTTACGTGCTGCTAGCAACTGGAATATTCTAGAAGGGTACAAGCATACCAACCGATTGTGGAGGGCCACGTAGTAGAGAGCATGTAACCAATGAACCGTTGTGTATTTTGTGGGGATGAAGATGACTTGCACTAGAGGAGGGCTTAGTTGTCCACCTGATATTAGAGACCCACTCACAACCTCTGTCAGTATGGAACGTATACTTAGATGTTCCCTGTAAGCCTATCACATCCCAAAGTAGGTTTTTGCAGTTTGCCATGCAGTGTGATGCCAATGATGACACATTTCTGTTATAAAATTAATGTTTTTTATGTGATGCATTGAGATCGTGCTTTGCTACGTCCGATGATGTCTGTTGTAACTCCCTGTTTTAGATAATTGAAAATAAAGCAGTACCAAATTTTGCCAACTTCCTGAGCCGGTTTGATTATTGATGGATGAGTACGTTCTGCATCCCCATCTATCTCTAAGTATTGCTACCTCGTCGTAAAGGACCCCAGGTCTCTGGGTTCACCAATGTGAGGGTAAGAGTGCATCTTTCACTTACTGTGTGCTGTTTTGTGGCACCAATGTGAGTGCCATAGTAGCATCTATCATGGTGTGCTGTGCTGAGGGGCCAATGTAAGGGTCAGAGTAGCATCTGTCATTTAATGTGTACAGTACTAAGGTGCCAATGTGAGGGTCAGGGCATAATCCTTTGGACACTGGATGCTGCACTGAGAGGCCAATCTGAGGTTCAGTGCCATAGTGAGCAGTCAATGTGCAGGTCAGAGCAGCATCTGTACATCACTATGTGCTGTACTGAGGGACCAATTTAAGGATCAGTGTGTCATTTACCATGAGCTGTACTCTAGAGCCAATGTGAGGGTCAGAGTAGCATCTGTTGCTTACTGTGTGCTGTACTGAAGTGCCAATGTGAGGGTCAGAGCAGCATCCTTTGGACATTGAATCCTGTATTGATAGCCAGTCTGAGGCTCAGTGCTATAGTGAACTGCCAATGTGCAGGTCAGCGCAGCATCATTCAATCAATGTGTGCTGTACAGAGGTGCCAATGTGAGTGTCACTTACTGTGTGCTGTAATGGGAAGCCAATGTCAGGGTCAGAGTAGCATGTGTCACTTACTGTGTGCTGTACTGGGGAGCCAATGTCAGGGTCAGAGTAGCATCTGCCACTTACTGTATGCTGTACTGAGGTGCCCAAGTGAAGTTCAGTGTAGCATCCGTCACTGTGTTCTGTACTGAGCGGCCAGTGTGAGAGTCAGAGTGCCATCCACAGTCTGCTATACTGCGGCACTAATGTGAGTTTCAGAGCAGCATATGTCCCTCATTGTGTGCTATACTGATGTGCCAATGTAAGGATGAAAATAGCAACTTACACTTACTGTTGGCTGTACTGAGGGACTAATGTGAGGTCAGTGTAGCATCTGTCCCTCACTGTGTGGTTTTCAGAGGTGCCAATGTGAGGTTGAGAGTAGCATCTGTTGCTTACAGTTGTCTGTACTCAGGGGTCTGTACTCAGGGGCCAATGTGAGGGTCAGAGTAGCATCTGTGGACTGCTATGTGTTGTACTGAGGTGCCAATGTGAGGTTCAGAATAGCGTATTTCATTTACTGTTTTCTGTACCGAGGTGCAAATGTAAGGGTAATAGTATCATCTGTCACTGTGTGCTGTACTGAGGGGCCAATGTGAGAGTCAGAGAAGCATCTTTTGCTTAATGGGTGCTGTACTTAGGGGCCAAAGTGGTCAAAGTAGCATCTGTCACTTACTGTATGCTGTTCTGTGAGCCAGTGTGCAGGTCAGAGCAGCATCCATCCATCACTGTGTCCTGTACTGAGGTAGTAACTTGTGGGTCAGACCAGCATCTGTCACATGCTGTGTGCTCTACTGAGGGGGCCAATGTGAGGGTCAGAGTAGCATCTGTCACTTACTGTGTGCTGTACTGAGGTGCCAAAGTGAAGGTCAGTGTAGCATCTGTCAATGTTTTCTGTACTGAGTGGTCAGTGTGAGGGTCAGAGTAGCATCCGTGCCTCAATTTGTACTGTACGGAGGTGTTATGTTAGGAAGTATACATGCACGGTCAATATATTAAACTGGCACACACTGAGTGCCAACTATAAATGGTGTACAAATCCTTTTTATTTGCTTTTACTTTCGTTTATGAAAACGTGACACAGTGCTGCTGTAAATGCAATTATGCATTTTTGAACTTTCTTCAAAATGCTTCCAAAATAAATATTTTGAAAAGCACAGTATTTTATGTTTATTTGATATACTTGTCACAGTTTTGAATCTTTAAGTTAAGTCATTTTTTTCCGTTGCATTCTGGGACTTGTGGTTTGAGTTTTAATATGGGCAGAAGTGACAGAATGCAAAGGAAAAAACAAAGACTAATACGCATGTATAGATTGTAATGGGTGATGTTGGGATGTATGCATGTGCTGCCAACATATTACACTGGCAGGCACTAAAATGGTCTAAAGATCTGTTTGATATGCTTTTGCTTTATTTTGTGAAACAGTGACACAGTGTTGCTATACATGCACATATGCATTTTTTAACTTTCATCACAATGATTGTAAATAGAAACATGTCGAAGTGCAGAGCATTGTAATATTTTTCTTTTTTATTGATACAACTGATTAAATCAACTTTTCAATACAATTTACATAATTGAAACATATAAAAAAATTCATATGACAATAGTGATCTTTATAAAATGATCGCAAAAAACAATTACAAGTCAAAATTGCTGGGTGATAATCTGAATAACAATAATTGTGTTAACGGTTATGCTGATAAAATACAGTTAAATACATTGATCTTCAAGCTTAAGTGGTAGTCTGGCTTCGCTTATAACTTTGATAATGAACATCTCAATTCATAAACAGTGACGTAATCCAAATACCATACTTAGTTCATAGATACAGTGCTTAATTGCATCTTCACAGTAAGATAGAGATCAAACACGTCAGTTCACATAAAAAGCATTCAAGTACAATGTCTACATCACTGAGTTGAACAATGGTGTCGTGTTACAGCGTGATTCTGCGAGTTGATCTATGATAACCAGTTACAAGTAGCCAGATGTTAACTCTGGGCTGTTATTCAATGACAGTGCATTTAAGAAATTCACAGTGGCAAATCTGATGCTAGTGCATGGAGTGGAGAGGATAAGTTGCCATCTAACATTTGCTTCAAGTGCTCCAAGATAATTAAAATGTTTGGAAAAGAACTTTTTTCTTTCCAGAGAGAGTCCGGGACACTGCATTATTAGATGTCGCAGAGTCTCCCTGTGGTCATTTTTATGGAAAAAGCGACAAGTATTCATATATTCGCTTATCATTTTGCACTTGGCCATTAACTCTCTTGTAAGGCATAGATTAAATCTTAAACGCAACAGTGCTGATCTATGCATGGGTTACGGATGCTTAAACTGAAGATATGGTTCCATAACACGGAACCACATTTCTCCAAAGGGATTTTCTCTAAAATCCATATACCGAAGGCATAATCTCCACGTCTCGATACAGTCCGCCAGATATATTTTCATTTTGGCTCTATCAGGATTTGAGACAAGTACATCAATAGTTACATATGCACGGGCCAAGATGTAGTAAATGCTTATTTTCCATTGCTTTACAAAGCTATGGTCAGATGAAAATATATAGACAATGTTTTCAATAAAATGTCTGACTTTACCACTAAAAGGCATTTTTTAAGTAAAGCACAGAGGAGGCATCGGTATAATTCTTTTAGAGAAATCACCCCTAACTCATATCTGAGCCAAGCAACAGGTATACACTGAGGTAATTTTAGGACTTGTCTCCAGTATGTTCCCTCCATCTTGCAGAAGAATGTTTCAGGTAAAATTTCTCTTGTGTCAATACTGTTCAATAGTACAGGAGTGACTTTTTGGTTATAATAGATCATAGCAGGATTTAAGGAGGTTATAATAGGTCATAGCAGGACTTAAGGAAAATGTACCATACTTGGCAAGAATAATTTTTGTTTGTGATATAGCCGTAGTTAGTATTCTCTTCAAGGTCAGTAAATAGGCTGTGTTATGGGGTTCACTATCAATAATCATGCCTAAGTATGTATACTGAGTGACTACATCTATCCTTGCATTTTTTAAGGTCCATGCAAATGTGCTACGAGTGGTTCGCTTGCCTGGTCAGGCCAAGATTTTGGTTTTCTGAAGATTGATTGTTAGCTGATTTGTGTCTATATATTGGGACAAGGATTCAAGAAGTTTTTGAAGGCCCATGGGAGTCTTGGAGGAGAGTAAAACCAAATCATCAGCATATAACAGGGCGGATATTGGCTTGTGGTTCAATTTTGGAGCATCAGCGACAATATTTTCAAATGCATTGTTTATGTCAAAGATGAAAAAATTGAAGAGAGCTGAAGAAAGGATGCAGCCGTGCTTCAGCCCTCTAAAGGTGCGAATAGAAGTGGGTAGGAGTCCCTCGGTTATTAACCTGATCTGTATTGAGGTGTTTGAATGTAGTGCATCAATGATCGGAATCAGGGTGGATGGGCAGCCTTTATTATGCAGTTTGCTCATGAGGAGCTCTCTGAAAACAGAGTCGTAAACAGAATGGAAATCTACAAATGCAAATCAAAGTAGATGGATTGTTTGGTCATTTGAGCTTAAGCTTTGATAGCAGTCAGACACGTTAGATTGATTGCAGTTCCCATACTGGCCACAAATCCCGTCTGATTAGGACCTCATTTCTGATGCAACAGGGTCCACGCGTTAAAGTTGCGGAGTACAAGCCGGACAAACATTTTCCCAGGAGCATCCATTAATGTTGTAGGCCTGTAATTGGTCGCCAGAGAGTGATCACCTTTCTTAAATATCGGGACAATCACTGATTTGCACCAGGAAGTCAGTATGGTGTGGGTTCTGATGACTTCATCAAAGATGTTATTTAAGATGACGGACCAGATCTTAGGGTGGGCCTTGAGCATTACATTGCTCTGACCGTCTGGGTCAGGGGCTCTTGATCCACTGGATTTTTTGATGAGTTCTCCTATAACTTTTATGGAGGTTTGCAATTCCCATGGTTGTTGGTTGGGAGGGTAATTTGTGACAATAATGGGTGCGGGATCAGCATACAAGTCGGTGAAGTGGTCCAGCCACTGCTGCTCAGTAACACCATTGATCTAACTAGCTGTTTGAGTAGTATGGATGGCCTGATTCAGAACATTCCAGGTCTGAGCCATGTTCTTGTTTGCTAATAATTCTAACATGGCTTCACCGTCATGTTGATACATGAGAGCTTTTCTTCTGCGAATCCAATTTCTGTATCTGCACTTAGCTGTCTTCAATGCCATAGGTCTATCTGTTGATGGTAGTTGGCTGATTTTTTGAGGTTCCGAAGTCAGCTTTCTTTTTCTTCAGATCAGGATCAAACAGTCATCCAACTGTTTCTGGGAGTTGGATGACTGGAGATCATAGAGGAAACTTTAAAGAAGTGTAATGCTACTGTATAAGATGTTTCATCATTTCCCGATTGAGTTTGCATAATTTTATTATTCAATTGATGTCGTTTGCTTTCAGTCCATCGGAAGCGAGTTTCGGCGTTATTAACTACAAGTGACGACTTAAAGCATTGAGAGACAGCTTTAGAAGGTATGCAGTCCCCGGTCCAGTGTAGAGTAAGCATGTGGTGTTCGCTGTGCAATTGTTGTATAATTTCAAATTTGTCAGCAACAGCATACAATTGTTCATCCACATGCATATAGTCGATTATACTCTTCACTTATCCTCTGCTTCTGGTACAATGTGGTGGGAGGTCACCCAGCAGCGAAACATTGGTGATTCTGAGACATCTTTCGCTCATTAACGTGGTCCACCTAACCACAGGGACATTGATTGTTAATTTATTCAAAGGAAGGCAGTGTAGATTGAGGTGTCCAGTAACAATGATGTTAGTAACACTGAGAGTGGTGAGTATGGTATCCAGAAGATGTTCCAGGTTTCTAAAGAAACAATTGTCAGAAATATTGACAAGGTTCCTGTATACATTAAGGAGAGCAATCTCTCGATCATAATACGAAATTTTGACTAATTGTAAAAAGTTATTCAGGACTGCCCAAGGTTAAATGGTCAGGCAAGCACTTGTTTTGACAGCTACTAGAAGGCCCGAAGTAGGTCATCCTTTGTGAGGGGATCTCGCTGGGAGTAATACAATATCATGGTCGTCCCATATGGGGGTGTCAATCAACCAGGTTTCTTGGAACGCTAAAATATCAAATTTATCTATCTGATACGCTGTGGAAAGTTCAAGGTGAGCATTGCCATGGGTGTTCCAAGTGGCCAACGTGCGGAAGCTTACTTGAGTTTTCTATATGGTAACTCTTTTCTGTGTTTTCATACTGGCAAAAATATGAAAAGGTTGGGGGGCACCTGCAGTTTAGTTTACAGTGGATTCCTGTTCCACACTGACCCAAGAGTTATTGATCTCGATAGCGGGCAAATAAGTTAGATTATCATCAACAGGGCGTATTACTTGCTGAAACAAAGAGACAGCAGATGACGTTGGAACAATATTGGAGGACAGTGAGAAGTGAACAGATGGGCAACTTCGAGAGACTAGCTCCGGGCCTTTCGGAGGAATTTCATTAGTAGCCCCATTTCTTGATTCTTGAGTAATCCAATCAGCAATGTGCTATAATTTGCAACAATTGCTGTGTAATTTTCATATCTAGCAATTCAAATAATTTAGTCAGACTAATAAAAGCTGTAGTAAAGGCTGACAAGGTAATTTCTAACATTGAATTTTGCCTCAAATCACTTTTCTGTTTTTGTAATGGGACTCGCCTACGCGGAGTCAGATAAACATAGGGCACAGAAATGGCGGACGAATCAAGCGAACAGTGATTAAATAAAATGGGCGATTGTGATAGGTTTGCAATGATTTTTGAATCTTGGAGACTAGCGTGTATGGAAATGTCTGATATGGAAATGTCTCTACTAATTCCGTCATCCACCAAGCCATTTGTATATTTAACAACGGATGGCGTTGTTGGGGACAGGCTGGTTGTTACGATGGTGTGGTCGGAAAGTGTTTGAATCGGGATGTTCAATGAAACTAAAGATATCGAAGGAATGTGCGCTTGCTCGTTGTAACTTCTTGCAAGATGGGCATCATTGCACATATTAATTATATGGTCTGCGCGGTGAGACATGTGGGAGTAACCTGCAATAATCGGAGGGTCAAGATTAGTCTGATTTACATCACTAGAGGGCGGCGGAATGAATTATAAATCATGACCAAGTGTGTTTTGAGCTAGGTTCGCCTTAGAACTGTTTGGAAGAACAGTAGTTCTGATTGTGGTTTGTGGTTTGCAAAAATCACAAATATCCGTAGTGGGGGTTTTATGTTTGTTTAAGAAAGCTGGAGTTAGTGTAATTGCTTTCTATATGAGACTCGTCTAGTTGAATGAGGGCTAGGAAGTACTGTGATCTTAGATCTTGCTATATCCAAAGGTATTTTGGTTTTTAATGTGTACAGTGTGGCAAGCATTAAAGTTTCGAGCACATAAATATACGAGCAACACTAAGAAGGATAGAAAAACCTGCTCTACCTAGAGGACTGAGGAATCGCTCGTCGCTCGTCGTAGCGACAAAGCCGCAAAGCGGTACTTCTCAGTACGTCCTCCTGCTGCATGTGCACTGATGCGCGCGGGCTCTGAAGATATGGGCATCATCACAGGGTGGGTGGGGCCAGCTAATTAAGCTTGTTATCTTCAGTATAATCACAAATAAGTCAACAGAAGAAATATTCACTGAGTAGAGTAACGTGGCAAAGCGGTACTTCTCGGTACTTCCACCTGGTGCGCATATTGTAATTGTTTGCTGCTTTGTGTGAGCAGGTGATGAAGGCTGCAGTGCATGGCATTTGCTAGAGTGGTTAAAAAGAGAATATGCTTATTGAGAAGCTTATTACAGGGTACGTAGCAGGAACCCTATACATATATGTGTGTGAACGATTTGATGAATGTTTTTTTTCAAATATAAGCATATCTGTACTATGTTTTGTTAGATATAGATATTGTTAAATCTGGAAATGTAAATTGCACAGTAGTTTTTGATGGAGATGCCTTTCATTAACATGAGATATGTACTCTGAGAGTTCAAGTGTACATCTGAAGTGTTGAAGTCAGATGACAGGGTTAGGCGTAGAGGTTTTGGATGTGATTGATGGATGGATAGGTGACTCTTTGAAACCAGCCAGTGAGGGAGCATTGAGAATATGAAAGTGGAAAGGGTAGAAGAGATGCCCCTGTGTTACGAGGTCCGCGGACACCGTGGTAGTCCGCAGATCGCAAGTGCCACATCCAGGCCTTTTGTGGATGCCTGGCATGGAAAGGGGACAGTGGGGATTAGCCAATCAGGTTTGCTGGTCTGGTGTACAGGAAGAGAGGGTAGCAGCAGTTTTGTTTGCAGGAGTTGTGAGAGCACTGACAATGGCTATGGCTATGTGTTTGAGAAGGCAGACTGTGTGTATTCTGGGGGACACTTCAATTCAGTCATTGAAGGTGTATGTTGAAAATCATGGCATCCTTAGATATATTGGATTGGCAGAAGTGTAAGTTTTGTGGCATGCGGTTTGTGGCTTAAACTGTGGAAGCTTGTTTTCATTCTGTGAGAGTATGGCTCACTTTAAATGTCTGGACATTGAGACTGCGCATTGTGGAGGGGACAGTTGGGGGGTTGTGACTCCAGTATCTTTGCAGATTGCCATGAAGACATTCTTTAATAGCCTAATGAATGCCTTTACTAGAATGGGCTTGTATAAAATTGGTTGGATATGCTATGCGGATGATATCGTTATCTTTGGTAATACATATAGTGGCATCTGTAATAGTGCCAATGCTGTATGTGATTATGCAAATGCTAATGGTCTTACTATCAACCATGGCAAAACCCAGTTCATGGCCGTGGGTCTGAATAATTGTAAGATGTTGGGAATACCTTGCTCTTTGGGTGTGATCAGGAAAGTTAAATCCTATAAATATCTGGGTTATGAGCTTTGCGGTGATAATGGGAATCTCAATAAGATGGTACAACAGAACAAAAGAGCTAAAGTTATGGCCACACTTACAGCAGTTATGCCCTTCTAAAAAAATGGCAGGATATAGCTTGCTTGGAATCATTAATATATATAAACAAAAACTTGTGGCCATGTTTCTATATGCATTGGAGACTTCATTTGTGGATTGGTCTGATTGGGCTGATGCCACTGAAGGTATCATATGGCGCAGACTGTTGGGTCTGAACAACTATACACCTATACAGGCGGTTCGCTTGGAAGTAGGGCTTATTTCCTTGGCCACCCAAATTGAACATAATAGGGCAAAACTCTATATAAAAATTGAATTTGCACATTCTGGAACTCTCCTATACATCCTTAAGGAAGGTTTAGAGGAGGGTAAGATGGAGGCTCTTAATACATTTAAAGAACTCAATTTGCAATTGTTTGAAAAAATCTGCTGGACACCCAGGTGGGAACATGGTGAAGGTGTGGTGTTAAAATCCCTAAAAAATGTAATTGAAAAGTGGGACTGGGTGACTAGCCATGATAAGGTTTCTGCTATGAGTTCTTTACATACTTTCGCAGTGATGCCTTTTAGCTGTAAAGAACCTCAAAGATACCTCCTTCTCATGCCATCACAGATCAATCACAGAATCTTCATGGATATTAGACTTAACAGTCTTAATGTCCTGGGAGTTCATGGAACATGGATGGGTCTATCGAAGGAAAAAAGGATATGTAGACTTTGTGCAATGAATGACAAGGTGGAAACTATAAGACATGTTCTTACCTGCTGCTGTTCCATGAGCTCTACCTATGACAAATATTTTGCCAAACTTGATCGGGAATTTAATGATATTGAAAGTGAAAACTTCCGGTTGCGCTGTCTCTATGGGAGGAGTAAATATCTGATTATTGCCATCACTCAGATATGGAAAGTGCTAAAGAATGCTTATGTAAATTTGAAGAAGAGGTCAAACTGCTTATGAGTCTTGAGAATATTGATGTTTAGGCTCCTGTATCTGGAATTGTTGTGTAAAATGCCTAACTTTTTATTTTTATTGTATATAGTATCTTTTGATTGAATTTTACTTTTATATTCAATTTGTAATTGTTGATGAATATAATGTATATGTCAATTGTGTTATTCTGCTATTATGTTTTTATTATGCTTCATTTTGTGAAAAGTTATTTTTCTTTTGAACTATAACACAATAAAAAAAAGCCTAATGCAACTGTTTCCTGCTGCTAAGAATATTCTTTCTGAAATAAGGCAAACATGTAGATGTCCAAATAACCTTTTCAGTCCACAAATTGAAGAATCAAGCCAGCTTGTTAATAAAGCTGTATCTGTATTTTTATATGCTGCAGGAATGTCATATTTTGAGAGTGACAATATAAGTTATGATTGTTTGAATTTTTTTTGTCAAGATGGAGTTTACTTCACAGATTCCTGAAATTCCATTTTCCTTTACAATGTTAGGAGTGCATTGAAAACGTTCTGGTTAGAAAACCATAAAGGAAGATATATAGTGTACTGTACTACTGTACATAAAAGCAAAAAAAGGAACAAAATGTGTTTGTTAACAAACCCCAAAAAAGATTATTTTCAGAGCCACCACTAAAGATTCAATAAGTTCAATTGTGTTTAATTTTCCCATCCACCCCTTTCAGTGGGTGCGACACTGCGTACCACATCCAGGTCTTTTAAGGTTGCCTGGCATGGAAAGGGGTCTGCGGAGACCGCAGACAGTCGTGGGAGTCCGCAGACATCGGAGGATCAGCCAATCAGGTTTCTGGGAGTGGTGTACAGGAAGAGAGGGTAGCAGGCATTTTGCTAGTAGGAGTTGGAAGAGGATTGAACAGGGCCATGGCAATGTCTTTCAGCAGGCAGAGTGTTTGGATTTTGGGGGTCTCTTGGGTTCATTGGTTGAAGGTGTATGCTGACCATTGTGGAATAGCCAAAAATCTTGGATTTCTTGAATTGGAAGTGTTCTGGTATGGAGTGCGAACCATGAAGTATGTTGATGTGCTCCAATATTGTGCAACTATGGTTGAATCTAAACATCCAGACATTAATATTATTCATTTTGGAGGGAACAGTTTGGGGAATGTGACTGGAATTTCATTGCAGTGTGCAATGAAGGAGACATTGGGAAAGTTGAAGGAAAGTTTTTTCACTGAAATTCATGGGTTTTTGTTACTGCAACTTAATATGTATATTCACTGAAACAACTTTGTTAAAGGGATGTTATGGTTAAGTTGCAATAATGAAAACCTATGAAATTCAATGAAAAAACGTTGTTAAAGGGATGTAATGGTTACAAGCAAAACGAAAAACTTCAGAAATTCGCCAGTTATGGTAAGCTAAGTAACCATACCTTGCACCACCACCATGCACTGCTAAGACTAACACCCAAGACATCAAAGATGGGTTTTAATCACTGCATGCTAATTTCCTACAACTTACTAATATCATACTTACCCCAATATAGCAACATTGTTGTCCAATTTACAAAGTGTCATCTCAAAACTCTGCCATTTCCCACCTTCTTGCATAATTTCTTACACTTCTATACACTTTGTGCAACTTTTTCCACTTGTGTTCATCGACATCGCGAATGTCTGACGTCATCACAGACTGTCCAGACAGTCTCACTTGACCTTGTGCGCGGCATGATGTTGTGTCTGCGAACGCTTCCGCACTTCGTGATCGGGTCTGTGCTTTGCGGACAGTTCGGGAGTGCATTTTCTACTGATCTAGGAACGTTCAAGCTCAAAATGTACCCTTGCAAGCTCCTACACGTATAATTACTGATTATCCATTAACAATCTAGTATGGAGAACATGCTTGGAAGAATATTAGAAAAACTGCTATTTATTTAAAATGATATCAGCTATTGTCATCCCTCTTTACCAAGAGCCACCACCACCAGCTGGAGGACCTACACAACAAGCAGAGTACTTCCAAAGACAATGAAGAGGACCAAGAAGATGAAGTAGAGGAAGCGCCTACCTCTAGCACCCAGAGAGACTCATGGGTGTGGCAGTTCTTTACTACTCCTGGGATTGTCCCAAAGGCTAAAGCTACCAAAGTAAAATGCACTGAGTGCATCTTTGTACTCAGTCATGGACTACCTGGACAGTACGCCTACAGGACCACCTCCATGCACCGCCACACCAAATCCAACCACCACAATACTCTCAGAAAGGTTGTTCCTTTCTTATCAAGTAGTAGGCTATCTTCCTCCACCTCATCTTCCTCAAACAAGACTGTAACCACACAGCCTACTTCTGTGGGACACAAAATCCCACCAGCTACCTTGCAAGCAATAAAAGGCTGCTGATCCATATCTTTTGAATACAACAGTCCTCTCTATATAATGCAACGGGGAACAATTTTGAAGTGCTTTTGAAGGTGCAACCAAGGAGCATGAGAAACACTGCCCCCCATCTTAGCTGTAACACATGCGCAACATCTTCCCCTGTCTGTCTGCCCCTCCATATTAGTGCTTGGTGCATCTTCCCTCATTTCCCTCCCCACCTTACTTTCTAACCTCTCTGGCAAAAATTTAAAATAAATTAAAAAACAACAAATAAAGGTTCCTTTAGCAACCACCTTTCGCAGTTAAAAAATAGAACTAAAAAAAATAATCTTACAGACTCCATCTACTTTACATTTCTCAGTTAAGTACATAGACTCAATAAGATTTTCCAACATTTCCATTAGCATTTTCTGTTATGCTAATGGGTATAATGTGGCGTTCATTCCCCGTTCCAGGGACTGGAATGGGGGTAACGTCCCGGCAGCCCAAGTTATCGGCCCAAGCAAAGCAAGGGCGGATAACGAAGGCTTCGGACCGTTTTCCCCAGTTCCAGCCCTGCAATGGGGGATGAAGGCCATTAGCACCACAGGTTGCCAAATTGGTAACCCGGGTTGCTAAAAAAAAGGATTTTCCTTCCAACAGAGGGACGCACGTGGCATCCCACCGTAGGAAGAAAAATCAATTTCCAAGATGGCCACCATGGAAAGGGAAGGCAGGGCTCCATACAGAGCCCCTCTTCGCTTTCCATGGCAGCCTGCTGAAGGCGAAAAGAGAACCACATGATAATAATAAGCTTCTACACACCAACTGATGCTTAAAAATCTTTGACAAATATTTTCCATCTACATTTCCCTTACTTATCCAAAATTGTGTGTACACAATGCTCCTATAAATGCAGATTGCATTGTGCAGTGAGAGAAGTGCATAAATAGAAGGGGAAATATGAATGGGCAAGTGCTCATGAGAACCCAGGAGGTAAATGCCAAGGTGGGACACCACTGGGTAACTACTGGAGCAGAGGAGTCCCAAGGGTGGGATGCATCTTAACCATAACATCCCTTTAACAACGTTTTTTCTGTCTATTTAATAGCTTTTTATAAGTGAAAATGTTTCACGGTGTTACATCACTGTATATAGGTTATTAATAATTCCTCTTTTCACATACATGAAAGAACTATAAAGCTGCTTTAAGAAACATATTTTTTGCAACAAGGGGCAGTACAGATGGGCAAGTGATCATGAGAACCCAGCAGGGAAATGCCAAGGTATGCCAAGGTGGGACACCACTGGTTAACAACTGGAGCAGAGGAGTCCAAAGGGTGGGCTGCATCTTAACACATTTTATTTCTGTCTATTTAATAGATTTTTATAAGAGAAAATGTTTCATGGTGTTACATCACTGTATATAAGTTATTTATAATTCCTCTATTCACATATATGAAAGAACTATAAAGCGCCTTTAAGAAACATGTTTTTGCAACACATACTTATGTCTGTTTTTATCAGCAGTGCGTGCTAGGGATGGAAATTATTGTTCAATTGCCTACAGCACAAGGCTCCACCATGACCCCAGCCAAACCAAACCACCCCTATTATTCATTGCACTACCCTACATACTAGTTCAGTGTCCAGCATACCATAATAATGTAACCAATGCCCATTGCTCATGACTTGCAGCTATGGCCAGTCTCCAAATCCATGGGGCATAGGCTTCAGCCATGCTGCATTCCCCAATAACCAAATCAGACTACACATTTCCGTTTGCTGAGGGCCAGTCCCACTACCCAGAAACCAAATGTATATCACTAGTTTTTCTACTTACATTCTTACACTTTGGAAAAATAAAACACAAGACATATTTTCCAAAACATGCCTGCAGGTCCTTGCTAATGCTCGTTGTGCAAGTTTGTTGTAATGTAGTCCACCACTTCAGGCTGTAACCGCAGCAGAATATTCTTTCCCATTCAAACCTGCTGCTTCGGCTATGCTTCATGCCCCAATAAGCAAATTACAGTACACATTTCTCCTTCCTGATGGTTAGGCCCATTTCCCAGACACCAAAGTTATATCACTGTGTTGTGTACTTACTATTTCTACTTTAAAAAAAAACACAGGACATATTTGCAAAACCATGAATTCCAGTTCTTGCTGACCCTCCTCGTTCATATTTGCTGCAATCCCATCCAGCACTTTAACCTGTACCCTCAAGCACAATTTTTCCCCCTTTCAAACCTATCCCATGTCGAAAAATATTACCCCATAGCCGGTCCCTGGTGGACATGGCCACTTTAACCCCATTGGTCGTCCCTCGTGGAAATGGCCAGCAGCCAAATTGTCTGGTTCATGACCTAATGTCATGACCCAGACAATATGGCCACTGCCCATTGCCACAGGCTATGCCTCAGTCACCAAAGGTATATCACTATTTTTTGTACCTACATTAAGAAACTTGTCAAAAAATAAAACACAGACACATTTGCAAAACCATGCTTTCAGGTCCTTGCCAATGCCCCTTACACGGGTTTGCTGGAAATCTGCCCATGTTTTATTTTTAAAAAGTGTCAGAATGTATGTACATACAATAGTCATACAACTTAGCCCCTACTTAACAAACTCCATTCAGAATTTGCAAAAACGTTCAAGGATGGGTCTATAATCTTTTTGAAAACATATGTGCACATTCAGCAAACAGCAACAAAGTTATAAGCCATCTAAAAATGTTGAGACCCCCCTCTAATTTTGCCCCTCTTGACAAAATCCCACTGAACTTTGCAAAAACATTTATATCTAGATCTAAAATCTTATTGCACACTTTTGTGCAGATTCATCAAATGGCACCACATTTATAAGCCTTTACAATATTTTGGGACCCCCCTCTAATTTTGTTCCTTCTTGACAAAACAGCACCACAAAACCATTCAGAATCAGGTCTAGAATGAAATTCCAAAATTTCATGCAGTTTCATTGAGTGGTGCCAATAATAAACATAGATGCGCCTGAACATCTAAGATGTTTGCGGACATCGGGGAAGAAAAACACCTGTTTTATGGCTTTTTAAGGCCATACCCCTTCCCATCCTCATCACTCCTCACTACACAGAAATTTTTTGATAAGTTTGACAAGTGCAATGTTGTATTTTTTAATATGTTTTTACTGTGCTGTCCGCGTGCACTGGCTGCTGTTCGCGAATCCAACATGGAGGGTGTTTCCAAAAATCTGACGCACCTCATGTTTTTATTGGTCAATCAGCCAGTGCATTTGATGTCTACGGTCATCACATCGTCCTCCTCGCTAATCAGAGTCTTGTCCGCGGACCGAACAGGGAAGTGAGTCCGTGGACCTAACCCAGATATCACTAATTCTTTTTACCTACTTTTTGGTCATTTAAAAAAAACTACTTGACGGATTTGCACCAAATTTACAAACGCCCTTTTTTGGAACCAAGCTGCCTCTCCTGCCGCAAATTTGGTGAAAATCTGTCCAGCTGTTTAAGCTTTAGGCGTGAGCAACATTCTTTTCCCATTGCGTCTACGGGAAAAAACACACACTTTGTGACCCTCCTCTAACTTTGCCCCCCCACTTAATGAAACCTCACCAAACTTTGCAGAATCACTATAACGGAGCCATATACTTTTTTGGCGATGTTTAGTGAGGTTTCGTCCAGGGGCGGGCAAAGTTATAAGCTGCCCAAAAATATATTGCTATATAAAATTGACCAAATGAATGACAGTTTTCCTGATTTAAAAACTACTTGTTCAAAGGCATATAATGGAAAATATAAAATACCACTGCCCCGCTTGCACCTGTAACCTTTCCCACTGTCCCAGCCTACCGTCCCCACAAATTCCCTGTAAGCAAAGACGTTATAATGAGACCTCAATCCCTTCCTCCCCTGATGACCAGCCTGTGCAAAACCCCAATTCCCCCGTATAGGTTTCCATTTCCGCTACCCCTTCCTTTTCCTAATTGTGTGTATTTCTGTGTGTAAATAAAGTTCTATGTGTATACTGTTGCTGTTTTTTTTTTAAGGCCCAGTTAGGAGCCCGCGGAGCGTGCGAATATCAGTAATCAAAATGGAGGTGTCCTACGGACACCGCGCCTGCCTGAGCTGTCCGCAATCAAAATGGAGTTGTCTGTAGGACACCGTGCCTGTCCAGACATGTCCGCAAAGTTGTGACATACCTTTAATTAGTTCGGGGATACCACCCCTGTCCTGCGGAAACCTGGGCGCATGCGCATCTCATTCACTGTGTCCTATGAAAAACGCACCTGTCCAGTATGTCCGCAAAGTTGTGGCATAATTTTAATTAGCTCGGGGAGCCCAGCCCTGTCCGGCGGACACCTGAGCACATCTGCATCTCGTCCCCGGGGTCCTATGTATGGACAACAGGCCTGTCTGGCATGTCCGCAAAGCAGTGACGTACTTTAATTAGTTTGGGGAGCCCACTCCGGTCCGGTGGACACCTGGGCAAATGCGCATCACGCCCCCTGGGTCCTACGAACACTGTGCCTGTCCGGCATGTCCTCAAACCAATGATGCACTTTAATTAGTACAGGTAGTCCACCCCTGTCCGGCAGACACCTCGGCACATGCGCATCACACCCCTGGTTCCTACGAAACCTGCGCCTGTTCGGAACTGTTCGCTGCACGTGTGTCGCACTTTTAATTTGTTTGGGGAGCCCAGCCTTGTCCGTAAGACACCTAGGTGCATGTGCACAACGGATCCTGCACTATAGGTGTCTAGCGGACAGCCGTCCCATCTGCGAATGTCCGTGATGTCACCATGTGACTGCACCCCTGCTGAGCTTCGGTCCTTATTTCTGAACACTGCCCGGGCCCCCGGATACCTAAAATGTGCTATTTCAAGCAATCGAAGGTGTTTTACTGTGAAACTTCACTCTCGCAGAGGTCCCAGACAATGCCCCTGGCAATGTATAGACTTTTTGGAACTTTTTGAGCCCAGCTTGGGGTTTGAAGTGTCCACAGAGCACGCAACTGTCCATGGAGCGCTCCACTGCAACCCTATAAAAATCCATACTCCACTGGTGCTCCTCATTCTGTTTCTGGCTGACCAGGACTACTGCTGCAGATTGTTGGTTCCAGGCACTTTTACTTGGATAATGGCATCCATGTCTACCTCTGCTGCTGGCTCTGCCTCAGTCCCACCCCGACCCCCAACCCCACCACTACCACCACCTTCCCAAGGGCCTGGAGAGGGGAACAGGCATGATGATCCAGAGGGGGAACACCGTTGCGTGGATAGCCCTGACTCAAGCAGCCAAGGTTCGCAATGAGGTACTCAGTCGTGGCAATCTTGGGCTGTACAGTTATGGCAACACCTCCATGCGTCGACACCTGAGATCAAATCACAAAGCAGCAGTTCAGAGGGTCATCTCCTTCGAACAGGGTAGTAGGTTGAGTTCCACTGCAGCATCCTCGACATCTGCTCCTGTCACCACAAGGGACACTCTTGTGGGACAGCAGATCCCTGACTCAGCCTCGCAGGCCATACGCACCGCAATAGATCCTTACCTTTCAATGGTCACTGTTTTGTGTGTGTACTGCGACACAGTACTCTGCAGGGGTGAGCATTTCCACAGTGGTTTCGAGGCTGCAGTCCGGGACCACGAAGGAAAGTGCCCCCTACCTCGATGAGGCCCACCCAACATCTTCCTCTCTCCATCTGCCCTTTATTATCCCTTGTGTGTAGTGTTTAATAAAATCCCAAAAAATCACAAAATACAAACATCCAAAATAAAAGGGCCACCATTTACAGTTCAAAAATAGAAGTGTCAATGAAATGGTGCAGGCCCCTGCACAGTCTGCGAAGTCCACGGACAGCGCAGTAGTCCGCAGACTCCCAAAGCATGCAGGTTGTGCCTGCATGTGAACCATTGCATTATTTTCGGGGAGAAAGTAGTGGCTCTGAATAGAGCCTTTTTTTTTTGTTCTTGGAAGTTTTGAAGTGGCCAACACCTGCTGCACAAATGCTTGCTATACTTGCAAGAACGGCAGCAAAGCATTTTGGATATTGTGCAAAAAAAATTGATTGCCAGCATCAGTAGCAGCATCAGTTCGTCCACCAACAACTTCTGTACAGGAGCCAAACTTGGAGCACTGATGTAAACCAAATGCTCTCTTCCACAGTGTACCACCAAAGCATCAGGACTACCAAAAATACCCATATTTCTGCAAAGAGCAATCAGTGCCAAGATCAGCAGAAACACCCCACCAGATCACATACAAAGGAATCTCCCATTATCCATACAGTAACTCCAGCCATCTTCACTACACAACCAACACAGCAATGAAAAAAAGTATTACCCTCCCTTCCTGTAAAGCACACCCTGAACACCTGATTGGCTAATCCCCACAGTCCCATTTCCATGCGAGACATGCTGAGAAGCCCCGGATGTGGCACGCCCTGTCTACGGACTACTGTGGTGTCCGCGGACCCCATAACACAAAGGGCAACCCTTTTTCCCTTTCCACTTCACTCTTTGCCGCACTCTCTCATTGGCTACTGGTAAGCAGTCACACACCCATCCACCAATCACATCCAAGATCTCTACATCTAACTCTGTCAACTCAGCACAACACTGCAGGTGTACTGTTCAACACTCAGAGCACAGATGTCCTGTGATTCCCTTGTGTCCTGTGATTTCTGCATCCAAAAGTACTGTAAAACTCTCCAAGATTTCTACTTCCAGAATCATCCACATCTATATCCATCACCACAAACTATAGGTATGCATATGTTTTGTAATGCACACAGAAAACAAAAACTGCATGTATGTTACCAAAGCATAGCAAGTACATAAATTGCATGCATATGAACAGGGTGCCTACTACTTTCCCTGCATAACCTATTCAATAATCATACTTTCATGTGTCCCATCTCCTGACATCAACTGACAGTTACTTACAATGCTGTTTGCTTTCAAAGTTTTCTTTGGATTGCCCACTTGCATAACTGCTGCAAACCACATATTTTAATTTCAGCACCACTATCTGTGATTCTTTTTATAAAAACCACATTGGGAACATTTGCACAGCAATGCAAGTGCCAGATCCTATGTGAAATGCCCAGAATGCACACAGAAAAGGGAAACTGCATGTATGTTAGGGAAGCATGGCAAGTACATACATTGCACAATTGACAAAATGCAACATTGGAAGGAAAACAAAGAAATGCATGTGTACATTGCAAACAGTGCTATCTGTAAATTTAGATAACTACATTAAACAACAGGAAAGGATTTCTGCACTCATGTAGCAAGCATCTATGTGTGAGAAAGTTAACAGAATTCCACACACTGTAACATTCTCCTTTCCAATGTATACATAGTTATGTCCTTTTTCTCATCCTACTAGGACTTGCACTAATCAATTTCCAAAGCAAGTAGTGCAACAACATCTCACACACTTCAAAGGTACAGCACCATAGGTCACAGTTATCACTTTAGCACTGGCCCCCATACCAACAATGCTGATACTCCCAAATCCCCACTCGTATGTATTGCTGTACATTTGGACACACACACTAACTCTTCCTGCCAACAAATCCTCCTCCAATCTAAAATAATGTGTTTTCCTGGTGCTAGTACTGTACTATTAACACACATACCCACTAACCTCCTTCTTTTGCAATGGCAGTGAAGAACCACCCCCTAAAAGACAGTGATGTCTCTGCTGGAAGATCAAACCCAGAAGAAACCTACTATTCGCAGCCAACAAAGTATGTGCAGTACTGTAGTAGTGTTCTGCCTGTTACTCAGACAGTGCAGTGTTGTTTTATTGTAGCTTAGACAATTATATCCAACCCCACAGTACTCGCCTCACCCTTAGTCATTGCACCTTGGCAGGTCCACTCTTTGTATTGTCATCAGAATACCAGTATGGTAGTACCCACTAGTTTAAAAAAAAGCATTGTAATGTCCTTACTTCTTCAAGCACACTACACTGTCATGGAGTGGATGAAAAGGATGGAATGGATGAAAACGATGGAGTCAGATGGAGTGGATGAAGCGGATGGAGTGGATGGAACGGATGGAGTGGATGGAAATGATGGAGTGGATGGAAAGGATAGAATGAATGGAGTGGATGGAAAGAACAGAGTGGATGGAGGGGATGGAGTGGATATATCTCTGCATATCTCTGTATCTCCTATATATGCTATGTATATGCTATGTACCTGTATCACATGTTTACCCCTATCCATCCTGTCGCTTTATATACATATGCCGCTATGTACGCCCCCTGTCCTGCTCTCGTGCTTGGTCGTGGGCGCTTTACTGATAACCACCATATCACACTACTATGCTTACTCTCTCCTATACACCATCATTCAACTAGAACACAGCTTTACTATGACACATTCGGCCTAGCTGTTCTCATACTAACATGACCCCACGAACACCTCATCATCCTAATAAAATCAAAGCTAGCTAAGCACATACCAGCTAGCTTAGGCTTCTCCTCAGGCCTAAAGCAGCCAAAACTCAGTCTAGGTTTCCACCCTCCAGACTGAACACATCCAACTGATTTCCTCAGCACCACACCTACCGCTAAGAAGCAGCTATCATGCAACAACCACACCAGCTGCACACATATCCGGTGCGCCCACGCACCATACAACACTCTCTCTCTCAACTGACTTGAACTGTGGTTCCGAGGGCGTTCAACCTACAAGAGCTTTGAGGTCATACCAATGACACATAAGGCGCTATATAAATGCCAAGTAACATAGCATAACATAACACTGAAGCAAACCTTTCCCACAGGAACACACACACATACCAGTACAACTATCCCAACCAAAAGTAACAGCCCTTTGCACAATCACACTCCTCTATGTATGCCTAGTCTCATATTCAGACACTCATGCACAGTGCACACAAATGGATTGCACAACTTCCAAACCCACACTTTCCTTTTTTCACCAACAGACACAAGAAAATGCCTACTAAAATGCATTACTCAATAGAAAACAATGCAGAAATAGAGCAGATAAAACTCCAAAACATGCAAAATAGCCATTCACCTCTAGCAGACTTTGTATGAAAAGTTCAAACAAAACAGCTAATACAGTCACTGAGCAAAACAGAACCAGGTAGCAGGAAACAAGTGTGACTTCTCTTCCAAAATGTAAAACTAAAAGTAAATGTATTAAGAAGAATGCAACTACCAGTAGTGCTAACACTGCATCTACCAATGTTAACATAGCCACAAGTAAACCTTTTATATTAATTTTACAAAAAATATTCCACCATAGAATCCTTCAGAACCTTATAAAAACAGAGGAGAAATCACGCTCAACCCTTAACACTTACATTAGAAAACTGATCCTGGAAGCTCTCATAGAAAGTGCAATGCTCCTCACAAGGAAATTGTTTATATTAATTTTAAACAGAATGAAACCACAAACAAAATGAATTAGTAAACTACAAAAAGTACTTCACAACATACACAACATCAACATAGATACCTTTGTAAACTTCTGTGCAGGTGACTGGATTCACACAACCAGCACAGAGCCATATTTCAATGAAAAGGCATACAAACAAAGCAAACAACCCCAATTGCCATACATAACAGTGGCCGAGGGTATGAAAAGGTAGACAGTACCATTATGGCATAAGAAATGCTGATTGGAAGAATATCCTAAACAAACTTACAATCAACTTTCCATTGCACTGAACCAATCCGTCCCATCTACAAATGGCCCTGCACCTCAATGTGTACCGTACGAAAACAATCCTTCAAATCTTTGCAGCAGTTCCTCAATCAGTATGTGAAAGCCAAAGACAAATTAAAAATGTTAATATTACAAACCATGGACTCCTGTCCAGTACGCAAATACACAGGACTCCGAGGACATTCATTAGCCTGCATTTCCGGGCCTGCTTGCACCATCCACCATATCAAAATGTTAGCCACACACCATTCTACTATATGAAATCTCATTCAGAGATTGAACTATGCAAAAAGTCCTGCTTTAGCACTGGAGCATTTAAATCACATTCTCCTACATGGCACACCCAAAGAACTCATGGAAGACATAGACCACATCTAAAGCAAATATTTTGGAAGTGAAGAGCACTTACAAAGTCCAGTAACTTTAGAAGAGAGTAGTGACACCCTTGCTGATGCTATCCTTCTGTTACACACGTACAAAAAAGAAATAGCAAAGTTTAAAAACACATCTGCTGAAGTACAAAACCAAGTATGTGTGCGTTCCCACAGAACTTTTTATACAAAGAGCACGAAAACTGTAGATATAACGTACAAACTAGAAGATAATGAGGAATCCCAATGGTTCCAATTAGCTGTCTATCTTATAGCAGAAAACAAATATGAAATTACTAACCCCTCAATAATTTGCAAATACTGCACTGGAAAACATGATAATAGCCAAATGCCTTCACGGGCTATCACTAATAACTAAAATATTCCCACTTCCAAAACCACTCCAACAGCTTAATTTGTATGAGAGCATTGTAATCCAAACAGTACATCCATTTCAAGGAATGATATGCCTTCAACCGAAAACATACAAGTTGCCTCCATCTGAATTACTGAAAGGCATTTGTGGCCAAGTAGTGTATTTGCCATTAGATCTTAAAGAAAATGTTTGGAGTGCAATGGCCAATAGATCGATCTTTGATTACCCTGGTGAATGATGTACCTATAAAAGACAACAAAACTGGCAGCAACTAGTAGACTTAAACAAAGTTAGAGAAGTCCTGTAATATCTTAAAGAGAACAATGAATACTACAAAGAAATAAACATTGAAGAAAACCTGAGATAAACCACCGAAATAATTCAGGATTCCTCATCAACTGGCCAATTTGAACTTCTAGATCCTACTACAGCCTCCAATATTTTAGACCAGTATACAATTCACCCACTGCACTCCAAAGACACCATAGATGATGCACTAGAAACATATCAAATGCGGCAAGCCAAAGGATCTCCAGTCAGCATATGGGAGAAAATTGTAAAAGCACAAGCCTTTCATCTACTCTTTCCTACTGGAAAAGGTGGAAGGTATGATGAAAGATTCATACAAATAACAGCATCAGAATACCATTCTTTATGAATGTATCCTGAAGACCCCAGATTCAGACAAATGTTGAATACATATTCCACCTCCTCCTTGAAAGTGAACTAGCAACTGTATGTTAAGGAGTTGCACACACATTGAAAACAGGTTCCGATGTTTTAAACATGTTTGCTACACAGCTACTTCAAAAGGTACAAGAGAAAGATTAAGTTTTGCAGTCAAGTATTACAAATCTCTTGGCAAACATGCATGGGACAAAAGAATACTGGTTCTGACATCACGCAGATGTATGGTGTATGCTGCACAACCTTGGCCCACCCACATGGTTTGTCACTTTAAGCTGTGCAGAGTATGCATGGGAAGACTTGCACTATTTCCTATGCATAGCAAACTTAAACAAAGCAATGATAGACATGAAAACACCAGGAGAACTCTCCTCTGTTGACCCTGTAAAGGTGTCAAGGTACTTCCATCACTGCTTTATTGCCATGCTGCACTTCATCTGTAATAAAACAATTCCTCCCCTCTGAGAAGTGCAACACTTCTTTTGGAGAAAGGAATATCAATCCAGAGGATCACCGCACATCCACATGCGTTTGTGAATTAAAGATGCTCCCAAGTTTGGTCAGGGCTGTGATGCCACTGTTTTTGCATTTCATTCACAAATATGTCACTTGTGAAATCCCTTCAGAAAGCACACATAGTGACCTACATGCACAAAATGTGTGGTTTCAAAAAAATAAATGTGGCAAGTATTGTCAGCGCAGATATAAAAACAAAGGCAAATACTATACCAAATGCCGTTTTGGTTTCCTTAGAGAAGTTTCAGCAAAATGATAAGTAAACAGCTTCATGTCTGCTGTTAGCGTGAAAGGCGAATTGCCTTAGAACCCATACTACATTAAAAGAACTGAAGCATCAAATGCAATCATTGCCCTCAAGTGGAATGCAAACATAGATGTGCAGTATATTGCAGACAATTCCACTGCAGTTGCACGATATGTCACAGCCTACTTAACCAAAGCTGAGAAAATAGAGCTGAAAGATCTCTGGGATGACTGATCATCTGACAAAACACCACCACAAAAATTATACAGCTTCGGCATAAAAATACTCTCCCATAGAGAATGTGGTTGCTACAAAGCCGCAGACCGTTTAACCAGCACAGCCTTGTATGGGAGATCTGAAAACATAGTCTGGCTAAGCCTTGGTCCTGCTGCACCCAGAAAAAAGAGTTTTCAAATTGTACCAAGACATAGAAACAACAGCCAAAAACGATCCAAACAGCCATTTTGAAAAATAATTTATTGGCCACATACTACCCAAAAAGGAGTACTGCTTTGGAAACCATGTGTCTATACTACATAGCCCAAAATTTCTCATACAAAATTATATTAAACCAGATGAGAAAAAAGGTAAATACATAGTCAAAAGTTGTGAGGGCAGCCTGGTTAAACTTACCAAATGCAGCCTGATTTATCATAAGAAGCTATCATTTAAAACTCCTCAACATATAGAACTTTATCACATGTCCCTACTGCAACTTTTTAAACCATGGAGAAAAGAAGAAGATTTATTGGGCACCCATGCCTCATATGAAGATGCTTTCAATGCGAGTGAAAACACTATAACAGATATAAACTTCAAACAGTACAAAAACGTGTTGGACAATGAATGCCAACAAGAGGAAGAACTCCAAGCACAACTAAATGTAGACACTCCTGAAAGCTGTCACCATTCTCTTACAGGAAGCCAAGAACCACTTGGAGAGCCACTCATAGTAAATGAGGCAGAATTAGCCATCACTGAAGTAGAAAACACCATGTGTCAGTATGAGGAATCTGAAGAAAACTTTGCTCTACTGAAATCACAACTGAATGATGAACAGCGTATCATTTTCCTAGAAGTAACTAAAGAAATTTAACATGGTATTCAGCACAAAAATAAAACCTGTACCTGTCAAAACTATAAACCTGTACTCCTGTATGTAAGTGGTGAAGCTGGGTCAGGCAAAACATTCTTAATAAAAATCATAAGCAAGTTCCTCCAACAATTGACAAACAACAAGCTTTCAGCTTTTGTAACTGCCCCCACAGGTTTAGCTGCCTACAACATAGGTTGTGTTACTTTACACCGATTGCTACTCCTTCCAGTAGAATCCCAAAACAAATTAGACTACTACAAACTTTCCGACAAAGCTGCTATGGAGCTATGCAGAATTGTGAAATAAATGAAAATGCTCCTGATAGTTGAGGGAGTATGGTCTACAACCTAATTTTGGCTTTGACGTGTTGGCTGCTGGTCAGATAGCACAGCGAGTACAGCGTTCAATTTGACATCCGTGCAGAGCCTGCTGATGCAGGTTTGAATACCGGCAAGGCCAAACTCAGCCTTTAATACTTCCGATGTCGATAAATGAGCACCACACACCATGGGTAACAAGCAGCGCTCAGATGCCTGAGGGTTTGTAGTGCTATGTAAATGCAAATTATTATTATTATTGAGTCACCTCAGATTGCAAGAGCTCCTTAAAACGGACTACGAAGAACTCTTTGGAGGAAAACACGTTATTGTTTTCGGAGATCTTCTTCAATTAACACAAGTGAAAGGTGAACCTATTTTTAAAACCTTAGGACACAAACTGTGCCGTAACACACTTTGCAGCAATATGCTAACATTTTGAAAAGCATTCGGATTGGTGTGCTTTCTACAGAAGCACAGTCTATCTTAAATTGCAGACTCATCTATGAGCTATATGGGCATAACACATCTGCCACTGATGTCATGCAACAATTAGCACACACAAATGTAAAATATATGTGCTTAATGCCAACTCTAGCAAGCTGTGCACAATTCAATGAAACAATGTTGAAAAAAGAGATGCAACTAATAGTGCAAATTTACTCCACAGACAAACTTGACGTGCATGGTATGACAGTGCCTATGTGTCAACAAGACACAGCATGACAAAATAGCATAGAAAACTCTATCTCCAACACAGCTGGTTTGGAGAAAATGTTAATATTGTGTTTAAATTGTAGAGTAATGCTAAAGCGTAACCTTGACGAGGTTTAGTTAATGGAGCACTTGGTACAGTTGTTGGCTTCCAGACATACCCACGTGACAACAGCATTCAGTTTGTCAACATCCACTTTGACAAACTTTCAGAAGTTAAAAGGATAGGACACTCAACAGCCCGATTCCTTCTTTTCAAAGACATCTCTGTCTCTTGCATATGCAGTCACTGGGCCTCATTACGACTTTGGAGGCAGCCATGCCCTCAATAAGGGCATGGCTGCATGGCTGCCTCCAGAATCGTGTCCGGTTTCCCTGAATGTGGAAATACCGGGCCATTCCAACTTTGGAGGGCCCGGTATTTCCTCCTTCTGTGAACCCGAACCTGGTCCTTCCCCATTCCCATGTGAGCCCCCATAGGGCTCAATGGGAATGGGGAGGGAGCTAACAACGGGCCCGTTAATAACTGGTAAAACCACACATCCAGAGTGGGTCCCGCGAGGGAACCTCGTAATAGGGCGGAATGGGATTAACGCCACCGGCACCATTACCAGCGCCGTTAATCTCATTCTGCCCACCTCGTAAATCGCAAGGTGTAACCCTAGATCAAGCATTGATTGACATTGGCAGCACAGGCTTTAAAGAAGGCATGAGTTACGTAGCACTGTCACGCCTGCATACACTTGAAGGACTATTTCTAGTCAATTTTGATGCAAGCAAAGTCAAAGCTGGTATTCCTTGCATCGTAGAGTACAACAGACTACGTGCACTCTACACACCCCATTTCAAAATGTCCCCTGTTCTTCAAAAAGGCAAAAATGGTAAAAGAAAACTAGTGCAAACACAACTTATATGTGATCTCCCAACAGTACCACCAAAAAAATTAAAAGTAGCTACTACTCCATCAATTACCTCAACAAAACGCAAATGCATACCCAACTGTGCAAACAAAGAGAAACAAAGACATACCAAGACAAACAAAGAGAAATACCTCTTCAAAAAAACAAGTGGACTTCCATCAAATGACTCAGACACAGAACTGTCTGGTTCATTCAAATTTTCCAACACAACTGGTGTAAATTGCTATGTAAACTGTCACGCTCTGAAACGCTTGTGTATGAGCGTGATACAAATAAAATATCATATCATATCAAATGTAGCAATCAATGTTCTATTCCAATTGACACCAATTGTTTAAAACATTTACTTAAAGGGCGCAGACCAGTTGTGTTTGCAAATGCTACTCCTTCATAGAAATGCAAGAAACAATCCTGACTACACTTACAGTGTCTCAGGAATAAGGCAAGAATTGGACTATTGTGCGGGAATGGTGAGATTCACTATAAACACAAAAGAAGATACACAAGAATTTCTAATCTACTTACTGCAAGTACTGGAAAGCAAAAACATACCTATAAATGAAATCTTCCAGATTTCATACCTGTGGAAACATACATGCACTTTCTGCAGCCATGTGGCGCAGGCACAAGTCCCTAACAAGGGCTTTGTGTGTGTCTCTATACCTAACTGTGAATCCATTCCATTTCAACAGCTGGTACAAAGTGCAAATCATTGCATATTATGTACTACTTGCAATTCAGACAATCGTTCCACCTTACAGATACATTCACATAGCCAATATGTAATAGTAATGCTTTTACGATACAATGCAGATGGAACCAAAAACAACTGCAAGCTTACTAGCTTCACACACGGGCAAGTATCACTTGGCAAGAAAACCTTCACAACAGTAGGCATAATCTACCACACAGGTGCCACAGAAACTGCAGATCAGTATACTGCATGAATTAAAAAGAAATGTGGGTGGTTTGACTTGAATGATACTTCCATTACTCTGAAACAGAGATTAGTATCAAATCTTGCAAATGCCTACTTAATATTCTTGAAACCAACATTTACTCACTGATCTACAAAAGTACCATAGCCTACTGCCCAATACCCACCAACAGATATGTAACTGCAAATGAAAAATAACCTTCTGCCCTGTGAAACTGGAACAATTTAGCAGACACCAACTGGCCCATGAGTACATCAGTTGTGCTACTATACAGTTTTTTTCCCCAATGCTTATAGTCACAGAAACAACAACTGTGGAAAAGACACACTAATATTGTTTCACCCACAGTACTTAAAAAGAAAAGTACTGAGTATGAGGTTCTACAAACTGTGCTCAATGACCTGTAAAACGACCAACTGTTAGAATAAGGCAACATATGTCGAACAATGCCCATACCAGGGCAAAAAATACGCAACTGCATGTAACTACACCCATAATACTGCAAAGGCAATTCACAATAGGGGAAATGGAAATCCGCTAACAAGAATGAAGGTGCTTGATGACATACCCTGCAAAACTGTGAAACTGTTAACAGTTATAATATGCCAACTGGTATCTAACTACAACCATAATACTGCAATATTACCTCCCATTAATACACAATTTAAAATACACCAGCAAAAATTAAAGTTCTTCTACTTATTAAGTATAAACAACCAGAATACACCAACTGGTATCTTACTACGCCCACACTACTACAATGTTACTTCCAGTGGTCAAACTGCCAAAATCTACCTTCAGCAATCAAAGTGCTTCAAAACATACCCTCCACAACTTTCAAACTACCAAACAGTTAGAATACGCCAACAAGTATCTAACTGCCCCCACAATCCTGCAGTACTTAGAAAACACCAACAGCAATCAAACAGCCTAAATGGATACTGTTAAAAAGAGGAAACAGATACACAGTTAGAATACACCAACTGGTATCTAACTGCAGCCATAGTACCACGACTTTCAAAAAGCAAAACACATACACCATTTGAATTCCTCTACTGAAACAGTGCTTATAACAGCAAGACCACATAGATGTGCACTTTAAATATTCCTGTAAGTACTGCACACGTCAATGAAACAGAGTGTGCCACATAACATCAAATGAATGTAGAAGTTTTTTTAAAATCCTGCAGACCCAATGATTATGCAAACAAACACAGGAACTGAACACATTGCACAGTACACTTGTTTGAAGCATAGTACTTGTAATGTACTAATTATGAGTGTCCACAAAGTACATAAATGTCTGAAATTGAATACAATACAACATTATGAAATACCTTTCCTAAAATGTTATGTTTTATTTTTATCACAGACAATGAAACAAAGATTTCTTCTGCATTTACACATGCAACAAAGACAATATGTGCCTACAGTGCCGCAATATTCAAATCTGCTATTGCCACTTCAATGGTATTCTATCACTGAGTTCCAAAAAGGTATACAGTGCCTCAACAGTATATACAGTGAGTATACAATTATTGCAGTCAGGCTTCTTTGTAATCAGCAAATTGCATTTCCATACAACTGTTTGTGCAATCCATATGCCAGTGTCACATTCTTGGGTGCATGGCTGTATTATGCTGCAGTGGTTGTGGCCAGGCCCTAGACTCTTGGGTGCATGGCCGGAGGACCGTAGGCCGTAGGCCATACACCCAAGAGTCTAGGGCCTGGCCACAACCACTGCAGCATAATACGGCCATGCACCCAAAAAGCTGCCTAGCGGCCTCAGCCCACACACATAATGCAGCCGCCTCAGGCCCTGTCCACTTGAGTTCGTAAACTATTACACTACTTGCACCCACTGCACAGACTCTCATACACCCAAGAATCTCGGGGAAGTCCAATTAGCTATCTGCCAAACACCCTATCCACTACTGTACACATACTATTACACAACTTGCAGCCAGTAGGCAGACTCTTGGGTGCATGAGACTCCAGTAGCTCTCCACAATTACCACAGCATAATGCAGCCATGCACCCAAGAATCTGGCCAGTTGCCACAACCCTCGGAGCAGTCCAATAAACCACCTGCCACACACCCTGTCCACTTCTGTACACATACTATTACAGTACTCAAGAGTCCAGGAGCTTGCCAAAACCACCACAGCATCATACAGCCTATACAAACATCCTCATATCATCTACATTTGATTCTCCTACCCTAATGAGCCTGCCTGCAGTCAACAGATAAGCTGCTCGTCTAAGGACCTACCCGTTCACATACTATTACACTACTTGAACCTACTGCACAGACTCTCATACACCCAAGAATCTCGGGGCAGTCCAATAAGCCACCTGCCACACACCCTGTCCACCTCTGTACACATACTATTATACTACTTGAAGCAAGTGGGGAGACTCCGACCATGCACCCAAGAATCTCGTAGCTGGCCATAATCACCACGCATAATACAGCCATGCACCCAACAATCTGCACACTGGCCACAACCCACACACAAAAGCCAGCTGCCTAAGGCCCTGTGCACTTCTCTACACATACTATTACAGTACTCAAGAGTCCAGGAGCTTGCCAAAACCACCACAGCATAATACGGCCTACACAAACATCCTCATATCTTCCACATTCCATTCTCCTACCCCAGTGAAGCCTGCCTGCAGTCACCAGATAAGCTGCTCACCTAAGGACCTACCCGTTCACATACTATTACGCTACTTGCACCCACTGCACGGACTCTCATACACCCAAGAATCTTTGGGCAGTCAATAAGCCACCTGCCACACACCCTATCCACTTCTGTACACATACTGTTACACTACTTGCTTACTCTTGGGTCAAGACTCTAGTAGCTGGCCACAATTACCACAGCATAATGCACCCAGGAATCTGCCCAGTGGTTACAACCCTCGGGGCAGTCCAATAAGCCAGCTGCCACACACCCTGTCCACTTCTGTACACATACTATTACACTACTTGCAGCCAGCAAGCAGATGCACCTAAGAGACTAGTAGCTGGCCAAAATCACCACAGCATAATACAGCCATGCACCCAACACTCTGCACACTGGCCACAACCCACACACATAAATCATCCGCCTGAGGCTCTGTCCACTTCTGTACACATACTATTGCAGTACTTCAACCAGTGAGCAGACTCTTACGAGTCCAGGAGCTTGCCACACCCGCCACAGCATAATACAGCCTATACAAACATCCTCATATCATCTGCATTCCACTCCCCTACCTGTTATGCTCACCTGGTCTCTGTGGAGGCGTTGGGCACGGTTGCAGCTCTCCCGGGGGTGAGGTCGCTCAGGTCCGACTTCGCCCTCTGCGCTTATGTGCTGACTGGTGGTAATAGGTGATGCTGCTCGGGACTGCTCCTGTTGATTAGTTTTGGCGAGCACTCCGTCCTGCTGCTTCTGGCAGGGGCGCTTGTATGATCTGGACCGAGTTCCTTCACTGGTCCCTTGCACGTGGTAGTCCAGTCCTGCTGCGACTAAGCCACTATACTTCAGGTAAGTGCTCCTGTTTGCCTTTGTCTTTCCTCGTCTGTTTGTGTTGTATTGTAAAGTTTGTTGTCTTGTATTGCTGTCCGTTCCATTTTTGATGTTTGCTCTTTTGCTTTCTTCCCTTGCAGGGGATGTTGCAGAGCTCGAGGCGGCAGCTGGAGGGAATGAGGAAAGAAGCTGCAGTGCTACAGTAGCTGGTAAATTGTTAACCAGGGGCGCGCGGGGTTCAAATGCGGCGCGGCCCTAGGACAGATGTTCTAAAATAGTCTTTCTTCTTCTTCACAGGGTCCGTGTTCGTGGATGCGGAGTGCAGTGCTGCGGCGTCGGGATCAAGATCACTGGATGTCAGAAGATGAGTCTGCAGATGAAGCGATGAAGCACTGGTTTCTTGGAGGTGAGTATGCAGGAGAACGCCTGGTTTCAAAGGTAAGTAAACTGGTCCAAGCGGCAGTGAGCGTCACGTTGCACGCATATAGCTAAGCTTCTGAAGCCACGCCCACCAGGTTCAGCCTGCCTGCCACACCCTGCCACACCCGATGAGTCCCTAGGCACATGAAGACTAGGCCTAGGGAGCCACACCCGATGAGTCAGCACATGAGGATGTTCTCTGGAATAAAGACTTTCAGCTGCTGGAAAGTTATTTTAAAATAAAAGCACTCCTGCACTGAAATAAAGTAAAAGCACTCCTGCACTGAAATAAAGTGTTCCTGTTCACATCTCTATATGAGCCTGGTGCCAAAGGCACCAGAACTGAGTCCAGCCAGGGGCCCTGTGTTTATGGGTCCCAAAGGGACATAAGTGAGTCAAGTGACCCATTGCCCCCATCACTAGATGGTGTGGTTTTTGTGTTCTGGGGCTGTGGCCATGACACTACCCTAATGAAGCCTGTCTGCAGTCACCAGATAAGCTGCTCACCTGCGGTCCTACCTGCAAACTGCTGCGGTGTCCGTGGATACCACGGACACAACACAGTCTTCTTCCACCTAAACAAATACATCCTATGAACCATCTTTCACTCCCCCACCCTTTCCAACCACTCTTTCCAACACCAAATCCCCCAAATCATGTTTTCCAGCCGTGTTCACTGCCGTGCTATCCGCGGATACAACATGGCTGGCGTTTCGGAAAAATATGATGCACATCACGCTTCCGTCCAGCCAATCAGCGGAGCGAACAGGGAAATGGGTCAGCGGGGCACGAAAATACACCCCTTGTGTTTTTGGGCATTTTAGAAATTAAATATAAAATTATAAAATGGAGGAAACACAGCAATATTTCATAATGTGCATTTTTGTAAAAATGCATACATATCAATTAGAACATTTTCCATCATCACAGGTTTGGCAGTATTCCGGTGGTAAATCTGCCGGAATACTGGCAAACAGAATTACTTTTACTCCCACTTGGTCTGGCAGATTTACTGCGGGTTACAAGTGGTGGTAGGACTCCATGGGGATATCAGTGGAATTACCGCCAGCTGCAATTCAGTCTATTTTGCTGATTTTTCTGCCGAATGTTGGAGGATTTACCTCCAGCATGATGCTGGAGGTAAATCCTCCAATCCAAGACCAAATTTGGAATATATCGGAGTGCTAAAAGTGGCGGTAATTCAATTACGGCCACTTTTTCACCGCTCCACCATACTCATAATGAGAGGCAATATTGCTAAAAGAAAATGTGTGTTTTTATATTTAAATTTAAAGACAAACTCATCAGCCGTTGGACCTTAACCCTTAAATGTGGTGGTAACGTTATTACCTGCTGCATTTAAGGGCTGGCCCAATTGTGAGTTTGGCCCTGCCAGGACGTATTCATTTCCAACTCTGAGCTGGAGGGGAATGCACTGTCGGGGATGCCATTTTCGTGGCTATTAGCGCCCGCAGCCCCATTGGGTCCAATTAGTTATGCCGCTACTCGTGCTTGGGTTCAAATTATGCCAGGCAGAGTAGCGGAAACGCTAATTGCATTGGTGGACCCTGGTGCAATTACTGCCGGGACACCGCCAACCTCCTGATGAGGCCCAAAGGAGCATATTTTCAAATAAATTGTAACGTCAATGGAAGACGTAAAAGCCTTCCATTAATGCTACAGCTTATTTTCATTCATTTGTATGTAGGGGATAAGTGGGAGTAACGCGACATGTGTTTCCACCACCTCCCTTCCTCTCCGCAATACAAATGCTCCAGCATTTGCGCTGGCATGGATTTTCAAGCTGCCACAAATGCTAGAGATCTTTATGGGGTCCACCAGCTTTATGCATGAGAATAAAGCAGGCAGACCTCATAGCAGCATTTACAACTGCAAATAAATGCTCTCCGACATGCTTGCGTTTATTTTTCAACATAAACGCTGCTTACCATGCACCCATGGTAAGCAGTGTTCACAAACGAAAATGAAACACGGTCCGGCATACGAGAATGTCCGAAAGTGTTTAATTGTATGTTAATTGTAGTGGTGAGCGCAACTTGCCACGTAAACATGACAAGCAGCACTCACAATCAAAAGTAAATGCTAGCATGCCGGGCAGCATTTACTTACTTTGCAGTGCAGCGTGCAATGATGAAAATTTGGTGGAGAGGACCCGTTTACTTAACAGTGTAAGCATAACGGCTCCCCACCATCAAATTAGACTTTTAAGGAACATGAGCTCCAAAGTGTATAATACGCTGCAATCAACATTTATTCCTTCTCAGTGTAAAGCCGGGGCGCGTAGCCCCATTTTCTTCAATATATGCCACCCTTAGGCTTTCATGACAGAATGTTAATCAACGTTCGACAAAGGCAACTGTGGGGCAGGTGTTAAAAATGTGTAGAGAGGCAAATGAATGTGTCATTTATGGCATCTGCCCCTTCTCGGCATCTATACCGCAAATACGAGAGATGCTATTCAATAAGACAACCCTACCAACCTTATCCTGGATCAAATGAAGAAAATGAGATGAACCTGCAAGCTCAAGAATAAATGAACATGCTATAACTGAAGATGATGAGAGCAAGTGAAATCGCTGCCAAGCTGACACACATAGACACACTAGACATGAAGCAGATATGCACTCACCATGAAGATACACAGACACTAGGTCAAATGAGCATTTAGACATGAGGAATATTATATGACATCAGTGGTCGACGTGCACGAAAAGAAGTAGTGGAACTATGTTCCCTACTGGCCTGCAATGCTCCCCACAGACGCCATCACCACACCCCCTCCCATGCACAATAAAACCCCCAAAAAACACATGTGTCTGCTCTTTAAGGAAACGTCCTGTGCAGTGCATTGCACTGCAAGTTTCAACTTCTTCCTAGACTTCTATTTTAAAACGAAACCGTTCCGGAATGGTTTCTTTTTAGGAACGGTAACACTTAATTCGAAGAAGTAGAGGAGCACTGCTCCCGACCGCTCCCGCCCACTTCGACCACTGTATGACATTCATAAGACTATAGTAACATATCATAATCAAAGTATACGCTGAAACGCAAGATGAACAAAGTACATATAAAGCTTGCTAAACGTAGAAATGCAATGGTAACGAGTGGCCATATTGAGTAAAATGGACAGCGTAGCCACGTTTTAGGGAATGGGAAGCATTGAAGAACCTTTGAAGCTGCAGAAATTATAAAGTCTTAACATCGGAAGAATGGTAGCTCGAACAAGTCTCCAGTGGCCAGAAAGGGTAAAGACACCTGCATTAATAGGGGCTAAAATCTTAATAAAAGACAAACAGAATAATTTGAAATGTTGTCTCCTCACACGTGACCTATGATTGGAGAACAGTGCCTGTTCATTAGCCCCAGGCACAGATAGGGCCATGCCTTCACTCCCCTTAAGTTCTCAGAACAAAGATACCAGACAAAGCCAAGTTGAAAACTAAAGGTCCTGGCTTGTGGCCTAGGAAATCAGGGATGGTGTCTTATTTAATTGGAAGAAGCAGCTCCTTGATGCTGCTCCCCCTACCAATATTGTTGCTCATGTTCTGAAGACCTGCCAAATATTCAAGGTTGGCAAAGCCAATGCCAACCAATGAATGCTCTCAAATGATGGTGTAGTGTACCTGTTGCAGTAGCCAATAAATTGTTGTTATTATGATGCCTTTTTACCTTTATCATTTTAGGTGTGGTCCGAGGTGGGACCATCAGATAAAATATAGCCAATAAAGAAACAAACTCCTATGTATACCATACGAAGACAATTCCCCTAACCAATCCCAGATCCCTGTAGTAGTTTGTTATCAAGATTATAGTATGTCATCACTAGTGATGCATTTCTTTTAAATTTTAATCTGTTGTCATGCTTGAGAAGGACAAGAGCTCTGGATACCTTGGTGTTTATTGCTGTCCCTGTTTTATATGGATTGTTAATAAAACAGTCCTTTGCCATTTACCTTGTCTATTTCCTTTATTGGGTGCAGGACTTCCCGGCCTATCTGTGCTGCTTAAAGTGGGGGGTTCCAGACTATTGTTACAAATAAAAAATGATAAAGGCCCTGCCCCTGGCCTATTCCCAGGACCCCCATAGAGCCCACGCTCCCAAGACCCCCAGAGAGACTCTTCCCCCAGAACCCACAGACAGCCCCTGCCCAAGGGCCCCAGAGAGCCCTGCCCCAGGACCTCCACAGAGCCCCTACCCCCAGGGCCTCCAGAGAGCCCCTTCCCCAGGACTCCCACAGAGCCCCTGACTCCAGGACCCCCAGAGAACCCCTGCCCCAAGAACCTATAGAGCCCCTGGCCCCAGGACCCTCAGAGAGCCCCTACCCCTAGAATCCCTGAAAGACCTTGAGGCCAATTACATCATTATGCCCCACCTTCTGCTCCTAGCACCACCAACTACTCATTGCCATCTACAACGTTCCTTGTTTTCCCAAGTGTTTTCACATCCTCATTCCTGAAGCCCCACTGCATTGAACGATTCCCTACTCTGGAGTCGACTACCACTTCTCAACTTTTTGCCAGACCAGTGTGACACCCTCTCTGTCCAACAACACCCATAAAATACCAGGATCTTGCTGCAGCAACGCTGCACAAAGTATACCGACAATGAGCTGAAGGTCTTGTTGGAGGGTGTCACAAAGGACACTGTCCTCGTGGTTCCAAGGGGATTCGAGTTCTCAGTACACCAGTGCAATAGGATTTGAAAGGCCGCCCTGGCCAATATCACTGGTGACGTATTGACACCACGCACGGTGGGCCAGATCCAGAAGCGCAGGTGGGACCTCAAGTGGTGTGTCTGCAAGCTGGTTGCAGAACAATGCAGGGAGTGCCTGGCCACAGGAAGAGGATTACCACTACCACCCCTGGACCTGCAACCATGGGGGAGCAAGTGCTGGCCAGCATCAATGTCAATGCCCTTGAGGGAATTGGAGGAGTAGAGGCTGGGGCAGAGGGTGAGTGAACAGCATACACATGGGCTGTAATAATGCTCTTGGGTGAAGTGAGGGTGAGCCCAATACCAGTCGATGATCCAGAACGACCCGACCACACATGTCCCCAAGTAACCCCTCGCTGTGTACATCAATAGGGACACCTGACAGAAGGACAAATGCCCACTTAAGACATTGCCCTCATGGTGCATGTGTCACCCTCACACATGGGGAGTTTTGGGAGATGGCGACTGCATGAGCCAGAACATATGCATGTGCACAGCTGAGCACACTCTCAAACACTAGCACACACAGCTATGCAGCACGGGTAAAGTGGCCCCCCCAATCACCCGCAAGCTAGGTGTAACTACATGAACACTTAGTTGACCGACCGATGGTCCACATGCCCCTTGATGCTTCATAGAAGGCACATGCAAGTGCAGCAAGAAGGCCTGCACTGGTCCCATCAAATGGCATAGGACCAATGTGCAGCCTGTTACATGACACACAGGCATTGACACCATAGGAAAGATGAATGGCCACCCAACAAAACACATCCACATACCCCAGTCCATGCTAGGTGCATGTGAGTCACCAGGGGAATATCACCAAGTAGGCAGCATAGCTAATAGAACATGATGGACTATGTGCTATACCCAGTCATGTAACACAGTCACTTTGACCACGTGTCACACCAATCCAATGAACCCAGTATGCACTGCAGCAGGTGAATTGAAATATGACTAGTGAGGAAAAACATGCAGCCATACCATGGCAAGGCTTACCAGCATTATACTCAACTGTCCGCAAAGCAGCACGGCAGATGACAATTAAACACAGCCATACATCATACTTACCCAACCCTGCCCTGTGGTAAATGCCTGCACCACTCACTCAACTCCATGTCCACAAACACACGAAGACACAGCTTGATGATACAGAGATGAGGGAGGTGAAGGGGAAAGGAGAGATGGTAGGGGGATGGGAGTCAGCAATCATTTTCCAGCATCCATGCCTGCGCACACATATGGGAGACAGGACAAAGGACATTGGCATTAGAGACCACATACCCCAAATGCACTCGAGAGTCTACAAATGTGGAATTGTGGATTACTACAATGTGATGGGAGCAGCAGTCAAACCATACACCCCACTCCTGCCATCCCTCAATCATAGGCATATGGAACAGTAAGGAACGCCCAAGACATGGACGGCTGTCAGAGACATTGAGCAGATACAGGAATCTGATGCATATCCTCACCCATGCAACATATGGCATGTAGACATGTGTTGCAACAATGGGCAAGGACATTGTGCCAGGGACATGATTGTGCACTGTGATGTTGCTCATGGGCAACTCACCCTGTTTGACATGTCTGCCTCTGTGTTTATTACTCCAGCAAATTATCACTTAGGGCAGTGGTTTGAAGACCACTATCCAAGATGCAAATTTTCAATGGGGTGTGGTGCAAGAAACATGCATAAAAGACTTGTGTAATGTTTCTCATGTCACACCCCGTATTCAAGCACATGCATGGTGGAGAAGTGGACGGAATGCAACTTGCCTTTCCCCGATCCCTCCCTTTCCACCATACGAATACTCCCAGTTTTTCTCCCGCCATGGATTTTCATGCTGGTGCAAATGCTGAGGATACCTATGGAGTCCGCCCACATTTTGCACCAGCAAAAAACAGCCAGACTCCCTAGGGATCCATTGTAAACACCACCTGCCATGTGCACCACCTTTTGCCACCCTCTTATGCGCTCCTCTCTGCAAATGATTAAATATTGGCAATGGAGACCTGCCTACATGTAAGTCTACACATAGTGAACAGGTCCCTGCAGAAGAATGAAGTGGATACTGGAAAATTAGCCCCTGTGTAGGTAGCACATTTGATATACTTTTGTATGGTACCAATCCTGCAACATGTGCCTGCAACACTGACATTTCTTTCTCATTCACCGGGGAAGGAGATGACACAGAGGACGAGGAGGAGGATGTGGAAGAGGATGATGGTGAGGACGCAACGGAGTGGGCAAGCCAACCTGGCCAACATGAGAGTGAGGAGAGTGAGACTTCACTGAATACCTTGTCACTACCGCCTGACACCATCAAGCCAGGGCCCTCAACCAGCGGAGCAGCGCTCACACAAGGCCACTGGACCAAGACACTGTCGTCACAGTCACCACCATGGACACTATCACAGTTGCCCCATGTGAAATCCCGCTAATGAGGCCTGGGATACCATGGTGGTGGTGGAGGCCATCAGGGGGCAGGTGGCTAAGCTGGAATCAGAGGGCTCAGGAAAATGTTCGTCTTGCCAGTGAGCAGGTGGCTGAGCTGGCAATTGAGTGCTCGGCTGGGGCCATGGAAGATCCCCAAATTGTCCAAGAGCAGGCCTCCAGAAACAGCCAGGCTGCTTGCAATGTCGCAAGTGCCTCATCAGGGGCAGTGCACCATTTGTCCCGCAGTATTGGTTCCCTCTGTCGCCAGATGGTGTAGGCCAGCTTGCAGCATATACAGGCCCATGCTGCCATCACAGACTTGATGGCCCGCCAGTAGCACTCCCTTGCCAATGCTGGGGTAGTTGATAAGGGTCCCACGGGTAAAGATAAGTTTGACTTGCATGCGCCATATTGGTGACTGGGGTGACAGTGATGTTGACATAATGTGGCAATTTAGCATGAATCCAGTGTAGCTCATAGGAATGAGATATACATTATTTTTAGTGTTGTTTTTGTTTTAGTTGGTACATTTTCGAATTGTATGTGCTCTGCAAGATAAATGTCAAAACTGCTGATACAATAGAAATGCAATATAGGTGTGTCAGGCCACATAACATCTAACAACCAGGCAACGGGGAGCTCTGCATGTGCATGCGAGGTAGGAGATTTGCAATGGGAAAATCAGTATGAGGGGATGCGGTAGTCCTGAAGATACATGTATAGGTACACATACATGGGGTCTCTAGGGAATAAGTTTTGATACATGTATAGGTACACATACATGGGGTCTCTAGGGAAATAGGTTTAAAGCAGCATGAATATACAGATCTGTTTTGCAGCAGAGTTCTCTGATAAGTTAGGAATTGTGCTGGCTGAAAACCTGGGTTGGGCAATTGAACTCTGTGTGATTGAGAAACTAGTTTTACAAGGTTGGAGAAAGACAGCAGCAGCTGCGATGAATATCAGATGGTTAGTTTTGGGCAGGCCTTTTTTAGGGACTAGGTGCATTGTGAAGGGGAGATGCAATTTCTGTAAGTATATAGGAGTCTATTATTGAATCACTGGAGGATTCTGGCCACATAGTAGGGCTGGCTTTTAGAGCCGGACAATTAAACCTGATGCGGGTTGCTTGTGGGGAAAGGAGCACCGATAGATCATGGGTTTTCAATAGAGTTGTCAAGATGTGGGTTGGGACCATGTGGGCCGGAATGGTAAGGTGCATAGTTTAGAATGAAATGTGAACACCAACATGTTTGGCCAATAAAACCAGCAACAATAGATCAAAAGGAAATGTGTTTACTCTTCTCCTCTTCACATCAATGATACTTTCATCAAATAGCTGTCTGCATCAGAAGTAGGGGTAAAGGTTTCTAACAATATGGAACCTGTGATAATTGAAATTGTTTATAAGGTGTGTAAACTGTGTAACTAGGAGATGAGGCTATGACCAAATATGGAGAGGCCCCAGAGAGGGATGAAGTGTAAATATGAAACATGCAATTATAAGTTAAAGAGGATACTGCTTAGATGAATGCATCCAAAAAAAAGTGTGGGAACTGAAGGGAATATGGTTACATTGTATAGGTTTAACCAATCATGTGTGGGGGTTGACTCTGTAACACAACCTTTGGGAGTGTTTTAACTGTTGCAAATTGTATAATATTAGTGTTCTTTGTGTGGTTCAGGGAGACGGGTTAGTTTGGCTCTTTGATGTCATCTAACCCCTCCCGGCCTCATGGCCGTTTGTACAATAAACATGCTTTATGGACAAGCGTGTACGTACTCTTTATGGGTGGGCCTGCTATTGGTTATGATATGATATGATATGGCATTTATAACGCGCCTATACACAAGTGTTTCAAGGCGCGACGAGGTAAGGGAGGGGGAACAGAGGGAAGACAGACAACGATCTTACTAGGCCAGGTGTCACTCAGATTCCGCAATTTCAAGGGAAGGGGGAAGGGAACAAGTGCGGGGGAGGGTAAAGTGCAGTACATGGGATAAAAAAATAAACAAGATAAATAAATGCAGACATAAGGGCTGATGGGGGGACTGTAGGGATACAGAAAACAGTCCCCAGACGCAGGGGTTGCCAGGGAGGCAGTGCAGGCATGCAACTGGCAGGGCTTGGGCCCCAGAACAGAAGGGTGTCCAGGTAACCAGTGCAGTCACAGTATCAGCCAGGAATTCAGCAAGGGAGAAGGGGAGAGAAAGCAGAAGCAAAGAGGAAGGTTTTAAGGTGCTTCCGGAACCCAAGATGGTTACCCTCAAGATTCAGGGAGGCAGGGAGGCTGTTCCAGGGGGAGGCCCCTGCCGGAGAGAGAGATCTACCACCAACTCGTTGCTTGGAGAAGTGACTGACCCTGAGGGAGTTGAGGCAGATGAGCCGAAGAGCTTGAGAAGGAAGATATTTGGGAAGGGAGAGTTGAAGGTATTGAGGCCCCAGGCCCCAGAAGCCATTGTGGACGATGCAGAGGGTTTTGAACTTAATCCTCACAGCCACTAGGAGTTAGTACAGAGATTTCAGTCCCAGAGCGATACGATCCCTGGGCTTGAGGCCAAGGACAAGTCTCGCAGTCCTGTTCTGGATCAGTTGCAGAGGGCGGAGAGTAGAAGCAGACAGATTTAGAAAGAGGCTGTTGCAATAGTCCAACCTAGAGCGAACCAGAGCTCTGGAGACAGTGAGCTTCTGGGGGAATGAGAGGAAAGGAAGTATACCTCTGAGGAGGTGCAGCTGGTAGTATGACTTCTTAGAGATGTCAGAGATGTGAGGAGAGAAAGAGAGTGTGGAGTCAAAGATGATCCCAAGGTTTTTAGCCTTGCAGGTCGGAGGAGGAAGAGGGCCAAGAGAGGCTGGCCAGAGAGCTGCAGGAAAGGAGGGAGTGGGTGTGCCGATGAGGAGAATGTCAGTCTTATTGGCATTAAGGCAGAGGTCATTGGCGGCACACCACTCCTGGATAGCAGACAGACAGTCAGAGATGAGGGACGGGGAAGAGGTGGCCGAGGGTAGACTGAAAATGAGCTGAGTGTCATCCGTATAGCACTGAAATTTGGGGCATAGAGCGACAATGCAGTGGGCAAGGAGTGCCAGGTATTGGTTGAACAGCCAGGAAGAGAGGTTTGACCCCTGGGGGACACCACAGGTAGAAAAACAGATAGCAGAGAGGAAGGATCCAAGTTGGACCTGGGGGGGTCGGTCAGAGAGGAAGGAAATCAGCCACCCAGGACCTGACCCGTGATACCCAGGTTATCACTGAGACAATGTAGCAGGATGGCATGGTTGACAGTGTCAAAGGCAGAAGAGAGATCAAGCAAGATGAGGACACAGGGGATGTTAGAGTCAAGGTTGGAGAGCAGGACTTCACAGATGTTCAGGAGAGCAGTTTCCGTGCTTCTGGCAGCTCTGAAGCCAGACTGATGGTCATGAAGACAACCAACAGATTCAGTGTGGAGATTAAGCTGGGAGATGGCCAGTTTTTCCAGGAGCTTGCACAGGAAGGGAGTGATGGAGATTGGGCGATAGTTAGCCAGGCAGGAGGGATTGACAGAGGGTTTCTTAAGAAGAGGGTGCACAGAGGAGTGCTTCAGGGGGGATGGGAACACTCCAGTGGCAAAGGAGTGGTTGCAGAAGTCAGCCAGGGCAGGAGCCAGGGTGTCCATGTGGACCTTGCTGGTTTTGGAGGAACAGGGGTGAACCTGTTTTGACGAGACTTTCATAGATCAGATTTGTCTAGAATTGTCTGCGAAGAACAGGGGAAAGGCAGAGAAGGAGGGAGGAGAGGTGTCTGCAGGAGGGCCAGGGGAAGAGCAGGAGGTAGATGGAGGGAGGGGAGAGGAGGAGAGTGAGGAAAGGATGTCTTGAGTTTTAGAGATGAAGTGAGAAGTCAGTGCCGTTCAGAGGGCCTGGGAAGGCACAGGAGAGGTAGAGACTGTGGCAGGATTGGCCAGTTCCTTGCATATTTTAAAGAGTTCAGCCGAGTTGTTAGATGCCGCTGAGATGCAGGCTTGGATGTGAGCTCTCTTCTTGGGGAGGACAGAGAGCCGGTATTGCCTTTGGAGCAGGCGGCAGGCCAGTTTGTCAGAGGATGTACAAGAAGCACGCCATTTCCTCTCGGCCACCCTGCACTTGCTTTTAAGGGTGATGAGGTCTGGGTCGTACCAGGAGTTGCACTTGGCTTTGGGCTTCAGGTGGATTCTCATGACAGGGGCAAGAATATCAAGAGTATCAGATATAGCAGAGTGGAGTGTGGAGAGGGCTGTGTCAGGGTGAGAGGCAGCCAAAGGGGGAGGCTAGGGTGAGAAAGTGACGGCGAAAGCCTCAACTGATACACGCTTAATAGGTCGGATGACTGAGAAGTTGGGTGACAGTGATGGAAGTCGCTTGGCCTGTGGTGTAGAGAAGGTGAGATGGGAGGAAAGAAGAAAGTGATCACTCTAGGATAGAGCAGTGGTGAGAGGGACAGAGAGGGGAAGGTCTGAGGAGATTAGAACATTGAGAGTGTGCCCGGCAGAGTGAGTTGGGCCAGAGGGGAGAATAGTGAGTGAGAGTGAGTCACAGAGGTCTCGAAAGAGTCCAGAGGGAGGACAGGAGGCATCCAGGTGGATGTTGAAGTCTCCAAGAAGGAGGAGTTGAGTGGTCGAGGCCAGGAGTGAAGAGGAGAGGTCCACCCACTCAGAGAGGAAGGAGGAAATCTGACCAGGTGGCCGATAGATAGTAGCCACAGTAAGGGAATGGCTAGGGGAGAGAGAGAGCCTGCAGATGAGGCATTCAAAAGAGGAGTAGGCCTGTGTAGGAATGACAGAGGAAGGGATCTTGTCAGGGAAGATCAGGGCTACACCCCCTCCGGAGCGGTTGGACCAGGGCGTGGAGAGGATCTTGAAGCCATCATGGATGGCGATCAAAAGGCCCACTCCTACATTTGGCATCCCTGAGTGGGCTCCAGGCTCTCTGAGACATTAGGGGTCTCGGTCCTCCTAGCTGGGCTGTGGAGCTTCTCTTTGGGGACCAGTCTTTGTGCTCGACAAGGTGAAGGGCTACAGGTACCATATGGGTTAGAGGCCTGCCTGCCCTTCCCCACCCCAGAGTTGTGGTACCATGGCCCAGCTACGCAGGCTAGATTAAAGGAGTACTACGTTGGAGCACTTCAGGGGTCACTTTGATCGGAGTGCGTCTGTGCAGGTAAAGCAAGAGGATAACAGGAGAGAAGAAATAAGGGGTCCTTTTTTATTCTTGGATAAGGCAAGATAGGTGTTTATAAGGTTAGATGAGGTCAAGTAGGTTGGAAGAGTGAGTGTTTTTGGAGGAGTGAATGAATTGTTCTATGTCATAAGCTTTTACCTAGTTTGTTATTTTAGAGTTATGGTCTCCCGCACCTGCACGTCCATTGTAACGATAGTCTTGATACCTCCAGGTTGCTTGTCTGGTTGGCAACAGCCCATGCCTTAGGGTGAGGTGGCATCTGATGGTAAGACCGCCTGTAGATACCTTTCTGAAGTGTACCCTTGAGAACCCTTACTGTGTATTGATTGTGCTTGCGAAGCTGCACCTTGCTTTTTCTTGGTTAGTCAAAGTAGTAAAGGGAATCTTCCTGTTATCAGTAAAAGACAGCACTGTAACAGAGAGTGCTTTACTAGTAACGAAGAGGGAGATAGCAGTGTTGTAGTGGAAAACATTTCACTCCTTTTTATGCTTGAGTAAAGGAGAAATCTCAGAGAAGAAAAGAGGATTTTTGGCTGGCGTGTGTTTTAATAAATATGCAGACTTTAGTGTATGCCTGAGGAGTGTCTGATTATCGAGATGGTTGTGGTGAAGGTGAGTAAGTAGAATGAGTGTGGGAAATTCTTTTCTTCTTTTTTTCATTTTTTTGAGAAAAGGGAAAAGAAAAGGGGATTGTTTGTAGGTAGTGATTGTTTGTGCTGTGGGTTTGGTTCTTGGGGTGTATATTGCAATTTTTGAAAATGTGTTTGAGTTACATTGGTCTTGAGTATGGAGACTCCATTGAATCATTTATGCCAGGTGCTCCCTGGATATAAGGTGAAGATTTTAAAATACTATTGAGAATGATTGAGGGAAACTAAAGGCAAAATGCTTAATTCCTGGCATATCAAAGTGTTTTATGATAAGGGTATGTTGGAGAATTTGCATACTTTCCTATTAACTAAGTATTAAAGTTCAAAATTGGAGAATATATTGAATATCTTAGAGTTGTGGAGGTTGTATTAAAAGGACAGGAAGACCATAAAATTATGACTGTTCAGGAGAGGACAAGAAAGGAGGGTGTAAGAGTTTCCTCTGCACCACCCCCATATGGGTGGAATCCTTTGTCGCCCGCAGAAGGATGTACTAACCTTGAGTTTGAACCTCCATACTCTCCTGTAACCACTCCAGTGGTTATAAGACAGACAGGGGTGACACCTTTGTCAGGTCCAATCTTCGAAAGATGGGACCATGTGGGAAACAGGAGGATAACATCTTCTTTAGTAAAAGTTAGTGTTGGGTCTCAAATGGAAGGTGGAATGAGAAACGTTTATTCAACATTTATATCAGCACCAGAATTGGAGATGAAGACACAAGAGCAGGAGAGAACTGTAATAGCAAGGAGCGATGAAAAGTTTAGAAGGGAGGAGGCGCACCCCGTCACTAGAATAGAAGATAGATTGCAGATGGTAGTAGAAAGGCAGGGACAACAAAAACGGGAATAAGCTGTAAAGTTAGAGTAGAATGAAGAAATGCATTTACAACAGAGTAGGAGTAAAGAACAGGAAGAAGGTAACAGGCAAGTGAAGGAGGTTGAGGAAGGGAGTTGGAGGCATAGTCAGATCCTCGTTAGGTTAGATAAATCAGTTATAAAGGGAGTAAATGTGGATTTGGAGGAAGGACGTGCCGTCACAGGTACGGAATCAGAACAAGGAGAAAGAGAAGCAGCATGCTACAGCAGTGTCAAATACGCTTCTGCCCCCTAGAAAGATTAGGAGTTGTGGTGCTAGGGACAGAGGAGAAAGAGGATGAATGGGTGACAGATGACAAGCAGGGAGGACAAGAGGTAGTAGTTGTGCATCCTGCTCCAGCAGTAATCAGCAAAAGCACACCATGGGGCCTTTGGACGTACCGTGGCTGTAGAGAGAGGCAGAGGACAGATGGAAAAAGCCCCAGTAAAGGCAGGGGTAACTCAACTCCCACTACTGCAGAAGGGTCAAGGGAAGGTGTATTATGTCCCGTGGTCACACACTGTCTGGAATAATGTAATGAAGATGCTTTCTTCACTCACTGCAGGGGCAGGGAAGTGGATATATGCTTTGGAAAAACAAACCGCCAGTTATCAAGTTAGCGATAGGGGACATGAAAAGCCTTTTCATGGCCTTGATGGGAAAAGGGCAGATGAGCTCTGAAAAAAAGCTGGATATCTGGGGGTTCCATTGAACATGAGCACCTATGATATAGCGGCCTTTAATAATTATAAGGCACACGTTTGGGGGTATTGAGAATGATGTACCCTGATATGCCCGATATAAACTCTATCTTGGTGAAAGCAATGAAACTAGATGAGGATCCTACTACCCATATTCAATTAATTTAAGAAACCTGGAGGGCAGAGATTGGAGAAGCATTGAATAAGAATGTAGCTATCTTCTACCACATGTTAAAAAAGGGACTCACCATAGAAGTCCTGCACGACCTTGATAAAGTGGTAGGAATAGAGGCCAAGAGTTGGTAGGAGATTCAAGCACACATTGTGCATTTTTGTAAAAGGCAGCAGGCAGCAGGAGAAGAAGAAGGAAAGCATGGAGCAAGCACAAAAGGCAGAGGCCAAGATGGTTCAGACAAAGCTGGCAAAGATCTGTTTAGAAGGAGCAATGATAACAAGCTCCACAGAGAGAGAGCACAGACAATCAGTACAGCAGGGAGAAATGGAAACCAGAATGGGACATGGACTGATGGACGGGTATGTACCTAGACTGAGACCAATGAGAAGGTTTACATGGGGTAGGGGTAGATTTTCATGGGGTGGTGGGTCATTTTGTGGGTTTGGAGGGATGTGGCCCCAGTTTAATGAGCCAATGGGAGGAGGTTATGGAGGGTATGGAGTGTAGTGTTGGGTGTGTGGGAGAATAGGACACGTTGCAAGCAACTGTCAAAGCTAGCTGTTATATCAAAATACAGGCCCCTGACAAATGAATCCCTCTAACTTTGCCATACGCCCCAAGCTCTGTGCCATTGCAGAAAGTCCAGGTTGATCAAAATTCAGGAGCTGGAAAGGCACAGATCTATGCAACCCCACTGACTTTGTCAGGCCAGGCACCGGTTCAGCCTTGGGAAAAAAATCCTCTACCCCATGGGACAGTAACCCACCACACTGGAGCAGGTGTGTTAGAAGGAAATCCTTTTTCGACTCCTGGTGCTCATATGTACCAGGAATAGGACAGCCGACAGGGATCTTTGACGTGTCCAGCTCTATTGGTTACTACTGATCCAGAAGAGGAAACTCAGATAGGATTAAAGGTAGGTGAGCAGACGTTTTCATTTACGATCGATACAGGGGCTACAAAATCATGCATCAAAGAAGGTGATTTTCCACTTTCAGGCCAAATGATGGACACACAGGGATTTTCTGGGGCTGTCCTGTCGGTTCCTTACACCGAAGATCTGCGTATCAAGGTATGTAAGCAAATTGTATCTGCTCCCTTGTTATACTGTAAGAATATCCTAGCAAATCTTTTGGTAAGGGACCTCCTTAGCAAGCTTTATCTGCTGATTACTTTTTCAAAAAACAGCATAGTATGCTCGACTCCAGGATTTTACCCAGTGAGAGAGGCAATGCCTTCTCCCATGTACGACAGTGATAGCACGGTCAGAGGGGTGCCAGTGCATTCAGCATTATTTCTGTATGGGGTGATGATAGTGTTGAGTCGGGTCCTGAGTGTAAAAGATCGATCATGGCAGATACCTCTTGCATTTTTGTTTCGGCCTGCTGAGTCACAGGAGTTGGCACCAGGGTCTATTGTTGCCATTCTGTTAGAAGCAGTGATTGTCAAGAAGGACAAGGCAGTTCTTTATGGCACCAATGAGGAAGGAGGTGAATGGCGCACAGTGTTGTGTATCGATCCAATCTCATCATTAAGAGACGTATCCACTGAGCAATTGTTTGATGATGCAGAAGACACATGAGAGATGGTCTTTGAGATTGGGGTACCTTGCCAGGTAATGATAGAGCAAAGGGAAGTAGCACAGACTATCGTCATTAGGAAAACATCATGCCATATTGAAAGGAGGATTTGGAGAAAGTGCCGGAACACTTGTGGACCAGCAATCCTCATGATGTGGGGTTGTTGAAAAGAGTAGGAGCAGTACAGATTAAATTAAAATCAGGAGCAATATTGCCACAAGTTAGGCAACACCCCATGTCTAGTGAGGCAGATGAAGGGATTTTTGAGAATATTATGGCATTGTTAAAGCAGGGCATTATATAACCATCTGTATCCCCATGTAATACGGGCATCTACCATATGAAGAAAGCAAAAGGGTCCAGTTGGAGGATGGTCCAAGATTTGTGACCTCTGAACAACATTGTTGAAGCAGAGTTTCTGGTGGTACCAAATCCTGCCACCATTCTCTGAAACATCCCTCCTGGGTCGCCCCATTTTAGTAATATATTTAAAAAAACACCTTTTTCCACCTTTTTCTCGGCCCCCTTATGCCCCAATTCCCTGTACCTCACAGCGTTTACATATCGTGGGCAGAGATTTGAGCTCACAAGTTTACCATACAGCTACTGTGAATCCCGAGTATTTTTAAGAGGGTCATTCAAATGGATTTGGGAAACGTACAAGTGCCCAGTACCGTAATCAGTACGTGGCCGACTTGTTGATCTGTAGTGCTTCAGGGGAGAAGTGCCGATGAGACACAATCAAGCTCCTCACCCTGCTCGCAGAGAAGGGGTACAAAGTGGACAAAGATAAATGGCAGTATTGCCAGACAGAGGTAGTATATTTGGGTCAGGTAATATTGTCTGCAGGGAGAAAGGTAATGCCACTGCTGTTCAGAATGTGCCTCAGCCAGTTTTGGTGAAACAGATGCAGCAGTTTCTGGAGCTCTGTAACCATTGTAGGTCCTGGATTTTTGACTAATCTAGTTACATGAGGCAACTACTTCAAGCGCTCAAAGAAGTACAGAAGGAGAAGGGTCCGATGAGATGGTCAGAGGAAATGAGAACATGTTTTTGGGAACTCAAGACTGCGATCAGTAATGCTCCAGTTTTGGTGACCCTGAATTACCAGAAACCGTTTTTACTATTTTCACAAACAGGTGGAAAGGTAATGACAGCTGGCATGGCTCAAAAAACGTCATTAGGTTACAATCCATTGGCTTACCAGAGCATGCTTTTGGATTCAGTTATGCAAGATCAGTTCCCATATGAACAGGTTCTTGTGGCAGCGCTTTTGCGATACAAAAGTCTTCAACCATAGTCTAAGTCCACTTTCACAACCCAAAGAGTATCAGGATATGAAGCTATTTTGTCAAATGCTTACATACATCCGGTAAGATGTCACCTAGTCAATTCAGCCCCATTCTTAGCTGAACCAATGAAACCTGAGGACGTTGTCCACGACTGTGCAACTTATGAGGGAGAAGAAGAAGAGAGGATGAATGTTAAGAAGGATGCCTTGGAAGAAGGCGAGGTATTCTTTGTTGACGGGTTGTCAATAATTGATCAGTGCACTGGTGAGAGGCCCACAGGAGTGGCTGTTGTAGCTCTTGTGGATAGGGAACACCGGGTTGGAGTGGAGAAACCACTGCCTCCCCATTACTCCATACAAGCGGCAGAACTAGTGGCACTCATCGAGGCGCTAGAGATGAGTAAGGGGAAGGCAGTCACCAACTACTCTGACTCTGCATATGTCACCTCCATTGTACATTCTAGGTTATCTAGATGGAAGAAAAGATGGTTTAAAAGATCTGATGGACACCAGTCCAGCACCTCGCACTGCTATCCTGACTAATCGAAGTGCTAACATTGCCCTTATAGGTAGGAATAGTGCAGTGAGCGGTGCATACTAATAGAACTGATTTAATAGCGATTAGTAATATTGCCGCAGACACACCCGCAAAGGAAGCCGCATAGTTGCCTTTTTCAGAACCTCCAAAAATGTAAATGGTGCCCCAACAGGTACAATTGCCAGTCCCATATACTGCAGTCCCTTTGCTTCAAATAGTAGTAATGCAGGGAAAGGCACCTCAAGAGGAGAAGGAGCTTAGGGCAAAGAGGGGATGTATGCTCTCGCCTACAGACTTTCTGTGGAGACAGGAGTTGATGAGGAAGGTAGTAATGCCTGTAGAACTGCTTCTTGTGGCTCAAGATCAACTACATTACCCATGACATATGTCCCAACAACATTTGCATTGGATAATTTGTGGTATCATTATATGAAGAGTGTGGGTAGAGAGAGAGCGACAGAGTTGTGTTATATTTGCTCTTTTATTCCCCATGCTTCTGGTGTCCCTAGATTATTTTTTTCCGACGAGGTAGAGGTAGCGGAGGCACAGTGTCCAGTGCACCTAGCATTGTGCAGAGTCCAATGGAAATTTCAGCGGCAATCTATAGCAGCTTCTACCCTTCCATTCAAAGAAGAACGTTTACCATCAGAGGGGGAAAAACAGAAGGATGTCTGATGCATGAAAACAGTACAGTTCAATCTTGAAGGACTAATTAAGGATTAATTATCATGAACAATAAAGTGGTGAAGAGTTGCAGAGCAGGGGGATTGGTGGAACTTCCTGAAGAAGTGGTGGCACAAATAAACCGAGTATGTGGAAGTGTATGGAAAAAGTATGTGAACTTTTAAACATTTAAGATGTTAAGATCCGGTTACACATTTTTCTCTGTGTTTTAAGGGTGATGGCACAGTGTAGTTAGGCACGAATCGAAACTGCAGCATCACACTTCGCATTGCTGATCTGGCTGAAGGTACGGCAGCACTTCTCGACTTGTATTGGTCCTGTGGACCCTTCTCCTACAAGCAGTTACCTCCGGCCTGGCAAGGTGTTTTTAGTCTCACCACCCTGCATGTGCTCATACTTGTGGTTCTCCAGAGCCACCTGACATTCGCAAATTCAAAATCTGAGTCTACATTTGTGCCCCCTTTGTCCCCTGTGCCCCTTGCATCCCTTGTGCCATCAGATACGGACAATTCAGGAATTTGACAGACTTTCGTATTAACGGACAACTTGAAATGATCGAGAAGATCAAACTACATCTCATCAGCATCCACTGAGGCTCTTATGAACATTCCTGAACAATTTTGACTATTTAGCTGGACAGAAATGTTTTGTACTTCCCTTTTGGCCTCTGCCGTTCAAACTTTAGTGACCTTGAAGTGATTACAAATTGATCGCTATGAATTATTATTATTTATGAATTCCTCTGAATCAGCATTTAGAACCGCTGTTATGATGGTCGTGAACCTGTCTAAGGCTAGGGCTATGGGCATTCCGTCTCACATGGGCACTCAGACTAATTCTGAAATAAATACAGGCGTAGTCTTGTGTCCTCCATCAGGTTGGAGTGAATATGTAGAACAATGGCTAGATTGCAGAATTGGTGGATGGGCAAATTGGATTGTCCAGCGGAGGAGAATGGGTGCGAGGGGACTAGTATGAGAGATAGCTGTAAAGTTTCATTCCCCCGAGAAGGTGAGATTGATGAGCTGGAAATTGGTTTGTTAGTTAATGTATTTACCAAAGGGGGGAATGTTGGGGTAGTTGATAAGGGTCCCACAGGTAAAGAGAAGTTTGAATTGTGCACGCCATATTGCTGGCTGGGGTGACAGCGATGTTGGCAAATTTGACAGTTTAGCATGAATCCAGTGTAGCTAATGGAATTGAGATATGCATTATGTTTAGTGTTGCTTGTGTTTTAGTTGATACTTTTTCGAACTGCACGTGCACAGCAAGATAAATGTCAAAACTGCTGATACAATATAAACGCAATACAAGTGTCTCAGCACCTGACAAACAGGCAGCGAGGAGCTATACATGTGCATGCGAGTTAGGAGATTTTCAATGGCAAAATCAGTGCGAGGGGATGCAATAGTCCTGAACATTCATGCATAGGTACACATGCATGGGTTCCCTAGGGAAATTAGTATTGGGCAGCATGAATATACAGATCTGTTTTGCCACAGAGTGCTCTGATATGTTAGGAATTGTGCTGGCTGAAAACCTGGGTTGGGCAATTGAACTCTGTGTGACTGAGAAATTAGTTTTACAAGGTTGGGGAAAGACAGCTGCAGCTGTGATGAATATCATATGGTCAGTTTTGAGCAGGTGTTTTTTATGGCCTAGGTGCATTGTGAAGGGGAGATGCTATCTCTGTAAGTATACAGGAGTCTGTTAAGAAATCACTGGAAGATCACGGCCACCTGGTAGGGCTGGATTTTGGGGCTGGACAATTAAACCTGATGCGGGTTGTTTGCAGGGAAAGGAGCACTGATAGATCATGGGTTTTCAATAGAGTTGTCAAGGTGTGGGTTGGGACCATGTGGGCTAGAATGGTAAGTCACATAGTTTAGAATTAAATGTGGACACCAACATGTTTGGGCGAAAAAACCCAGCAACAATAGATCAAAAGGAAATTTGTTTACTCTCCTCCTCTTCTCATCAATGGCATTTTCATACAATAGCTGTGTGCGACATAAGTAGGGGTGAAGGTTTCTAACCAGATGGAACCTTTGATAATTGAAATTGTTTTCTAAGTTGTGTAAACTGTTTAACTAGGAGATGAGGCTATGACCAAACATGGAAAGGCCCCAGAGAAGGGTGTAGTGTAAATATGAAACATGCAATTATAAGTTAAAGAGGATGGTGCTTAGATGAATGTATTCAATAAGAAGTGTGGGAACTCAAGGGAATATGGTTACATTGTATAATCCATTAACCAATTCCCATACCATCCACAGGATATTGATCTTTTCTTTGCTTTTGTACTTAGCAGCTCAGTATATACTCATTTTACCATTACATGTTACTTTAAAACTATACCTTAGTTCGAGGTGTGCTGCTTTTGACTTCGTTATTAGAACGATAATTTATGGATGATCCACGTAAGTTAATTGTTTGGCAAGTCCCATAATTAATTTCCATGTTAACCTATTCTCTCACTAAGCATGGGAATTATACTGCAACGCTTGTACAATCATTTTACATACCTCATATGCTTGTTAACTTTAAGACACCATTTAACAAACAAGATGGCTCAATACGTCCTTGTAAATCACACTACTTTTCCAGGTTATGTTAGTTTCATTACGTTGTCACCGTACTTTACAGTGTATCACAATGGTTACTAATACTGATAAAGCTTTTATTATACATTTACTGCACTCCGGTGTAGTCCCGATCATTTAGCTTCCTTTCACTTAGTTACTTAGCAACAGGGATTCAGTCTAGTCACATGACCACACTCTCCCTTAGTACAAGCAGCTTGTAAACGTAGCATTCGAACCACACAGGTAATTATAGTTTCGTAACTGTTCCTTGCACATTGCAGTACAAGGTAATGTTTGTCAAACCACAAAAGCTTAGGCTTCCTTTTAATGGTTTTAAAATAGAATGGTTGCACTTACGAGCAGTCCCGTTCATTTAGTTTTCTTTCACTTTGTTACCTAGCAACAGGAACTTTGTCCGGTCACATGACCGCACTCTTTTTCTAGCAAAAGCAGCATAGCTATTGGCCTAACCAGCCACTCCTTCACTTAGCACAGAGTGCCACTGCCTGCAGGCAGAAATTACCGTGCAGGAACGCATTCAGGCGTGTTATGGTAAGCGCCTCTGTCTCTGCTTTTTGTCTTTGTCTTTGATAAGAGACCAGGTTATATTACAACCAGAATAGTACCGTTAGCTTTTTATAATATCCTCCTTATCTTTTGCAATAGATGACGCTCGTACTTTACTGACAATAGACTTGCAGCAACACACCCCTCTTATCGGGATAACGCTTGACAACACTGTTATCAGTGGTAAGGAATTTTGAATATTATGAGTTGATACTTATTTTAACACACAGATCAGATGAAATATTGTAAGTAAGTTGCTGGCACCTTATAGAATGTTAAATATGCTTTTGTATACTCACTACAGCCTTTTTCAGATTCGAACCTATCTACCCTACATAGGACACCTATTTGGCAATATCAACCAATTTAAGGTACAGCATAACATTTGACCATTTTGCTGTCTTTTTGGTGTAACGACTTCACCTAATAAGAATAATTTTCTATAAGTTACTCCAGTACTCAGTATCAAGTAACTTAGTAACTACAGGTTGATAACATGAACCTTTATTTAAAGTCAAACCTTCAATAATAATGTTCATTTTTTAATGCTAACATTTTGTTTTTTCTTCTCTCCTTTTTCTCCCCACACCCCTTCTTTTGCCCTCTATCCTACTCCTCCTCTCCACCTTATGAATTATATGATCCATGCAACTAATTTTGATTCTACTGAATGGATTGGCTGTTTCATTACTTTGGTTTAATATTGGTTAAATGTATTTCGTCATGCCTATTGAACAGTTACACTTAATTGTAATATACAAACGCCCTGAGGACGGCCCAGAGAGGGCTGAAACACGTGTTGGCGTGTAGAGTTGATTTGCTTTTGTTAATTAAAAATACTTGCTGTATAACCCACGATAGTGTGGCATTGGGTTAATTTCTGCTACAAAACTAACCTTGGATTACTGTCTGGCTAGGGTAGCGCAGATAGGCAGGCATCACCTTTCTTATTGCTTATTGTATAGAAGGGGAGTCGAGAAGTTACCCTTCTAAGCTCTGCTACTGCTGCTAATGACCCGTTTATACTAGAATAACCACTTTTTGAGTGAACCAATCATAATGTGTGCGCAACAACCCATATAAGGGCTTCACTTCTCGGTATCTGTACCTTACATTGTATAGGTTTAACCAATCATGTGTGGAGGGTTGACTCTGTAACAAAACCTTTGGGCGTGTTTTAACTGTTGCAAATTGTACAAAATGCGGGTTCTTTGAGTGGTTCAGCAAGGCAGGTTAGTTTGACTCTTTGATGTCATCTAACTCCTCCTGGCCATTTGTAAAATAAACTTGCTTTACGGACAAAGCATGTACGTACTCTTTAAGGTTGGGCCTGCTTTTGGTTATGGTGATGAAAAGCCCCACTCCTACACCATGATGCACAAATATGTGGGCAGGGATTCAACCACCTCTTCATCCCGTTACACCTTGGCCCCACCCTCAGCACAGCAGTTGCCTGCAAGGCCTGCCCCTACTCGCCAACTGCACTGACAACAGATTCCCCAGCCACCGACTCCTGTCAGATGGCAAAGCAGACATGCAGTGATAAGTGACACACACCCACGTTTGCTGCCTACCCCTAATTTCCCCTTCCAAATTGGAATTGTATTTGTGTTGTTCATAATGCCTGTCTTTTGTTTCCCTGTTTTGTTTTTCATTACTGAACCTGACCTGCACACCTTCCCCATGGACTTTTCCTGGAACTTTTCTTGACTTTGTACTCTTTTTGGAAGTGCCTTGGGTTAAGCTTTCTTTTGCTGAATGGCACAGGATGCCTCTTGTTCACTCCCTTATTTTCATTTCTTGTCCAATAAATATGATTGGCTGGAGAGGCTGTGTTACATGTCCTTGAGTTGTGCTTTCCTTGAAGGGGTAGGGTGTTGGATAAGTGGTATGTTGCATTATTTGCACAGATACACTCACCTCTACTGGAAGAGGTTCTGTAGTACTTCATCACGTAGCACTGCACAAGCCCATCCATATTGTCCTGCTGCTGCCCATGTTATTGTTGCTGTGGCCTGATACCATTGCACTTGTCATCAGACTCATCATCTGTAATGGCGTAATTGGGCAAGGGGATTTTGTGTCACATGGTAATACCTTTACTAGGCAGTACATGAATGCACCACCAGATCAGTGCAGGCAGTTGAAGTGGTTCTTTAATGCACCATAGAACCTTTCAATGATGCTGCGGGTACGGGTGTGGGTATTGTTGTAACACTGCTCCTGCTGATCGTCTAGATTGCACAGTGGCTTCATCAGCCAGTGGAGGATGGGGTATCCAGCATCTAATGCATTCAAGGGCACGGTGAGTGTTATCTGGTTGTCATACTTGTCGTGCCCATTCCACTCATGCATCAGTGACAGAGAGGTGACAGACAGGCCTTTATGAGTGACATGGCCATGAAAAGGAGTTGCATGCTGTTTTTTGCGAGAGAGTATTGTGCATGAGATAAAATGTACATGTGTTGTACCATGTGGGTGTACAGCATTCCATGTCCAGTGTGCACATATGGGACATTTTTGCACAATAATGCAGCAGTATGTTATGACATGGTGGGGGAGGAACAGTGCAGTCAGTGGAGATAATTTGGTTGCTCTGCTTAATTAGGCAGGGTGAACCTGTTAGTTGTAGACATGTAGACAGGTCGCCCTCACCGAATTGTGGTCTTTTGCATGGCTGAGTGCCTACGTGCAGGGAAAAAGGCAACGTACAAGCATGTGTGCCAGCTTTTGCCCTCAATGTTTGCACTCCACTCTACTAATAGAGTAGACGCTGCCTGCTAGTATGAGATACGCTTGGGATGCAGTGTTTACAATGGATCCCTATGTAATATAGCTGCTTTGAGATGGTGTATGAAGCCGGATCACACCACAGGGATCCACAGCAGTTGCGTTGGCGTGAAAATCCTTGCCGGTGCAAATGATGGGAGTGTTTGCATGGCAGAGAGGAAAGAAACGTTGGGAATACAAGTTATTTTCCACCCCCTCTCCACCGTTCATATACAGAAAAATGGGGTGTGATGTAAGAAACATACATTAAAGTCTTGTGCAAGGCTTTTATGCATGTTGCTTGCGTTACAGCCTCACCAAAATGGCACCAGTGAGTTCATGTTGGGCCATAACATACCCCCTGAAATGGCAGTGAGCAGTTCAGGGGGAGCGCTAGGTGGAGTCAGTGGTTTGACAGCTGGTGGTTGTCGTACGCTGCAGGGGGAGTTGGTCATCACAAGGTGGCAGGTGTTGCAGGGGATTGCTATTCCTTTCCCTTATGTTTTGATCCTTGCACGTTTGACATTGCAGCCCATATGCTTATCTGTTGGTATCCGCAGTCAGCCGCCACCACTTGTGAACAGCTTATGGACCTTTCCTGTCTGGGTGATATTCAGGGTGTGTTGTGCTCATGTCACATGAAGTGGCAAGTGTATTTCCATGTACTGGTATGGTGGTGTGGTTGTAGATCATCGATGATACATGGCAGGCTGCCCTGGCCCAGGATCATGGACTTGTGTGTGGACCCTGAAAATCTGGCACAGACATGTGTGAAGTGCATATCTGCATCACAGGCCATTTGCATGCGTCTGTTGATGTAGACATGCGCTTGTACTCTGGGCGGTACGAGGGCCACATGAGTGTAATCCAGGGCTCCAACCACTGTGGGGAAGCCTGCAATGGCATAAAAGCTTGCCTTGATGTGGTTGAGCACTGTAGGGTCTGTGGGGAAGGCAATGTGGTGATGCATCTGTCTCATCATGGCAGATGTGACCTGTGAGAGGATGTGTGAGAAGCAGGACTAGATGATGCCATGGGCCAGGGCAACAGTGTACTGAAAACTGCCAGTGGTGCAGAAATGGAGCACTGTGAGCAGCTTCAACAGGGAGGGAATGGATGTGACTGTGCCAGTTCCTGGCTCTATGTACTGCTCAATTTCTGAAGATGGCATGCATGCCTAGCCGGTAGGCAGTGAGGGACTGCTGATCTGTGAGGTTGTGAGGTAAAATCCTTGCCTATACTTCCTCTGGGGATATGGCCTTAGGGTTTTTCTACCGCTCCTCAAGTCCTGGCGCTGCTGCTCTGCTGGGGCCTGGCCAGCTGGCTGATGGGTTGTCTGGGCTGTGGCCTGCCCTGCAGGCTGATGGGCTGCCTTGCTGGGGGGAAATGGGCTGCCTGGGCTGGAGCCTGCACTGCTGGGCTGCCTGCATCGGAGCCTGGTCTGCAGGCTAATGGGCTGCCTGGGCTGGAGCCTGCCATGCAGGTTGAAGAGCCGTCTGGGCTGGGACCTGGCCAGCAGGCTAATGGTCTGCCTGGACTAGGGTATCTCCAGCTGGCTGATGGGCTGCCTGGGATGGGGGATAATAGGCGCTCAAACTGCGGCCTACCCTACAGGCTGATGGACTGCCTTGGCTAGAGCCTGCCCTGAAGGTTGAGGGGCTGTCTGGGCTGAGGCCTGGCCTGCAGGGTGATGGGCTGCCTGGGCTAGGGCCTCTCCAGCTGACTGATGGGCTGCCTGGGAAGGGGAATGATAGGCGCCCGGGCTGCGGCCTGCCCTACAGGCTGATGGGCTGCCTGGGCTGGAGGGTGGTGGGTTGTCTGGGCTTCGGCCTGCCCTTGATGGGCTGCCTAGCTGCGGGTAGTTGGCTGCCTGGGCTAGGGCCTGCACTGCAGGCTGGTGGGCTGCCTGGTCAGGGGCCTGGTCTGCAGGATAGCGAGATGCCTGGGCTGCGGCCTGCCCTGCAGCTTGATGAGCTGTCTGAGCTTGGTCCTGGCCAGCAGGCTAATGGGCTATCTGGGATGGGTGATGATGGGCTGCCCGGGCTGCGGCCTGCCCTACAGGCTGATGGACTTCCTGGGCTGGGGCCTGCACTGCAAGCTGATGGGCTGTCTGAGCTGAGGCCTGGACTGCAGGCTGATGGGCTGCCTGGGCTAGGGCCTCTCCAGCTGACTGATGGGCTGCCTGGGATGGGGGCTGATAGGCTTCCCGGGCTGCGGTATGCACTACAGGCTGATGGGTTGTCTGGGCTGCAGCCTGACCAGCAGGCTGATGAGCTGCCTGGCTGGGGGGTAATGGGCTGCCTGGGCTTGGGCCTTCACTGAAGGCTGAAGGGCTGCTTGGTCCGGGTCCTGGTCTGCAGGCTAGTGGGCTGCCTGGGCTGGGTCCTGCCCTGCAGGTTGATGAGCTGTCTGGGCTGGGGCCTGGGAGCAGGCTAATGGGCTGCCTGGGCAAGGGCATCTCCAGCTATCTCATGGGTTGCCTGGGATGGGAGATGATGGGCTGCCCCGGCCTGCCTACAGGCTGATGGACTGCCTGGGATGGGGCCTGCAATGCAGGCCGATGGGCTGTCTGGGCTAAGGCCTGGCCTGCAGGCTGATGGGCTGCCAGGGCTGGGGCATGGACTGCAGGCTGATGGACTGTCTGGGCTGAGGTCTGGCCTGCAGGCTGATGAGCTGCCTGGGCTGGGGCATGGACTACAGGCTGATGGGCTTTCTGGGCTGAGGCCTGGCCTGCAGGCTGGTGGGCTGGGGCATGGCCTGCAGGCTGATGGGCTGCCAGGGCAGGGGCATGGCCTGCAGGCTGATGGGCTGTCTGGCTGGCCTGCATGCTGATGGGCTGCCTGGGCTGGACTGCAGGCTTATGGGCTGTCTGGGCTGGGGCCTAGAATGCAGGCTGATGGGCTGCCTGGGCAGGGGCATGGACTGCAGGCTGATGGGCTGTCTGGGCTGGGCCCTGGCCTGCAGGCTGATGGGCTGCCAGGGCTGGGGCATGGCCTGCAGGCTGATGGGCTTTCTTGGCTGAGGGCTGGCCTGCAGACTGATAGGCTGCCTGGGCTGGGGCCTGGACTGCAGGCTGATGGGCTGCCTGGCGAGGGGCATGGCCTGCAGGCTGATGGGCTGTCTGGGCTGAGGCCTGGCCTGCAGGCTGATGGGCTGCCAGGGCTGGGGCAGGGCCTGCAGGCTTATGGGCTGTCTGGGCTGAGGCCTGGCCTGCAGGCTGATGGGCTGCCCGGGCTGGGGCATGGCCTGCAGGCTGATGGGCTTTCTGGGCTGAGGGCTGGCCTGCAGGCTGATGGGAGCCTTGGCTGGGGCATGGACTGCAGGCTGATGGGCTTTCTGGGCTGAGGCCTGGCCTGCAGGCTGGTGGGCTGGAGCATAGCCTGCAGGCTGGTGGGCAGTCTGGGCTGGGGCCTGGACTGCAGGCTGGTGGGCTGCCTGGGCAGGGGCATGGCCTGCATGCTGATGGGCTGTCTGGGCGGAGGCCTGGCCTGCAGGCTGATGGGCTGCCAGGGCTGGGGCATGGCCTGCAGGCTTATGGGCTGTCTGGGCTAAGGCCTGGCCTGCAGGCTGATGGGCTGCCTGGGCTGGGGCATGGCCTGCAGGCTGATGGGCTGTCTGGGCTGAGGCCTGGCCTGCAGGCTAATGGGTTGCCTGGAACTGGGGCATGACCTGCAGGCATATGGGTTGTCTGGGCTGAGGGATGACCTGCAGGCTGACGGGCTGCCTGGGCTGGGGCATCGACTGCAGGCTGATGGGCTGTCTGGGCTGGGCTCTGGCCTGCAGGCTTATGGGCTGCCATGGCTGGGGCATGGCCTGCAGGCTGATGGGCTCTCTGGGCTGAGGGCTGGCCTGCAGGCTGATGGGCTGGCCTGCAGGCTGATGGGCTGCCTGGGCTGGTGCCTGGACTGCAGGCTGATGGGCTGTCTGGGCTGGGGCCTGGCCTGCAGGCTGATGGGCTGCCAGGGTTGGGGCATGGCCGGCAGGCTGATGGGCTGCCAGGGCTGGGGCTTGGCCTGCAGGCTTATGGGCTGTCTGAGCTGAGGCCTGGCCTGCACGCTGATGGGCTGCCAAGGCTGGGGCATGGCCTGCAGGCTGATGGGCACTCTGGGCTAAGTGATGGCCTGCAGGTTGATGGGCTGCCAGGTCCGGGTCCTGGTCTGCAGGCTAGTGGGCTGCCTGGGTTGGGGCCTGCCCTGCAGGTTGATGAGCTGTCTGGGCTGGGGCCTGGGAGCATGCTAATGGGCTACCTGGGCAAGGTTCTCTCCAGCTGTCTCCTGGGTAGCCTGGGATGGGGGATGATGGGCTGCCCCGGCCTGCCCTATAGGCTGGTGGACTGCCTGGGATGGGGCCTGCAATGCAGGCTGATGGGCCGTCTGGGCCGAGGCCTGGCCTGCAGGCTGATGGGCTGCTTGGGCTGGGGCATGGACTGCAGGCTGATGGGCTTTCTGGGCTGAGGCCTGGCCTGCAGGCTGATGCGCTGTCTGGGCTGAGGCTTGGCCAGCAGGCTGATGGGCTGCCAGGGCTGGGGCATGGCCTGCAGGCTGATGGGCTGTCTGGGCTGAGGGCTGGCCTGCAGGCTGATGGGCTGCCTGGGCTGGGGCATGGACTGCAGGCTGATGGGCTTTCTGGGCTGAGGCCTGGCCTGCAGGCTGGTGAGCTGGGGCAGGGCCTGCAGGCTGGTGGGCTGTGTGGGCTGAGACTTGGCCTGCAGGCCGATGGCCTGTTTGGACTAAGGCCTGGCCTGCAGGCTGATGGGCTGCCAGGGCTGGGGCATGGCCTGCAGGCTGATGGGCTGTCTGGACTGAGGGCTGGCCTGCAGGCTGATGGGCTGCCTGGTCTGGGTCATGGACTGCAGGCTGATGGGCTGCTTGGGCTGGGGCATGGACTGCAGGCTGATGGGCTTTCTGGGCTGAGGCCGGCCTGCAGGCTGGTGGGCTGTCTGGGCTGATGCTTGGCCAACAGGCTGATGGGCTGCCAGGGCTGGGGCATGGCCTGCAGGCTGATGGGCTGTCTGGGCTGAGGGCTGGCCTGCAGGCTGTTTCGCTGCCTGGGCTGGGGCATGGGCTGCAGGCTGATGGGCTTTCTGGGCTGAGGCCTGGCCTGCAGGCTGGTGAGCTGGGGCATGGCCTGCAGGCTGGTGGGCTGTCTGGGCTGAGGCTTGGCCTGCAGGCCGATGGTCTGCCAGGGCTGGGGCATGGCCTGCAGGCTGATGGGCTGTCTGGGCTGGGGCATGGCCTGCAGGCTGATGGGCTGTCTGGGCTGAGGGCTGGCCTGCAGGCTGATGGGCTGCCTGGGCTGGGGCATGGACTGCAGGCTGATGGGCTGCCTGGGCTGGGGCATGGACTGCAGGCTGATGGGCTTTCTGGGCTGAGGCCTGGCCTGCAGGCTGGTGGGCTGGGGCATGGCCTGCAGGCTGGTGGGCTGTCTGGGCTGAGGCTTGGCCTGCAGGCCGATGGCCTGTTTGGGCTTAGGCCTGGCCTGCAGGCTGATGGTCTGCCAGGGCTGGGGCATGGCCTGCAGGCTGATGGGCTGTCTGGGCTGAGGAAGGACTGGCCTGCAGGCTGATGGGCTGCCTGGGCTGGGGCATGGACTGCAGGCTGATGTGCTTTCTGGGCTGAGGCCTGGCCTACAGGCTGGTGGGCTGGGGCATGGCCTGGAGGCTGGTGGTTTGTCACGGCTGGGGCCTAGATTGCAGGCTGATGGACTGCAAGGGCTGGGGCATGGCCTGCAGGCTTATGGGCTGTCTAGGCTAAGGCCGGGCCTGCAGGCTGATGGGCTGCTTGGGCTGGGGCATGGCCTGCAGGCAGATGGGCTGTCTGGGCTGAGGCCTGGCCTGCAGGCTGATGGGTTGCCAGGGCTGGGGCATGGCCTGCAGGCTTATGGGCTGTCTGGGCTGAGGGCTGGCCTGCAGGCTGATGGGCTGCCTGGGCTGGGGCATGGACTGCAGGCTGATGGGCTGTCTGGGTTGGGCCCTGGCCTGCAGGCTGATGGGCTGCCTGGGCTGTGGCATGGCCTGCAGGCTGATGGGCTGTCTGGGCTGAGGGCTGGCCTGCAGGCTGATGGGCTGCCTGGGCTGGGGCCAGGACTGCAGGCTGATGGACTGCCTGGGCAGGGGTATGGCCTGCAGGCTGATGGGCTGCCAGGGCTGCGGCATGGCCTGCAGGCTTATGGGCTGTCTGGGCTGTGGCCTGGCCTGCAGGCTGATGGGCTGCCAGGGCTGAGGGCTGGCCTGCAGGTTGATGGGCTGTTTGGGCTGAGGGCTGGCCTGCAGGCTGATGTGCTGCCTGGGCTGGGGCCTGGACTGCAGGCTGATGGGCTGCCTGGGCAGGGGTATGGCCTGCAGGCTGATGGGCTGCCAGGGCTGCGGCATGGCCTGCAGGCTTATGGGCTGTCTGGGCTGAGGCCTGGCCTGCAGGCTGATGGGTTGCCAGGGCTGAGGGCTGGCCTGCAGGCTGATGGTCTGCCTGGGCTGGGGCATGGACTGCAGACTGATGGGCTTTCTTGGCTGAGGCCTGGCCTGTAGGCTGGTGGGCTGGGGCATGGCCAGCAGGCTGGTGGGCTGTCTGAGCTGGGGAATGGCCTGCAGGCTGATGGGCTGTCTGGGCTGAGGCCTGGCCTGCAGGCTGATGGCTTTCTGGGCTGAGGCCTGGCTTGCAGGCTGGTGGGCTGGGGCATGGCCTGCAGGCTGGTGGGCTGTCTGGGCTGAGGCCTGGCCTGCAGGCTGATGGGCTGCCTGGGCTGGGGCATGGACTGCATGCTGATGGGCTTTCTGGGCTGAGGCCTGGCCTGCAGGCTGGTGGGCTGGGGCATGGCCTGCAGGCTGGTGGGCTGTCTGGGCTGAGGCTTGGCCTGCAGGCCGATGGGCTGTCTGGGCTAAGGCCTGGCCTGCAGGCTGATGGGCTGCCAGGGCTGGGGCATGGCCTGCAGGCTGATGGGCTGTCTGGGCTGAATGCTGGCCTGCAGGCTGATCGGCTGCCTGGGCTGGGGCATGGACTGCAGGCTGATGGGCTTTCTGGTCTGAGGCCTGGCCTGCAGGCTGGTGGGCTGGGGCATGGCCTGCAGGCTGGTGGTTTGTCTGGGCTGAGGCCTGGCCTGCAGGCCGATGGCCTGTTTGGACTAAGGCCTGGTCTGCAGGCTGATGGGCTGCCAGGGCTGGGGCATGGCCTGCAGGCTGATGGGCTGTCTGGGCTGAGGGCTGGCCTGCAGGCTGATGGGCTGCTGGTCTGGGGCATGGACTGCAGGCTGATGGGCTGCTTGGGCTGGGGCATGGACTGCAGGCTGATGGGCTTTCTGGGCTGAGGCCGGCCTGCAGGCTGGTGGGCTGTCTGGGCTGATGCTTGGCCAACAGGCTGATGGGCTGCCAGGGCTGGGGCATGGCCTGCAGGCTGATGGGCTGTCTGGGCTGAGGGCTGGCCTGCAGGCTGTTTCGCTGCCTGGGCTGGGGCATGGACTGCAGGCTGATGGGCTTTCTGGGCTGAGGCCTGGCCTGCAGGCTGGTGAGCTGGGGCATGGCCTGCAGGCTAGTGGGCTGTCTGGGCTGAGGCTTGGCCTGCAGGCCGATGGCATGTTTGGACTAAGGCTTGGTCCGCAGGCTGATGGGCTGCCAGGGCTGGGGCATGGCCTGCAGGCTGATGGGCTGTCTGGGCTGAGGGCTGGCCTGCAGGCTGGTGGGCTGTCTGGGCTGAGGCTTGGCCTGCAGGCCGATGGCCTGTTTGGGCTTAGGCCTGGCCTGCAGGCTGATGGTCTGCCAGGGCTGGGGCATGGCCTGCAGGCTGATGGGCTGTCTGGGCTGAGGACTGGCCTACAGGCTGTTGGGCTGCCTGGGCTGGGGCATGGACTGCAGGCTGATGTGCTTTCTGGGCTGAGGCCTGGCCTACAGGCTGGTGGGCTGGGGCATGGCCTGGAGGCTGGTGGTTTGTCACGGCTGGGGCCTAGATTGCAGGCTGATGGACTGCAAGGGCTGGGGCATGGCCTGCAGGCTTATGGGCTGTCTAGGCTAAGGCCGGGCCTGCAGGCTGATGGGCTGCTTGGGCTGGGGCATGGCCTGCAGGCAGATGGGCTGTCTGGGCTGAGGCCTGGCCTGCAGGCTGATGGGTTGCCAGGGCTGGGGCATGGCCTGCAGGCTTATGGGCTGTCTGGGCTGAGGGCTGGCCTGCAGGCTGATGGGCTGCCTGGGCTGGGGCCAGGACTGCAGGCTGATGGACTGCCTGGGCAGGGGTATGGCCTGCAGGCTGATGGGCTGCCAGGGCTGCGGCATGGCCTGCAGGCTTATGGGCTGTCTGGGCTGAGGCCTGGCCTGCAGGCTGATGGGCTGCCAGGGCTGAGGGCTGGCCTGCAGGCTGATGGGCTGTTTGGGCTGAGGGCTGGCCTGCAGGCTGATGTGCTGCCTGGGCTGGGGCCTGGACTGCAGGCTGATGGGCTGCCTGGGCAGGGGTATGGCCTGCAGGCTGATGGGCTGCCAGGGCTGCGGCATGGCCTGCAGGCTTATGGGCTGTCTGGGCTGAGGCCTGGCCTGCAGGCTGATGGGTTGCCAGGGCTGAGGGCTGGCCTGCAGGCTGATGGTCTGCCTGGGCTGGGGCATGGACTGCAGACTGATGGGCTTTCTTGGCTGAGGCCTGGCCTGTAGGCTGGTGGGCTGGGGCATGGCCTGCAGGCTGGTGGGCTGTCTGAGCTGGGGAATGGCCTGCAGGCTGATGGGCTGTCTGGGCTGAGGCCTGGCCTGCATGCTGATGGCTTTCTGGGCTGAGGCCTGGCCTGCAGGCTGGTGAGCTGGGGCATGGCCTGCAGACTGGTGGGCTGTCTGGGCTGAGGCCTGGCCTGCAGGCTGATGGGCTGCCTGGGCTGGGGCATGGACTGCATGCTGATGGCCTGTCTGGGCTGAGGGCTGGCATGCAGGCTGATGAGCTGCCTGGGCTGGGGCATGGACTGCAGGCTGATGGGCTTTCTGGGCTGAGGCCTGGCCTGCAGGCTGGTGGGCTGGGGCATGGCCTGCAGGCTCGTGGGCTGTCTGGGCTGAGGCTTGGCCTGCAGGCCGATGGCCTGTTTGGGCTAAGGCGTGGCCTGCAGGCTGATGGGCTGCCAGGGCTGGGGCATGGGCTGCAGGCTGATGGGCTGTCTGGGCTGAGGGCTGGCCTGCAGGCTGATGGGCTGCCTGGGCTGGGGCATGGACTGCAGGCTGATGGGCTGCCTGGGCTGGGGCATGGACTGCAGGCTGATGGGCTTTCTGGGCTGAGGCCTGGCCTGCAGGCTGGTGGGCTGGGGCATGGCCTGCAGGCTGGTGGGCTGTCTGGGCTGAGGCTTGGCCTGCAGGCCGATGGCCTGTTTGGGCTAAGGCCTGGCCTGCAGGCTGATGTGAGCCAGGGCTGGGGCATGGCCTGCAGGCTGATGGGCTGTCTGGGCTGAGGGCTGGCCTGCAGGCTGATGGGCTGCCTGGGCTGGGGCATGGACTGCAGGCTAATGTGCTTTCTGGGCTGAGGCCAGGCCTGCAGGCTGGTGGGCTGGGGCATGGCCTGCAGGCTGGTGGTTTGTCACAGTTGGGGCCTAGATTGCAGGCTGATGGGCTGCCTGGGCAGGGGCATGGCCTGCAGGCTGATGGCCTGTCTGGGCTGAGGCCTGGCCTGCAAGCTGATGGGCTGCCAGGGCTGGGGTATGGCCTGCAGGCTTATGGGCTGTCTAGGCTAAGGCCGGGCCTGCAGGCTGATGGGCTGCTTGGGCTGGGGCTTGGCCTGCAGGCAGATTGGCTGTCTGGGCTGAGGCCTGGCCTGCAGGCTGATGGGTTGCAAGGGCTGGGGCATGGCCCGCAGGCTTATGGGCTGTCTGGGCTGAGGGCTAACCTGCAGGCTGATGGGCTGCCTGGGCTGGGGCATGGACTGCAGCCTGATGGGCTGTCTGGGCTGGGCCCTGGCCTGCAGGCTGATGGGCTGCCTGGGCACGGGTATGGCCTGCAGGCTGATGGGCTGCCAGGGCTGCGGCATGGCCTGCAGGTTTATGGGCTGTCTGGGCTGAGGCCTGGCCTGCAGGCTGATGGGCTGCCAGGGCTGAGGGCTGGCCTGCAGGCTGATGGGCTGCCTGGGCTGGGGCATGGACTGCAGACTGACAGGCTTTCTTGGCTGAGGCCTGGCCTGCCGGCTGGTGGGCTGGGGCAAGGCCTGCAGGCTGGTGGGCTGTCTGAGCTGGGGAATGGCCTGCAGGCTGATGGGCTGTCTGGGCTGAGGCCTGGCCTGCAGGCTGATGGGCTTTCTGGGCTGAGGCCTGGCCTGCATGCTGATGGGCTTTCTGGGCTGAGGCCTGGCCTGCAGGCTGGTGGGCTGGGGCATGGCCTGCAGGCTGGTGGGCTGTCTGGGTTGAGGCTTGGCCTGCAGGCGATGGCCTGTCTGGGCTAACGCCTGGCCTGCAGGCTGATGGGCTGCCAGGACTGGGTTATGGCCTGCAGGCTGATGGGCTGTCTGGGCTGAGGGCTGGCCTGCAGGCTGAGCGGCTGCCTGGGCTGGGGCATGGACTGCAGGCTGATGGGCTTTCTGGACTGAGGCCTGGCCTGCAGGCTGGTGGGCTGGGGCATGGCCTGCAGGCTGGTGGTTTGTCTGGGCTGAGGCCTGCAGGCTGAGGGGCTGCCAGGGCTGGGGCAAGGCCTGTAGGCTGATGGGCTGTCTGGGCTGAGGGCTGGCCTGCATGCTGATGGGCTGCCTGGGCTGGACTGCAGGCTGGTGGGCTGTCACGGCTGGGGCCTAGATCGCAGGCTGATGGGCTGTTGGGAATGGGCATGGCCTGCAGGCTGATGGGCTGTGTGGGCTGAGGCCTGGACTGCAGGCTGATGGGCTGCTTGGGCTGGGGCATGGCCTGCAGGCTGATGGGCTGCCTGGGTAGGGGCATGGCCTGCAGGCTGATGGGCTGTCTGGGCTGAGGCCTGGCCTGCAAGCTGATGGGCTGCCAGGGCTGGGGCATGGCCTGCAGGCTTATGGGCTGTCTAGGCTAAGGCCGGGCCTGCAGGCTGATGGGCTGCTTGGGCTGGGGCATGGCCTGCAGGCAGATGGGCTGTCTGGGCTGAGGCCTGGCCTGCAGGCTGATGGGTTGCCAGGGCTGGGGCATGGCCTGCAGGCTTATGGGCTGTCTGGGCTGAGGGCTGGCCTGCAGGCTGATGGGCTGCCTGGGCTGGGGCATGGACTGTAGCCTGATGGGCTGTCTGGGCTGGGCCCTGGCCTGCAGGCTGATGGGCTGCCTGGGCAGGGGCATGGCCTGCAGGCTGATCCGTTGCCAGGGCTGGGGCATGGCCTGCAGGCGTATGGGCTGCCTGGGCTGGGGCATGGACTGCAGGCTGATGGGCTGTCTGGGCTGAGGCAGGGCCTACAGGCTTTTAGATTGTCTGGGCTGAGGCCTGGCCTGCAGGCTGATGGGCTGTCTGGGCTGAATGCTGTCCTGCAGGCTGATGGGCTGCCTGGGCTGGGGCCTGGACTGCAAGCTGATGGGCTGCCTGGGCAGGGGTATGGGGTGCAGGCTGATGGGCTGCCAGGGCTGCGGCATCGCCTGAAGGCTTATGGGCTGTCTGGGCTGAGGCATGGCCTGCAGGCTGATGGGCTGCCAGGGCTGGGGCATGGCCTGCAGGCTGATGTGCTTTCTGGGCTGAGGGCTGGCCTGTAGGCTGATGGGATGCCTGGGCTGGGGCATGGACTGCAGACTGATGGGCTTTCTTGGCTGAGGCATGGCCTGCAGGCTGGTGGGCTGGAGCATGGCCTGCAGGCTGATGGGCTGTCTGGGCTGAGGCCTGGACTGTAGGCTGATGGGCTGCTTAGGATGGGGCATGGCCTGCAGGCTGATGTGCTGCCTGGGCAGGGGCATGGCCTGCAGGCTGATCCGTTGCCAGGGCTGGGGCATGGCCTGCAGGCTTATGGGCTGCCTGGGCTGGGGCATGGACTGCAGGCTGATGGGCTGTCTGGGCTGAGGCAGGGCCTGCAGGCTTTTAGGCTGTTTGGGCTGAGGCCTGGCCTGCAGGCTGATGGGCTGTCTGGGCTGCGGCATGGCCTGAAAGCTTATGGGCTGTCTGGGCTGAGGCCTGGCCTGCAGGCTGATGGGCTGCCTGGGCAGGGGTATGGCCTGCAGGCTGATGTGCTTTCTGGGCTGAGGGCTGGCCTGCAGGCTGATGGGATGCCTGGGCTGGGGCATGGACTGCAGACTGATGGGCTTTCTTGGCTGAGGCCTGGCCTGCAGGCTGGTGGGCTGGGGCATGGCCTGCAGGCTGGTGGGCTGTCTGAGCTGGGGCATGGCCTGCAGGCTGATGGGCTGTCTGGGCTGAGGCCTGGCCTGCAGGCTGATGGGCTTTCTGGGCTGAGGCCTGGCCTGCAGGCTGGTGGGCTGGGGCATGGCCTGCAGGCTGGTGGGTTGTCTGGGCTGAGGCATGGCCTTCAGGCTGATGTGCTTTCTGGGCTGAGGGCTGGCCTGCAGGCTGATCGGATGCCTGGGCTGGGGCATGGACTGCAGACTGATGGGCTTTCTTGGCTGAGGCCTGGCCTGCAGGCTGGTGGGTTGGGGCATGGCCTGCAGGCTGGTGGGCTGTCTGGGCTGAGGCTTGGCCTGCAGGCCGATGGTCTGCCAGGGCTGGGGCATGGCCTGCAGGCTGATGGGCTGTCTGGGCTGGGGCATGGCCTGCAGGCTGATGGGCTGTCTGGGCTGAGGGCTGGCCTGCAGGCTGATGGGCTGCCTGGGCTGGGGCATGGACTGCAGGCTGATGGGCTGCCTGGGCTGGGGCATGGACTGCAGGCTGATGGGCTTTCTGGGCTGAGGCCTGGCCTGCAGGCTGGTGGGCTGGGTCATGGCCTGCAGGCTGGTGGGCTGTCTGGGCTGAGGCTTGGCCTGCAGGCCGATGGCCTGTTTGGGCTTAGGCCTGGCCTGCAGGCTGATGGTCTGCCAGGGCTGGGGCATGGCCTGCAGGCTGATGGGCTGTCTGGGCTGAGGAAGGACTGGCCTGCAGGCTGATGGGCTGCCTGGGCTGGGGCATGGACTGCAGGCTGATGTGCTTTCTGGGCTGAGGCCTGGCCTACAGGCTGGTGGGCTGGGGCATGGCCTGGAGGCTGGTGGTTTGTCACGGCTGGGGCCTAGATTGCAGGCTGATGGACTGCAAGGGCTGGGGCATGGCCTGCAGGCTTATGGGCTGTCTAGGCTAAGGCCGGGCCTGCAGGCTGATGGGCTGCTTGGGCTGGGGCATGGCCTGCAGGCAGATGGGCTGTCTGGGCTGAGGCCTGGCCTGCAGGCTGATGGGTTGCCAGGGCTGGTGCATGGCCTGCAGGCTTATGGGCTGTCTGGGCTGAGGGCTGGCCTGCAGGCTGATGGGCTGCCTGGGCTGGGGCATGGACTGCAGGCTGATGGGCTGTCTGGGTTGGGCCCTGGCCTGCAGGCTGATGGGCTGCCTGGGCTGTGGCATGGCCTGCAGGCTGATGGGCTGTCTGGGCTGAGGGCTGGCCTGCAGGCTGATGGGCTGCCTGGGCTGGGGCCAGGACTGCAGGCTGATGGACTGCCTGGGCAGGGGTATGGCCTGCAGGCTGATGGGCTGCCAGGGCTGCGGCATGGCCTGCAGGCTTATGGGCTGTCTGGGCTGTGGCCTGGCCTGCAGGCTGATGGGCTGCCAGGGCTGAGGGCTGGCCTGCAGGTTGATGGGCTGTTTGGGCTGAGGGCTGGCCTGCAGGCTGATGTGCTGCCTGGGCTGGGGCCTGGACTGCAGGCTGATGGGCTGCCTGGGCAGGGGTATGGCCTGCAGGCTGATGGGCTGCCAGGGCTGCGGCATGGCCTGCAGGCTTATGGGCTGTCTGGGCTGAGGCCTGGCCTGCAGGCTGATGGGTTGCCAGGGCTGAGGGCTGGCCTGCAGGCTGATGGTCTGCCTGGGCTGGGGCATGGACTGCAGACTGATGGGCTTTCTTGGCTGAAGCCTGGCCTGTAGGCTGGTGGGCTGGGGCATGGCCAGCAGGCTGGTGGGCTGTCTGAGCTGGGGAATGGCCTGCAGGCTGATGGGCTGTCTGGGCTGAGGCCTGGCCTGCAGGCTGATGGCTTTCTGGGCTGAGGCCTGGCTTGCAGGCTGGTGGGCTGGGGCATGGCCTGCAGGCTGGTGGGCTGTCTGGGCTGAGGCCTGGCCTGCAGGCTGATGGGCTGCCTGGGCTGGGGCATGGACTGCATGCTGATGGGCTTTCTGGGCTGAGGCCTGGCCTGCAGGCTGGTGGGCTGGGGCATGGCCTGCAGGCTGGTGGGCTGTCTGGGCTGAGGCTTGGCCTGCAGGCCGATGGGCTGTCTGGGCTAAGGCCTGGCCTGCAGGCTGATGGGCTGCCAGGGCTGGGGCATGGCCTGCAGGCTGATGGGCTGTCTGGGCTGAATGCTGGCCTGCAGGCTGATCGGCTGCCTGGGCTGGGGCATGGACTGCAGGCTGATGGGCTTTCTGGTCTGAGGCCTGGCCTGCAGGCTGGTGGGCTGGGGCATGGCCTGCAGGCTGGTGGTTTGTCTGGGCTGAGGCCTGGCCTGCAGGCCGATGGCCTGTTTGGACTAAGGCCTGGTCTGCAGGCTGATGGGCTGCCAGGGCTGGGGCATGGCCTGCAGGCTGATGGGCTGTCTGGGCTGAGGGCTGGCCTGCAGGCTGATGGGCTGCCTGGTCTGGGGCATGGACTGCAGGCTGATGGGCTGCTTGGGCTGGGGCATGGACTGCAGGCTGATGGGCTTTCTGGGCTGAGGCCGGCCTGCAGGCTGATGGGCTGCCTGGGCTGGGGCATGGACTGCAGGCTGATGGGCTGCCTGGGCTGGGGCATGGACTGCAGGCTGATGGGCTTTCTGGGCTGAGGCCTGGCCTGCAGGCTGGTGGGCTGGGGCATGGCCTGCAGGCTGGTGGGCTGTCTGGGCTGAGGCTTGGCCTGCAGGCCGATGGCCTGTTTGGACTAAGGCCTGGTCTGCAGGCTGATGGGCTGCCAGGGCTGGGGCATGGCCTGCAGGCTGATGGGCTGTCTGGGCTGAGGGCTGGCCTGCAGGCTGATGGGCTGCCTGGTCTGGGGCATGGACTGCAGGCTGATGGGCTGCTTGGGCTGGGGCATGGACTGCAGGCTGATGGGCTTTCTGGGCTGAGGCCGGCCTGCAGGCTGGTGGGCTGTCTGGGCTGATGCTTGGCCAACAGGCTGATGGGCTGCCAGGGCTGGGGCATGGCCTGCAGGCTGATGGGCTGTCTGGGCTGAGGGCTGGCCTGCAGGCTGTTTCGCTGCCTGGGCTGGGGCATGGACTGCAGGCTGATGGGCTTTCTGGGCTGAGGCCTGGCCTGCAGGCTGGTGAGCTGGGGCATGGCCTGCAGGCTAGTGGGCTGTCTGGGCTGAGGCTTGGCCTGCAGGCCGATGGCCTGTTTGGACTAAGGCCTGGTCTGCAGGCTGATGGGCTGCCAGGGCTGGGGCATGGCCTGCAGGCTGATGGGCTGTCTGGGCTGAGGGCTGGCCTGCAGGCTGATGGGCTGCCTGGGCTGGGGCATGGACTGCAGGCTGATGGGCTGCCTGGGCTGGGGCATGGACTGCAGGCTGATGGGCTTTCTGGGCTGAGGCCTGGCCTGCAGGCTGGTGGGCTGGGGCATGGCCTGCAGGCTGGTGGGCTGTCTGGGCTGAGGCTTGGCCTGCAGGCCGATGGCCTGTTTGGGCTTAGGCCTGGCCTGCAGGCTGATGGTCTGCCAGGGCTGGGGCATGGCCTGCAGGCTGATGGGCTGTCTGGGCTGAGGACTGGCCTACAGGCTGTTGGGCTGCCTGGGCTGGGGCATGGACTGCAGGCTGATGTGCTTTCTGGGCTGAGGCCTGGCCTACAGGCTGGTGGGCTGGGGCATGGCCTGGAGGCTGGTGGTTTGTCACGGCTGGGGCCTAGATTGCAGGCTGATGGACTGCAAGGGCTGGGGCATGGCCTGCAGGCTTATGGGCTGTCTAGGCTAAGGCCGGGCCTGCAGGCTGATGGGCTGCTTGGGCTGGGGCATGGCCTGCAGGCAGATGGGCTGTCTGGGCTGAGGACTGGCCTGCAGGCTGATGGGTTGCCAGGGCTGGGGCATGGCCTGCAGGCTTATGGGCTGTCTGGGCTGAGGGCTGGCCTGCAGGCTGATGGGCTGCCTGGGCTGGGGCCAGGACTGCAGGCTGATGGACTGCCTGGGCAGGGGTATGGCCTGCAGGCTGATGGGCTGCCAGGGCTGCGGCATGGCCTGCAGGCTTATGGGCTGTCTGGGCTGAGGCCTGGCCTGCAGGCTGATGGGCTGCCAGGGCTGAGGGCTGGCCTGCAGGCTGATGGGCTGTTTGGGCTGAGGGCTGGCCTGCAGGCTGATGTGCTGCCTGGGCTGGGGCCTGGACTGCAGGCTGATGGGCTGCCTGGGCAGGGGTATGGCCTGCAGGCTGATGGGCTGCCAGGGCTGCGGCATGGCCTGCAGGCTTATGGGCTGTCTGGGCTGAGGCCTGGCCTGCAGGCTGATGGGTTGCCAGGGCTGAGGGCTGGCCTGCAGGCTGATGGTCTGCCTGGGCTGGGGCATGGACTGCAGACTGATGGGCTTTCTTGGCTGAGGCCTGGCCTGTAGGCTGGTGGGCTGGGGCATGGCCTGCAGGCTGGTGGGCTGTCTGAGCTGGGGAATGGCCTGCAGGCTGATGGGCTGTCTGGGCTGAGGCCTGGCCTGCAGGCTGATGGCTTTCTGGGCTGAGGCCTGGCCTGCAGGCTGGTGGGCTGGGGCATGGCCTGCAGACTGGTGGGCTGTCTGGGCTGAGGCCTGGCCTGCAGGCTGATGGGCTGCCTGGGCTGGGGCATGGACTGCATGCTGATGGGCTGTCTGGGCTGAGGGCTGGCATGCAGGCTGATGAGCTGCCTGGGCTGGGGCATGGACTGCAGGCTGATGGGCTTTCTGGGCTGAGGCCTGGCCTGCAGGCTGGTGGGCTGGGGCATGGCCTGCAGGCTCGTGGGCTGTCTGGGCTGAGGCTTGGCCTGCAGGCCGATGGCCTGTTTGGGCTAAGGCGTGGCCTGCAGGCTGATGGGCTGCCAGGGCTGGGGCATGGGCTGCAGGCTGATGGGCTGTCTGGGCTGAGGGCTGGCCTGCAGGCTGATGGGCTGCCTGGGCTGGGGCATGGACTGCAGGCTGATGGGCTGCCTGGGCTGGGGCATGGACTGCAGGCTGATGGGATTTCTGGGCTGAGGCCTGGCCTGCAGGCTGATGGGCTGTTTGGGCTGAGGGCTGGCCTGCAGGCTGATGGGCTGCCTGGGCTGGAGCCTGGACTGCAGGCTGATGGGCTGCCTGGGCACGGGTATGGCCTGCAGGCTGATGGGCTGCCAGGGCTGCGGCATGGCCTGCAGGTTTATGGGCTGTCTGGGCTGAGGCCTGGCCTGCAGGCTGATGGGCTGCCAGGGCTGAGGGCTGGCCTGCAGGCTGATGGGCTGCCTGGGCTGGGGCATGGACTGCAGACTGACGGGCTTTCTTGGCTGAGGCCTGGCCTGCCGGCTGGTGGGCTGGGGCAAGGCCTGCAGGCTGGTGGGCTGTCTGAGCTGGGGAATGGCCTGCAGGCTGATGGGCTGTCTGGGCTGAGGCCTGGCCTGCAGGCTGATGGGCTTTCTGGGCTGAGGCCTGGCCTGCATGCTGATGGGCTTTCTGGGCTGAGGCCTGGCCTGCAGGCTGGTGGGCTGGGGCATGGCCTGCAGGCTGGTGGGCTGTCTGGGTTGAGGCTTGGCCTGCAGGCGATGGCCTGTCTGGGCTGACGCCTGGCCTGCAGGCTGATGGGCTGCCAGGACTGGGTTATGGCCTGCAGGCTGATGGGCTGTCTGGGCTGAGGGCTGGCCTGCAGGCTGAGCGGCTGCCTGGGCTGGGGCATGGACTGCAGGCTGATGGGCTTTCTGGACTGAGGCCTGGCCTGCAGGCTGGTGGGCTGGGGCATGGCCTGCAGGCTGGTGGTTTGTCTGGGCTGAGGCCTGCAGGCTGAGGGGCTGCCAGGGCTGGGGCAAGGCCTGTAGGCTGATGGGCTGTCTGGGCTGAGGGCTGGCCTGCATGCTGATGGGCTGCCAGGGCTGGACTGCAGGCTGGTGGGCTGTCACGGCTGGGGCCTAGATCGCAGGCTGATGGGCTGTTGGGAATGGGCATGGCCTGCAGGCTGATGGGCTGTGTGGGCTGAGGCCTGGACTGCAGGCTGATGGGCTGCTTGGGCTGGGGCATGGCCTGCAGGCTGATGGGCTGCCTGGGGAGGGGCATGGCCTGCAGGCTGATGGGCTGTCTGGGCTGAGGCCTGGCCTGCAAGCTGATGGGCTGCCAGGGCTGGGGCATGGCCTGCAGGCTTATGGGCTGTCTAGGCTAAGGCCGGGCCTGCAGGCTGATGGGCTGCTTGGGCTGGGGCATGGCCTGCAGGCAGATGGGCTGTCTGGGCTGAGGCCTGGCCTGCAGGCTGATGGGTTGCCAGGGCTGGGGCATGGCCTGCAGGCTTATGGGCTGTCTGGGCTGAGGGCTGGCTTGCAGGCTGATGGGCTGCCTGGGCTGGGGCATGGACTTTAGCCTGATGGGCTGTCTGGGCTGGGCCCTGGCCTGCAGGCTGATGGGCTGCCTGGGCAGGGGCATGGCCTGCAGGCTGATCCGTTGCCAGGGCTGGGGCATGGCCTGCAGGCGTATGGGCTGCCTGGGCTGGGGCATGGACTGCAGGCTGATGGGCTGTCTGGGCTGAGGCAGGGCCTACAGGCTTTTAGATTGTCTGGGCTGAGGCCTGGCCTGCAGGCTGATGGGCTGTCTGGGCTGAAGGCTGTCCTGCAGGCTGATGGGCTGCCTGGGCTGGGGCCTGGACTGCAGGCTGATGGGCTGCCTGGGCAGGGGTATGGGGTGCAGGCTGATGGGCTGCCAGGGCTGCGGCATCGCCTGAAGGCTTATGGGCTGTCTGGGCTGAGGCATGGCCTGCAGGCTGATGGGCTGCCAGGGCTGGGGCATGGCCTGCAGGCTGATGTGCTTTCTGGGCTGAGGGCTGGCCTGCAGGCTGATGGGATGCCTGGGCTGGGGCATGGACTGCAGACTGATGGGCTTTCTTGGCTGAGGCATGGCCTGCAGGCTGGTGGGCTGGGGCAGGGCCTGCAGGCTGGTGGGCTGTCTGAGCTGGGGCATGGCCTGCAGGCTGATGGGCTGTCTGGGCTGAGGCCTGGCCTGCAGGCTGATGGGCTTTCTGGGCTGAGGCCTGGCCTGCAGGCTGGTGGGCTGGAGCATGGCCTGCAGGCTGATGGGCTGTCTGGGCTGAGGCCTGGACTGTAGGCTGATGGGCTGCTTGGGATGGGGCATGGCCTGCAGGCTGATGTGCTGCCTGGGCAGGGGCATGGCCTGCAGGCTGATCCGTTGCCAGGGCTCGGGGCATGGCCTGCAGGCTTATGGGCTGCCTGGGCTGGGGCATGGACTGCAGGCTGATGGGCTGTCTGGGCTGAGGCAGGGCCTGCAGGCTTTTAGGCTGTTTGGGCTGAGGCCTGGCCTGCAGGCTGATGGGCTGTCTGGGCTGCGGCATGGCCTGAAAGCTTATGGGCTGTCTGGGCTGAGGCCTGGCCTGCAGGCTGATGGGCTGCCTGGGCAGGGGTATGGCCTGCAGGCTGATGTGCTTTCTGGGCTGAGGGCTGGCCTGCAGGCTGATGGGATGCCTGGGCTGGGGCATGGACTGCAGACTGATGGGCTTTCTTGGCTGAGGCCTGGCCTGCAGGCTGGTGGGCTGGGGCATGGCCTGCAGGCTGGTGGGCTGTCTGAGCTGGGGCATGGCCTGCAGGCTGATGGGCTGTCTGGGCTGAGGCCTGGCCTGCAGGCTGATGGGCTTTCTGGGCTGAGGCCTGACCTGCAGGCTGGTGGGCTGGAGCATGGCCTGCAGGCTGGTGGGCTGTCTGGGCTGAGACCTGGCCTGCAGACTGATGGGCAGCCTGGGCTGGGGCATGGACTGCATGCTGATGGGCTTTCTGGGCTGAGTCCTGGCCTGCAGGCTGGTGGGCTGGGGCATGGCCTGCAGGCTGGTGGGTTGTCTGGGCTGAGGCATGGCCTTCAGGCTGATGTGCTTTCTGGGCTGAGGGCTGGCCTGCAGGCTGATCGGATGCCTGGGCTGGGGCATGGACTGCAGACTGATGGGCTTTCTTGGCTGAGGCCTGGCCTGCAGGCTGGTGGGTTGGGGCATGGCCTGCAGGCTGGTGGGCTGTCTGAGCTGGGGCATGGCCTGCAGGCTGATGGGCTGTCTGGGCTGAGGCCTGGCCTGCAGGCTGATGGGCTTTCTGGGCTGAGGCCTGACCTGCAGGCTGGTGGGCTGTCTGGGCTGAGACCTGGCCTGCAGACTGATGGGCAGCCTGGGCTGGGGCATGGACTGCATGCTGATGGGCTTTCTGGGCTGAGTCCTGGCCTGCAGGCTGGTGGGCTGGGGCATGGCCTGCAGGCTGATGGGCTGTCTGGGCTGAGGCAGGGCCTACAGGCTTTTAGGCTGTCTGGGCTGAGGCCTGGCCTGCAGGCTGATGGGCTGTCTGGGCTGAAGTCTGGCCTGCAGGCTGATGGGCTGCCTGGGCTGGGGCCTGGACTGCAGGCTGATGGGCTGCCTGGGCAGGGGTATGGCCTGCAGGCTGATGGGTGCCAGGGCTGGGGCATGGCCTGCAGGCTGATGGGCTGTCTGGGCTGAGGGCTGGCCTGCAAGCTGATGGGCTGCCTGGGCTGGGGCATGGACTGCAGGCTGATGTGCTTTCTGGGCTGAGGCCTGGCCTGCAGGCTGGTGTGCTGGGGCATGGCCTGCAGGCTGGTGGTTTGTCACGGTTGGGGCCTAGATTGCAGGCTGATGGGCTGCCTGGGCAGGGGCATGGCCTGCAGGCTGATGGGCTGTCTGGGCTGAGGCCTGGCCTGCAAGCTGATGGGCTGCCAGGGCTCGGGCATGGCCTGCAGGCTTATGGGCTGTCTAGGCTAAGGCCGGGCCTGCAGGCTGATGGGGTGCTTGGGCTGGGGCATGGCCTGCAGGCAGATGGTCTGTCTGGGCTGAGGCTTGGCCTGCAGGCTGATGGGTTGCCAGGGCTGGGGCATGGCCTGCAGGCTTATGGGCTGTCTGGGCTGAGGGCTGGCCTGCAGGCTGATGGGCTGCCTGGGCTGGGGCATGGACTGTAGCCTGATGGGCTGTCTGGGCTGGGCCCTGGCCTGCAGGCTGATGGGCTGCCTGGGCAGGGGCATGGCCTGCAGGCTGATCCGTTGCCAGGGCTGGGGCATGGCCTGCAGGCGTATGGGCTGCCTGGGCTGGGGCATGGACTGCAGGCTGATGGGCTGTCTGGGCTGAGGCAGGGCTGCAGACTGATAGGCAGCCTGGGCTGGGGCATGGACTGCATGCTGATGGGCTTTCTGGGCTGAGTCGTGGCCTGCAGGCTGGTGGGCTGGGGCATGGCCTGCAGGCTGGTGGGTTGTCTGGGCTGAGGCATGGCCTTCAGGCTGATGTGCTTTCTGGGCTGAGGGCCTACAGGCTTTTAGATTGTCTGGGCTGAGGCCTGGCCTGCAGGCTGATGGGCTGTCTGGGCTGAAGGCTGGCCTGCAGGCTGATGGGCTGCCTGGGCTGGGGCCTGGACTGCAGCCTGATGGGCTGCCTGGGCAGGGGTTTGGCCTGCAGGCTGATGGGCTGCCAGGGCTGCGGCATGGCCTGAAGGCTTATTCGCTGTCTGGGCTGAGGCCTGGCCTGCAGGCTGATGGGCTGCCAGGGCTGGGGCATGGCCTGCAGGCTGATGTGCTTTCTGGGCTGAGGGCTGGCCTGCAGGCTGATGGGATGCCTGGGCTGGGGCATGGACTGCAGACTGATGGGCCATCTTGGCTGAGGCATGGCCTGCAGGCTGGTGGGCTGGGGCAGGGCCTGCAGGCTGGTGGGCTGTCTGAGCTGGGGCATGGCCTGCAGGCTGATGGGCTGTCTGGGCTGAGGCCTGGCCTGCAGGCTGATGGGCTTTCTGGGCTGAGGCCTGGCCTGCAGGCTGGTGGGCTGGAGCATGGCCTGCAGGCTGATGGGCTGTCTGGGCTGAGGCCTGGACTGTAGGCTGATGGGCTGCTTGGGTTGGGGCATGGCCTGCAGGCTGATGTGCTGCCTGGGCAGGGGCATGGCCTGCAGGCTGATCCGTTGACAGGGCTGGGGCATGGCCTGCAGGCTTATGGGCTGCCTGGGCTGGGGCATGGACTGCAGGCTGATGGGCTGTCTGGGCTGAGGCAGGGACTGCAGGCTTTTAGGCTGTCTGGGCTGAGGCCTGGCCTGCAGGCTGATAGGCTGTCTGGGCGGAAGGCTGGCCTGCAGGCTGATGGGCTGCCTGGGCTGGGTCCTGGACTGCAGGCTGATGGGCTGCCTGGGCAGGGGTATGGCCTGCAGGCTGATGGGCTGCCAGGGCTGCGGCATGGCCTGAAAGCTTATGGGCTGTCTGGGCTGAGGCCTGGCCTGCAGGCTGATGGGCTGCCAGGGCTGGGGCATGGCCTGCAGGCTGATGTGCTTTCTGGGCTGAGGGCTGGCCTGCAGGCTGATGGGATGCCTGGGCTGGGGTTTGGACTGCAGACTGATGGGCTTTCTTGGCTGAGGCCTGGCCTGCAGGCTGGTGGGCTGGGGCATGGCCTGCAGGCTGGTGGGCTGTCTGAGCTGGGGCATGGCCTGCAGGCTGATGGGCTGTCTGGGCTGAGGCCTGGCCTGCAGGCTGATGGGCTTTCTGGGCTGAGGCCTGACCTGCAGGCTGGTGGGCTGGAGCATGGCCTGCAGACTGGTGGGCTGTCTGGGCTGAGACCTGGCCTGCAGACTGATGGGCAGCCTGGGCTTGGGCATGGACTGCATGCTGATGGGCTTTCTGGGCTGAGTCCTGGCCTGCAGGCTGGTGGGCTGGGGCATGGCCTGCAGGCTAGTGGTTTGTCTGGGCTGAGGCCTGGCCTGCAGGCTGATGGGCTGCCAGGGCTGGGGCATGGCCTGCAGGCTGATGGGCTGTCTGGGCTGAGGGCTGGCCTGCATGCTGATGGGCTGCCTGGGCTCGACTGCAGGCTGGTGGGCTGTCACGGCTGGGGCCTAGATTGCAGGCTGATGGGCTGTTGGGCAGGGGCATGGCCTGCAGGCTGATGGGCTGTCTGGGCTGAGGCCTGGACTGCAGGCTGATGGGCTGCCTGGGCAGGGGCATGGCCTGCAGGCTGATGGGTTGCTAGGGCTGGGGCATGGCCTGCAGGTTTATGGGCTGCCTGGGCTGGGGCATGGACTGCAGGCTGATGGGCTGTCTGGGCTGAGGCCTGGCCTGCAGGCTGATGGGTTGCCACGGATGGGGCATGGCCTGCAGGCTGATGGGCTGCCAGGGCTGGGGCATGGCTGGCCGGCTGATGGTGCTGTCAGGGCTGAGGGCTGGCCTGCAGGCTGATGGCCTGCCTGGGCTGGGGCCTGGACTGCAGGCTGATCGGCTGCCTGGGCAGGGGCATGGCCTGCAGGCTGATGGGCTGCCTGGGCTGAGGCCTGGCCTGCAGGCTGATGGGCTACCAAGGCTGGGGCATGGCCTGCAGGCTGATGGGCTGTCTGGGCAGAGGGATAGCCTGCAGGTTGATGGGCTGCCAGGGCTGGGGCATGGCCTGCAGGCTGAAGGGCTGCCTGGGCTGGGGCATCGACTGCAGGCTGATGGGCTGTCTGGGCTGGGGCCTGGACTGCAGGCTGATGGGCTGTTGGGCAGGGGCATGGCCTGCAGGCTGATGGGCTGTCTGGGCTGAGGCCTGGACTGCAGGCTGATGGGCTGCCTGACAGGGGCATGGCCTGCAGGCTGTCTCGGCTGATGCATGGCCTGTAGGCTGATGGGCTGCTTGGGCTGGGGCATGGCCTGCAGGCTGATGGGTTGCTAGGGCTGGGGCATGGCCTGCAAGTTTATGGGCTGCCTGGGTTGGGGCATGGACTGCAGGCTGATGGGCTGCCAGGGCTGCGGCATGGCCTGCAGGCTTATGGGCTGTCTGGGCTGAGGCCTGGCCTGCAGGCTGATGGGCTGCCAGGGCTGAGAGCTGGCCTGCAGGCTGATAGGCTGCCTGGGCTGGGGCATGGACTGCAGACCGATGGGCTTTCTTGGCTGAGTCCTGGCCTGCAGGCTGGTGGTCTGGGGCATGGCCTGCAGGCTGGTGGGCTGTCTGAGCTGGGGAATGGCCTGCAGGCTGATGGGCTGTCTGGGCTGAGACCTGGCCTGCAGGCTGATGGGCTTTCTGGGCTGAGGCCTGGCCTGCAGGCTGGTGGGCTGGGGCATGGCCTGCAGGCTGGTGGGCTGTCTGGGCTGAGGCCTGGCCTGCAGGCTGATGGGCTGCCAGGGCTGGGGCAAGGCCTGCAGGCTGATGGGCTGTCTGGGCTGAGGGCTGGCCTGCATACTGATGGGCTGCCTGGGCTGGACTGCAGGCTGGTGGGCTGTCATGGCTGGGGCGTAGATTGCAGGCTGATGGGCTGTTGGGCAGGGGCATGGCCTGCAGGCTTATGGGCTGCCTGGGCTGGGGCATGGACTGCAGGCTGATGGGCTGTCTGGGCTGAGGCAGGGCCTGCAGGCTGATGGGCTGCCAGGGCTGGGGCATGGACTGCAGGCTGATGGGCTGTCTGGGCTGAGGCCTGGCCTGCAGGCTGATGGGTTGCCTGGACTGGGGCATGACCTGCAGGCTGATGGGCTGTCTGGGCTGGGCTCTGGCCTGCAGGCTTATGGGCTGCCATGGCTGGGGCATCGACTGCAGGCTGATGGGCTGTCTGGGCTGGGCTCTGGCCTGCAGGCTTATGGGCTGCCATGGCTGGGGCATGGCCTGCAGGCTTATGGGCTGTCTGGGCTGAGACCTGGCCTCCAGGCTGATAGGCTGTCTCGGCTAAGACCTGGCCTGCAGGCTGATGGGTTGCCAGGGCTGGGGCATGGCCAGCAGGCTTATGGGCTGTCTGGGCTGAGGGCTGGCCTGCAGGCTGATGGGGTGCCTGGGCTGGGGCATGGACTGCAGGCTGATGGGCTGTCTGGGCTCGGGCCTGGCCTGCAGGCTGATGGGCTTCCAGGGCTGGGGCATGGCCGGCAGGCTGATGGGCTGTCTGGGCTGAGGGCTGGCCTGCAGGCTGATGGGCTGCCAAGGCTGGGGCATGGCCTGCAGGCTGATGGGCACTCTGGGCTAAGGCATGGCCTGCAGGTTCATGGGCTGCCAGGTCCGGGTCCTGGTCTGCAGGCTAGTGGGCTGCCTGGGTTGGGGCCTGCCCTGCAGGTTGATGAGCTGTCTGGGCTGGGGCCTGGGAGCATGCTAATGGGCTGCCTGGGCAAGGTTCTCTCCAGCTGTCTCATGGGTTGCCCGGGATGGGGGATGATGGGCTGCCCCGGCCTGCCCTACAGGCTGATGGACTGCCTGGGATGGGGCCTGCAATGCAGGCTGATGGGCCGTCTGGGCCGAGGCCTGGCCTGCAGGCTGATGGGCTGCTTGGGCTGGGGCATGGACTGCAGGCTGATGGGCTTTCTGGGCTGAGGCCTGGCCTGCAGGCGGGTGGGCTGTCTGGGCTGAGGCTTGGCCAGCAGGCTTATGGGCTGCCAGGGCTGGGGCATGGCCTGCAGGCTGATGGGCTGTCTGGGCTTAGGGCTGGCGTGCAGGCTGATGGGCTGCCTGGGCTGGGGCATGGACTGCAGGCTGATGGGCTTTCTGGGCTGAGGCCTGGCTTGCAGGCTGGTGGGCTGGGGCATGGCCTGCAGGCTTGTGGCCTGTCTGGGCTGAGGCTTGGCATGCAGGCCGATGGCCTGTTTGGGCTAAGGCGTGGCCTGCAGGCTGATGGGCTGCCAGGGCTGGGGCATGGGCTGCAGGCTGATGGGCTGTCTGGGCTGAGGGCTGGCCTGCAGGCTGATGGGCTGCCTGGGCTGGGGCATGGACTGCAGGCTGATGGGCTGCCTGGGCAGGGGCATGGCCTGCAGGCTGATGGCCTGTCTGGGCTGAGGCCTGGCCTGCAAGCTGATGGGCTGCCAGGGCTGGAGCATGGCCTGCAGGCTTATGGGCTGTCTAGGCTAAGGCCGGGCCTGCAGGCTGATGGGCTGCTTGGGCTGGGGCATGGCCTGCAGGCAGATGGGCTGTCTGTGCTGAGGCCTGGCCTGCAGACTGATGGGTTGCCAGGGCTGGGGCATGGCCTGCAGGCTTATGGGCTGTCTGGGCCGAGGGCTAACCTGCAGGCTGATGGGCTGCCTGGGCTGGGGCATGGACTGCAGCCTGATGGGCTGTCTGGGCTGGGCCCTGGCCTGCAGGCTGATGGGCTGCCAGGGCTGTGGCATGGCCTGCAGGCTGATGGGCTGCCAGGGCTGCGGCATGGCCTGCAGGTTTATGGGCTGTCTGGGCTGAGGCCTGGCCTGCAGGCTGATGGGCTGCCAGGGCTGAGGGCTGGACTGCAGGCTGATGGGTTGCCTGGGCTGGGGCATGGACTGCAGACTGATGGGCTTTCTTGGCTGAGGCCTGGCCTGCAGGCTGGTGGGCTGGGGCATGGCCTGCAGGCTGGTGGGCTGTCTGAGCTGGGGAATGGCCTGCAGGCTGATGAGCTGTCTGGGCTGAGGCCTGGCCTGCAGGCTGATGGGCTTTCTGGGCTGAGGCCTGGCCTGCATGCTGATGGGCTTTCTGGGCTGAGGCCTGGCCTGCAGGCTGGTGGGCTGGGGCATGGCCTGCAGGCTGGTGGGCTGTCTGGGTTGAGGCTTGGCCTGCAGGCGATGGCCTGTCTGGGATAACGCCTGGCCTGTAGGCTGATGGGCTGCCAGGACTGGGTTATGGCCTGCAGGCTGATGGGCTGTCTAGGCTGAGGGCTGGCCTGCAGGTTGAGCGGCTGCCTGGGCTGGGGCATGGACTGCAGGCTGATGGGCTTTCTGGACTGAGGCCTGGCCTGCAGGCTGGTGGGCTGGGGCATGGCCTGCAGGCTGGTGGTTTGTCTGGGCTGAGGCCTGGCCTGCAGGCTGATGGGCTGTCTGGGCTGAGGGCTGGCCTGCATGCTGATGGGCTGCCTGGGCTGGACTGCAGGCTGGTGGGCTGTCACGGCTGGGGCCTACATCGCAGGCTGATGGGCTGTTGGGAATGGGCATGGCCTGCAGGCTGATGGGCTGCCTGGGTAGGGGCATGGCCTGCATGCTGATGGGTTGCCAGGGCTGGGGCATGGCCTGCAGGCTTATGGGCTGCCTGGGCTGGGGCATGGACTGCAGGCTGATGGGCTGTCTGGGCTGAGGCAGGGCCTGCAGGCTTTTAGGCTGTCTGGGCTGAGGCCTGGCCTGCAGGCTGATGGGCTGCCTGGGCTGGGGCATGGACTGCAGGCTGATGGGCTGTTTGGGCTGAGGGCTGGCCTGCAGGCTGATGGGCTGCCTGGGCTGGAGCCTGGACTGCAGGCTGATGGGCTGCCTGGGCACGGGTATGGCCTGCAGGCTGATGGGCTGCCAGGGCTGCGGCATGGCCTGCAGGTTTATGGGCTGTCTGGGCTGAGGCCTGGCCTGCAGGCTGATGGGCTGCCAGGGCTGAGGGCTGGCCTGCAGGCTGATGGGCTGCCTGGGCTGGGGCATGGACTGCAGACTGACGGGCTTTCTTGGCTGAGGCCTGGCCTGCCGGCTGGTGGGCTGGGGCAAGGCCTGCAGGCTGGTGGGCTGTCTGAGCTGGGGAATGGCCTGCAGGCTGATGGGCTGTCTGGGCTGAGGCCTGGCCTGCAGGCTGATGGGCTTTCTGGGCTGAGGCCTGGCCTGCATGCTGATGGGCTTTCTGGGCTGAGGCCTGGCCTGCAGGCTGGTGGGCTGGGGCATGGCCTGCAGGCTGGTGGGCTGTCTGGGTTGAGGCTTGGCCTGCAGGCGATGGCCTGTCTGGGCTGACGCCTGGCCTGCAGGCTGATGGGCTGCCAGGACTGGGTTATGGCCTGCAGGCTGATGGGCTGTCTGGGCTGAGGGCTGGCCTGCAGGCTGAGCGGCTGCCTGGGCTGGGGCATGGACTGCAGGCTGATGGGCTTTCTGGACTGAGGCCTGGCCTGCAGGCTGGTGGGCTGGGGCATGGCCTGCAGGCTGGTGGTTTGTCTGGGCTGAGGCCTGCAGGCTGAGGGGCTGCCAGGGCTGGGGCAAGGCCTGTAGGCTGATGGGCTGTCTGGGCTGAGGGCTGGCCTGCATGCTGATGGGCTGCCAGGGCTGGACTGCAGGCTGGTGGGCTGTCACGGCTGGGGCCTAGATCGCAGGCTGATGGGCTGTTGGGAATGGGCATGGCCTGCAGGCTGATGGGCTGTGTGGGCTGAGGCCTGGACTGCAGGCTGATGGGCTGCTTGGGCTGGGGCATGGCCTGCAGGCTGATGGGCTGCCTGGGTAGGGGCATGGCCTGCAGGCTGATGGGCTGTCTGGGCTGAGGCCTGGCCTGCAAGCTGATGGGCTGCCAGGGCTGGGGCATGGCCTGCAGGCTTATGGGCTGTCTAGGCTAAGGCCGGGCCTGCAGGCTGATGGGCTGCTTGGGCTGGGGCATGGCCTGCAGGCAGATGGGCTGTCTGGGCTGAGGCCTGGCCTGCAGGCTGATGGGTTGCCAGGGCTGGGGCATGGCCTGCAGGCTTATGGGCTGTCTGGGCTGAGGGCTGGCTTGCAGGCTGATGGGCTGCCTGGGCTGGGGCATGGACTGTAGCCTGATGGGCTGTCTGGGCTGGGCCCTGGCCTGCAGGCTGATGGGCTGCCTGGGCAGGGGCATGGCCTGCAGGCTGATCCGTTGCCAGGGCTGGGGCATGGCCTGCAGGCGTATGGGCTGCCTGGGCTGGGGCATGGACTGCAGGCTGATGGGCTGTCTGGGCTGAGGCAGGGCCTACAGGCTTTTAGATTGTCTGGGCTGAGGCCTGGCCTGCAGGCTGATGGGCTGTCTGGGCTGAAGGCTGTCCTGCAGGCTGATGGGCTGCCTGGGCTGGGGCCTGGACTGCAGGCTGATGGGCTGCCTGGGCAGGGGTATGGGGTGCAGGCTGATGGGCTGCCAGGGCTGCGGCATCGCCTGAAGGCTTATGGGCTGTCTGGGCTGAGGCATGGCCTGCAGGCTGATGGGCTGCCAGGGCTGGGGCATGGCGTGCAGGCTGATGTGCTTTCTGGGCTGAGGGCTGGCCTGCAGGCTGATGGGATGCCTGGGCTGGGGCATGGACTGCAGACTGATGGGCTTTCTTGGCTGAGGCATGGCCTGCAGGCTGGTGGGCTGGGGCAGGGCCTGCAGGCTGGTGGGCTGTCTGAGCTGGGGCATGGCCTGCAGGCTGATGGGCTGTCTGGGCTGAGGCCTGGCCTGCAGGCTGATGGGCTTTCTGGGCTGAGGCCTGGCCTGCAGGCTGGTGGGCTGGAGCATGGCCTGCAGGCTGATGGGCTGTCTGGGCTGAGGCCTGGACTGTAGGCTGATGGGCTGCTTGGGATGGGGCATGGCCTGCAGGCTGATGTGCTGCCTGGGCAGGGGCATGGCCTGCAGGCTGATCCGTTGCCAGGGCTCGGGGCATGGCCTGCAGGCTTATGGGCTGCCTGGGCTGGGGCATGGACTGCAGGCTGATGGGCTGTCTGGGCTGAGGCAGGGCCTGCAGGCTTTTAGGCTGTTTGGGCTGAGGCCTGGCCTGCAGGCTGATGGGCTGTCTGGGCTGCGGCATGGCCTGAAAGCTTATGGGCTGTCTGGGCTGAGGCCTGGCCTGCAGGCTGATGGGCTGCCTGGGCAGGGGTATGGCCTGCAGGCTGATGTGCTTTCTGGGCTGAGGGCTGGCCTGCAGGCTGATGGGATGCCTGGGCTGGGGCATGGACTGCAGACTGATGGGCTTTCTTGGCTGAGGCCTGGCCTGCAGGCTGGTGGGCTGGGGCATGGCCTGCAGGCTGGTGGGCTGTCTGAGCTGGGGCATGGCCTGCAGGCTGATGGGCTGTCTGGGCTGAGGCCTGGCCTGCAGGCTGATGGGCTTTCTGGGCTGAGGCCTGACCTGCAGGCTGGTGGGCTGGAGCATGGCCTGCAGGCTGGTGGGCTGTCTGGGCTGAGACCTGGCCTGCAGACTGATGGGCAGCCTGGGCTGGGGCATGGACTGCATGCTGATGGGCTTTCTGGGCTGAGTCCTGGCCTGCAGGCTGGTGGGCTGGGGCATGGCCTGCAGGCTGGTGGGTTGTCTGGGCTGAGGCATGGCCTTCAGGCTGATGTGCTTTCTGGGCTGAGGGCTGGCCTGCAGGCTGATCGGATGCCTGGGCTGGGGCATGGACTGCAGACTGATGGGCTTTCTTGGCTGAGGCCTGGCCTGCAGGCTGGTGGGTTGGGGCATGGCCTGCAGGCTGGTGGGCTGTCTGAGCTGGGGCATGGCCTGCAGGCTGATGGGCTGTCTGGGCTGAGGCCTGGCCTGCAGGCTGATGGGCTTTCTGGGCTGAGGCCTGACCTGCAGGCTGGTGGGCTGTCTGGGCTGAGACCTGGCCTGCAGACTGATGGGCAGCCTGGGCTGGGGCATGGACTGCATGCTGATGGGCTTTCTGGGCTGAGTCCTGGCCTGCAGGCTGGTGGGCTGGGGCATGGCCTGCAGGCTGATGGGCTGTCTGGGCTGAGGCAGGGCCTACAGGCTTTTAGGCTGTCTGGGCTGAGGCCTGGCCTGCAGGCTGATGGGCTGTCTGGGCTGAAGTCTGGCCTGCAGGCTGATGGGCTGCCTGGGCTGGGGCCTGGACTGCAGGCTGATGGGCTGCCTGGGCAGGGGTATGGCCTGCAGGCTGATGGGTGCCAGGGCTGGGGCATGGCCTGCAGGCTGATGGGCTGTCTGGGCTGAGGGCTGGCCTGCAAGCTGATGGGCTGCCTGGGCTGGGGCATGGACTGCAGGCTGATGTGCTTTCTGGGCTGAGGCCTGGCCTGCAGGCTGGTGTGCTGGGGCATGGCCTGCAGGCTGGTGGTTTGTCACGGTTGGGGCCTAGATTGCAGGCTGATGGGCTGCCTGGGCAGGGGCATGGCCTGCAGGCTGATGGGCTGTCTGGGCTGAGGCCTGGCCTGCAAGCTGATGGGCTGCCAGGGCTCGGGCATGGCCTGCAGGCTTATGGGCTGTCTAGGCTAAGGCCGGGCCTGCAGGCTGATGGGGTGCTTGGGCTGGGGCATGGCCTGCAGGCAGATGGTCTGTCTGGGCTGAGGCTTGGCCTGCAGGCTGATGGGTTGCCAGGGCTGGGGCATGGCCTGCAGGCTTATGGGCTGTCTGGGCTGAGGGCTGGCCTGCAGGCTGATGGGCTGCCTGGGCTGGGGCATGGACTGTAGCCTGATGGGCTGTCTGGGCTGGGCCCTGGCCTGCAGGCTGATGGGCTGCCTGGGCAGGGGCATGGCCTGCAGGCTGATCCGTTGCCAGGGCTGGGGCATGGCCTGCAGGCGTATGGGCTGCCTGGGCTGGGGCATGGACTGCAGGCTGATGGGCTGTCTGGGCTGAGGCAGGGCTGCAGACTGATAGGCAGCCTGGGCTGGGGCATGGACTGCATGCTGATGGGCTTTCTGGGCTGAGTCGTGGCCTGCAGGCTGGTGGGCTGGGGCATGGCCTGCAGGCTGGTGGGTTGTCTGGGCTGAGGCATGGCCTTCAGGCTGATGTGCTTTCTGGGCTGAGGGCCTACAGGCTTTTAGATTGTCTGGGCTGAGGCCTGGCCTGCAGGCTGATGGGCTGTCTGGGCTGAAGGCTGGCCTGCAGGCTGATGGGCTGCCTGGGCTGGGGCCTGGACTGCAGCCTGATGGGCTGCCTGGGCAGGGGTTTGGCCTGCAGGCTGATGGGCTGCCAGGGCTGCGGCATGGCCTGAAGGCTTATTCGCTGTCTGGGCTGAGGCCTGGCCTGCAGGCTGATGGGCTGCCAGGGCTGGGGCATGGCCTGCAGGCTGATGTGCTTTCTGGGCTGAGGGCTGGCCTGCAGGCTGATGGGATGCCTGGGCTGGGGCATGGACTGCAGACTGATGGGCCATCTTGGCTGAGGCATGGCCTGCAGGCTGGTGGGCTGGGGCAGGGCCTGCAGGCTGGTGGGCTGTCTGAGCTGGGGCATGGCCTGCAGGCTGATGGGCTGTCTGGGCTGAGGCCTGGCCTGCAGGCTGATGGGCTTTCTGGGCTGAGGCCTGGCCTGCAGGCTGGTGGGCTGGAGCATGGCCTGCAGGCTGATGGGCTGTCTGGGCTGAGGCCTGGACTGTAGGCTGATGGGCTGCTTGGGTTGGGGCATGGCCTGCAGGCTGATGTGCTGCCTGGGCAGGGGCATGGCCTGCAGGCTGATCCGTTGACAGGGCTGGGGCATGGCCTGCAGGCTTATGGGCTGCCTGGGCTGGGGCATGGACTGCAGGCTGATGGGCTGTCTGGGCTGAGGCAGGGCCTGCAGGCTTTTAGGCTGTCTGGGCTGAGGCCTGGCCTGCAGGCTGATAGGCTGTCTGGGCGGAAGGCTGGCCTGCAGGCTGATGGGCTGCCTGGGCTGGGTCCTGGACTGCAGGCTGATGGGCTGCCTGGGCAGGGGTATGGCCTGCAGGCTGATGGGCTGCCAGGGCTGCGGCATGGCCTGAAAGCTTATGGGCTGTCTGGGCTGAGGCCTGGCCTGCAGGCTGATGGGCTGCCAGGGCTGGGGCATGGCCTGCAGGCTGATGTGCTTTCTGGGCTGAGGGCTGGCCTGCAGGCTGATGGGATGCCTGGGCTGGGGTTTGGACTGCAGACTGATGGGCTTTCTTGGCTGAGGCCTGGCCTGCAGGCTGGTGGGCTGGGGCATGGCCTGCAGGCTGGTGGGCTGTCTGAGCTGGGGCATGGCCTGCAGGCTGATGGGCTGTCTGGGCTGAGGCCTGGCCTGCAGGCTGATGGGCTTTCTGGGCTGAGGCCTGACCTGCAGGCTGGTGGGCTGGAGCATGGCCTGCAGACTGGTGGGCTGTCTGGGCTGAGACCTGGCCTGCAGACTGATGGGCAGCCTGGGCTTGGGCATGGACTGCATGCTGATGGGCTTTCTGGGCTGAGTCCTGGCCTGCAGGCTGGTGGGCTGGGGCATGGCCTGCAGGCTAGTGGTTTGTCTGGGCTGAGGCCTGGCCTGCAGGCTGATGGGCTGCCAGGGCTGGGGCATGGCCTGCAGGCTGATGGGCTGTCTGGGCTGAGGGCTGGCCTGCATGCTGATGGGCTGCCTGGGCTCGACTGCAGGCTGGTGGGCTGTCACGGCTGGGGCCTAGATTGCAGGCTGATGGGCTGTTGGGCAGGGGCATGGCCTGCAGGCTGATGGGCTGTCTGGGCTGAGGCCTGGACTGCAGGCTGATGGGCTGCCTGGGCAGGGGCATGGCCTGCAGGCTGATGGGTTGCTAGGGCTGGGGCATGGCCTGCAGGTTTATGGGCTGCCTGGGCTGGGGCATGGACTGCAGGCTGATGGGCTGTCTGGGCTGAGGCCTGGCCTGCAGGCTGATGGGTTGCCACGGATGGGGCATGGCCTGCAGGCTGATGGGCTGCCAGGGCTGGGGCATGGCTGGCCGGCTGATGGTGCTGTCAGGGCTGAGGGCTGGCCTGCAGGCTGATGGCCTGCCTGGGCTGGGGCCTGGACTGCAGGCTGATCGGCTGCCTGGGCAGGGGCATGGCCTGCAGGCTGATGGGCTGCCTGGGCTGAGGCCTGGCCTGCAGGCTGATGGGCTACCAAGGCTGGGGCATGGCCTGCAGGCTGATGGGCTGTCTGGGCAGAGGGATAGCCTGCAGGTTGATGGGCTGCCAGGGCTGGGGCATGGCCTGCAGGCTGAAGGGCTGCCTGGGCTGGGGCATCGACTGCAGGCTGATGGGCTGTCTGGGCTGGGGCCTGGACTGCAGGCTGATGGGCTGTTGGGCAGGGGCATGGCCTGCAGGCTGATGGGCTGTCTGGGCTGAGGCCTGGACTGCAGGCTGATGGGCTGCCTGACAGGGGCATGGCCTGCAGGCTGTCTCGGCTGATGCATGGCCTGTAGGCTGATGGGCTGCTTGGGCTGGGGCATGGCCTGCAGGCTGATGGGTTGCTAGGGCTGGGGCATGGCCTGCAAGTTTATGGGCTGCCTGGGTTGGGGCATGGACTGCAGGCTGATGGGCTGCCAGGGCTGCGGCATGGCCTGCAGGCTTATGGGCTGTCTGGGCTGAGGCCTGGCCTGCAGGCTGATGGGCTGCCAGGGCTGAGAGCTGGCCTGCAGGCTGATAGGCTGCCTGGGCTGGGGCATGGACTGCAGACCGATGGGCTTTCTTGGCTGAGTCCTGGCCTGCAGGCTGGTGGTCTGGGGCATGGCCTGCAGGCTGGTGGGCTGTCTGAGCTGGGGAATGGCCTGCAGGCTGATGGGCTGTCTGGGCTGAGACCTGGCCTGCAGGCTGATGGGCTTTCTGGGCTGAGGCCTGGCCTGCAGGCTGGTGGGCTGGGGCATGGCCTGCAGGCTGGTGGGCTGTCTGGGCTGAGGCCTGGCCTGCAGGCTGATGGGCTGCCAGGGCTGGGGCAAGGCCTGCAGGCTGATGGGCTGTCTGGGCTGAGGGCTGGCCTGCATACTGATGGGCTGCCTGGGCTGGACTGCAGGCTGGTGGGCTGTCATGGCTGGGGCGTAGATTGCAGGCTGATGGGCTGTTGGGCAGGGGCATGGCCTGCAGGCTTATGGGCTGCCTGGGCTGGGGCATGGACTGCAGGCTGATGGGCTGTCTGGGCTGAGGCAGGGCCTGCAGGCTGATGGGCTGCCAGGGCTGGGGCATGGACTGCAGGCTGATGGGCTGTCTGGGCTGAGGCCTGGCCTGCAGGCTGATGGGTTGCCTGGACTGGGGCATGACCTGCAGGCTGATGGGCTGTCTGGGCTGGGCTCTGGCCTGCAGGCTTATGGGCTGCCATGGCTGGGGCATCGACTGCAGGCTGATGGGCTGTCTGGGCTGGGCTCTGGCCTGCAGGCTTATGGGCTGCCATGGCTGGGGCATGGCCTGCAGGCTTATGGGCTGTCTGGGCTGAGACCTGGCCTCCAGGCTGATAGGCTGTCTCGGCTAAGACCTGGCCTGCAGGCTGATGGGTTGCCAGGGCTGGGGCATGGCCAGCAGGCTTATGGGCTGTCTGGGCTGAGGGCTGGCCTGCAGGCTGATGGGGTGCCTGGGCTGGGGCATGGACTGCAGGCTGATGGGCTGTCTGGGCTCGGGCCTGGCCTGCAGGCTGATGGGCTTCCAGGGCTGGGGCATGGCCGGCAGGCTGATGGGCTGTCTGGGCTGAGGGCTGGCCTGCAGGCTGATGGGCTGCCAAGGCTGGGGCATGGCCTGCAGGCTGATGGGCACTCTGGGCTAAGGCATGGCCTGCAGGTTCATGGGCTGCCAGGTCCGGGTCCTGGTCTGCAGGCTAGTGGGCTGCCTGGGTTGGGGCCTGCCCTGCAGGTTGATGAGCTGTCTGGGCTGGGGCCTGGGAGCATGCTAATGGGCTGCCTGGGCAAGGTTCTCTCCAGCTGTCTCATGGGTTGCCCGGGATGGGGGATGATGGGCTGCCCCGGCCTGCCCTACAGGCTGATGGACTGCCTGGGATGGGGCCTGCAATGCAGGCTGATGGGCCGTCTGGGCCGAGGCCTGGCCTGCAGGCTGATGGGCTGCTTGGGCTGGGGCATGGACTGCAGGCTGATGGGCTTTCTGGGCTGAGGCCTGGCCTGCAGGCGGGTGGGCTGTCTGGGCTGAGGCTTGGCCAGCAGGCTGATGGGCTGCCAGGGCTGGGGCATGGCCTGCAGGCTGATGGGCTGTCTGGGCTTAGGGCTGGCGTGCAGGCTGATGGGCTGCCTGGGCTGGGGCATGGACTGCAGGCTGATGGGCTTTCTGGGCTGAGGCCTGGCTTGCAGGCTGGTGGGCTGGGGCATGGCCTGCAGGCTTGTGGCCTGTCTGGGCTGAGGCTTGGCATGCAGGCCGATGGCCTGTTTGGGCTAAGGCGTGGCCTGCAGGCTGATGGGCTGCCAGGGCTGGGGCATGGGCTGCAGGCTGATGGGCTGTCTGGGCTGAGGGCTGGCCTGCAGGCTGATGGGCTGCCTGGGCTGGGGCATGGACTGCAGGCTGATGGGCTGCCTGGGCAGGGGCATGGCCTGCAGGCTGATGGCCTGTCTGGGCTGAGGCCTGGCCTGCAAGCTGATGGGCTGCCAGGGCTGGAGCATGGCCTGCAGGCTTATGGGCTGTCTAGGCTAAGGCCGGGCCTGCAGGCTGATGGGCTGCTTGGGCTGGGGCATGGCCTGCAGGCAGATGGGCTGTCTGTGCTGAGGCCTGGCCTGCAGACTGATGGGTTGCCAGGGCTGGGGCATGGCCTGCAGGCTTATGGGCTGTCTGGGCCGAGGGCTAACCTGCAGGCTGATGGGCTGCCTGGGCTGGGGCATGGACTGCAGCCTGATGGGCTGTCTGGGCTGGGCCCTGGCCTGCAGGCTGATGGGCTGCCAGGGCTGTGGCATGGCCTGCAGGCTGATGGGCTGCCAGGGCTGCGGCATGGCCTGCAGGTTTATGGGCTGTCTGGGCTGAGGCCTGGCCTGCAGGCTGATGGGCTGCCAGGGCTGAGGGCTGGACTGCAGGCTGATGGGTTGCCTGGGCTGGGGCATGGACTGCAGACTGATGGGCTTTCTTGGCTGAGGCCTGGCCTGCAGGCTGGTGGGCTGGGGCATGGCCTGCAGGCTGGTGGGCTGTCTGAGCTGGGGAATGGCCTGCAGGCTGATGAGCTGTCTGGGCTGAGGCCTGGCCTGCAGGCTGATGGGCTTTCTGGGCTGAGGCCTGGCCTGCATGCTGATGGGCTTTCTGGGCTGAGGCCTGGCCTGCAGGCTGGTGGGCTGGGGCATGGCCTGCAGGCTGGTGGGCTGTCTGGGTTGAGGCTTGGCCTGCAGGCGATGGCCTGTCTGGGATAACGCCTGGCCTGTAGGCTGATGGGCTGCCAGGACTGGGTTATGGCCTGCAGGCTGATGGGCTGTCTAGGCTGAGGGCTGGCCTGCAGGTTGAGCGGCTGCCTGGGCTGGGGCATGGACTGCAGGCTGATGGGCTTTCTGGACTGAGGCCTGGCCTGCAGGCTGGTGGGCTGGGGCATGGCCTGCAGGCTGGTGGTTTGTCTGGGCTGAGGCCTGGCCTGCAGGCTGATGGGCTGTCTGGGCTGAGGGCTGGCCTGCATGCTGATGGGCTGCCTGGGCTGGACTGCAGGCTGGTGGGCTGTCACGGCTGGGGCCTACATCGCAGGCTGATGGGCTGTTGGGAATGGGCATGGCCTGCAGGCTGATGGGCTGCCTGGGTAGGGGCATGGCCTGCATGCTGATGGGTTGCCAGGGCTGGGGCATGGCCTGCAGGCTTATGGGCTGCCTGGGCTGGGGCATGGACTGCAGGCTGATGGGCTGTCTGGGCTGAGGCAGGGCCTGCAGGCTTTTAGGCTGTCTGGGCTGAGGCCTGGCCTGCAGGCTGATGGGCTGCCTGGGCTGGGGCATGGACTGCAGGCTGATGGGCTGTCTGGGCTGGGCCCTGGCCTGCAGGCTGATGGGCTGCCAGGGCTGTAGCATGGACTGCAGGCTGATGGGCTGTCTGTGCTGGGGGCCGGCCTGCAGGCTGATGGGCTGCCTGGGCTGGGGCCTGGACTGCAGGCTGATGGGCTGCCTGGGCAGGGGTATGGCCTGCAGGCTGATGGGCTGCCAGGGCTGCGGCATGGCCTGCAGGCTTATGGGCTGTCTGGGCTGAGGCCTGGCCTGCAGGCTGATGGGCTGCCAGGGCTGAGGGCTGGCCTGCAGGATGATGGGCTGCCTGGGCTGGGGCATGGACTGCAGACTGATGGGCTTTCTTGGCTGAGGCCTGGCCTGCAGGCTGGTGGGCTGGGGCATGGCCTGCAGGCTGGTGGGCTGTGTGGGCTGAGGCCTGGCCTGCAGGCTGATGGGCTGCCTGGGCTGGGGCATGGACTGCATGCTGATGGGCTTTCTGGGCTGTGGCCTGGCCTGCAGGCTGGTGGGCTGGGGCATGGCCTGCAGGCTGGTGGGCTGTCTGGGCTGAGGCTTGGCCTTCAGGCTGATAGGCTGCCAGGGCTGGGGCATGGCCTTTAGGCTGATGGGCTGTCTGGGCTGAGGGCTGGCCTGCAGGCTGATCGGCTGCCTGGGCTGGGGCATGGACTGCAGGCTGATGGGCTTTCTGGACTGATGCCTGGCCTGCAGGCTGGTGGGTTGGGGCATGGCCTGCAGGCTGGTGGTTTGTCTGGCTTGAGGCCTGGCCTGCAGGCTGATGGGTTGCCAGGGCTGGGGCAAGGCCTGCAGGCTGATGGGCTGTCTGGGCTGAGGGCTGGCCTGCATGCTGATGGGCTGCCTGGGCTGGACTGCAGGCTGGTGGGCTGTCACGGCTGGGGCCTAGATTGCAGGCTGATGGGCTGTTGGGCAGGGGCATGGCCTGCAGGCTGATGGGCTGTCTGGGCTGAGGCCTGGACTGCAGGTTGATGGGCTGCTTGTGCTGGAGTATGCCCTGCAGGCTGATGGGCTGCCTGGGCAGGGGCATGGCCTGCAGGCTGATCCGTTGCCAGGGCTGGGGCATGGCCTGCAGGCTTATGGGCTGCCTGGGCTGGGGCATGGACTGCAGGCTGATGGGCTGTCTGGGCTGAGGCAGGGCCTACAGGCTTTTAGGCTGTCTGGGCTGAGGCCTGGCCTGCAGGCTGATGGGCTGTCTGGGCTGAAGGCTGGCCTGCAGGCTGATGGGCTGCCTTGGCTGGGGCCTGGACTGCAGGCTGATGGGCTGCCTGGGCAGGGGTATGGCCTGCAGGCTGATGGGCTGCCTGGGCAGGGGCATGGCCTGCAGGCTGATGGGCTGTCTGGGCTGAGGCTTGGCCTTCAGGCTGATAGGCTGCCAGGGCTGGGGCATGGCCTTTAGGCTGATGGGCTGTCTGGGCTGAGGGATGGCCTGCAGGCTGATCGGCTGCCTGGGCTGGGGCATGGACTGCAGGCTGATGGGCTTTCTGGACTGATGCCTGGCCTGCAGGCTGGTGGGTTGGGGCATGGCCTGCAGGCTGGTGGTTTGTCTGGCTTGAGGCCTGGCCTGCAGGCTGATGGGTTGCCAGGGCTGGGGCAAGGCCTGCAGGCTGATGGGCTGTCTGGGCTGGACTGCAGGCTGGTGGGCTGTCACGGCTGGGGCCTAGATTGCAGGCTGATGGGCTGCCAGGGCTGGGGCATGGCCTGCAGGCTGATGGGCTGTCTGGGCTGAGGGCTGGCCTGCATGCTGATGGGCTGCCTGGGCTCGACTGCAGGCTGGTGGGCTGTCACGGCTGGGGCCTAGATTGCAGGCTGATGGGCTGTTGGGCAGGGGCATGGCCTGCAGGCTGATGGGCTGTCTGGGCTGAGGCCTGGACTGCAGGCTGATGGGCTGCCTGGGCAGGGGCATGGCCTGCAGGCTGATGGGTTGCTAGGGCTGGGGCATGGCCTGCAGGTTTATGGGCTGCCTGGGCTGGGGCATGGACTGCAGGCTGATGGGCTGTCTGGGCTGAGGCCTGGCCTGCAGGCTGATGGGTTGCCACGGATGGGGCATGGCCTGCAGGCTGATGGGCTGCCAGGGCTGGGGCATGGCTGGCCGGCTGATGGTGCTGTCAGGGCTGAGGGCTGGCCTGCAGGCTGATGGCCTGCCTGGGCTGGGGCCTGGACTGCAGGCTGATCGGCTGCCTGGGCAGGGGCATGGCCTGCAGGCTGATGGGCTGCCTGGGCTGAGGCCTGGCCTGCAGGCTGATGGGCTACCAAGGCTGGGGCATGGCCTGCAGGCTGATGGGCTGTCTGGGCAGAGGGATAGCCTGCAGGTTGATGGGCTGCCAGGGCTGGGGCATGGCCTGCAGGCTGAAGGGCTGCCTGGGCTGGGGCATCGACTGCAGGCTGATGGGCTGTCTGGGCTGGGGCCTGGACTGCAGGCTGATGGGCTGTTGGGCAGGGGCATGGCCTGCAGGCTGATGGGCTGTCTGGGCTGAGGCCTGGACTGCAGGCTGATGGGCTGCCTGACAGGGGCATGGCCTGCAGGCTGTCTCGGCTGATGCATGGCCTGTAGGCTGATGGGCTGCTTGGGCTGGGGCATGGCCTGCAGGCTGATGGGTTGCTAGGGCTGGGGCATGGCCTGCAAGTTTATGGGCTGCCTGGGTTGGGGCATGGACTGCAGGCTGATGGGCTGCCAGGGCTGCGGCATGGCCTGCAGGCTTATGGGCTGTCTGGGCTGAGGCCTGGCCTGCAGGCTGATGGGCTGCCAGGGCTGAGAGCTGGCCTGCAGGCTGATAGGCTGCCTGGGCTGGGGCATGGACTGCAGACCGATGGGCTTTCTTGGCTGAGTCCTGGCCTGCAGGCTGGTGGTCTGGGGCATGGCCTGCAGGCTGGTGGGCTGTCTGAGCTGGGGAATGGCCTGCAGGCTGATGGGCTGTCTGGGCTGAGACCTGGCCTGCAGGCTGATGGGCTTTCTGGGCTGAGGCCTGGCCTGCAGGCTGGTGGGCTGGGGCATGGCCTGCAGGCTGGTGGGCTGTCTGGGCTGAGGCCTGGCCTGCAGGCTGATGGGCTGCCAGGGCTGGGGCAAGGCCTGCAGGCTGATGGGCTGTCTGGGCTGAGGGCTGGCCTGCATACTGATGGGCTGCCTGGGCTGGACTGCAGGCTGGTGGGCTGTCATGGCTGGGGCGTAGATTGCAGGCTGATGGGCTGTTGGGCAGGGGCATGGCCTGCAGGCTTATGGGCTGCCTGGGCTGGGGCATGGACTGCAGGCTGATGGGCTGTCTGGGCTGAGGCAGGGCCTGCAGGCTGATGGGCTGCCAGGGCTGGGGCATGGACTGCAGGCTGATGGGCTGTCTGGGCTGAGGCCTGGCCTGCAGGCTGATGGGTTGCCTGGACTGGGGCATGACCTGCAGGCTGATGGGCTGTCTGGGCTGGGCTCTGGCCTGCAGGCTTATGGGCTGCCATGGCTGGGGCATCGACTGCAGGCTGATGGGCTGTCTGGGCTGGGCTCTGGCCTGCAGGCTTATGGGCTGCCATGGCTGGGGCATGGCCTGCAGGCTTATGGGCTGTCTGGGCTGAGACCTGGCCTCCAGGCTGATAGGCTGTCTCGGCTAAGACCTGGCCTGCAGGCTGATGGGTTGCCAGGGCTGGGGCATGGCCAGCAGGCTTATGGGCTGTCTGGGCTGAGGGCTGGCCTGCAGGCTGATGGGGTGCCTGGGCTGGGGCATGGACTGCAGGCTGATGGGCTGTCTGGGCTCGGGCCTGGCCTGCAGGCTGATGGGCTTCCAGGGCTGGGGCATGGCCGGCAGGCTGATGGGCTGTCTGGGCTGAGGGCTGGCCTGCAGGCTGATGGGCTGCCAAGGCTGGGGCATGGCCTGCAGGCTGATGGGCACTCTGGGCTAAGGCATGGCCTGCAGGTTCATGGGCTGCCAGGTCCGGGTCCTGGTCTGCAGGCTAGTGGGCTGCCTGGGTTGGGGCCTGCCCTGCAGGTTGATGAGCTGTCTGGGCTGGGGCCTGGGAGCATGCTAATGGGCTGCCTGGGCAAGGTTCTCTCCAGCTGTCTCATGGGTTGCCCGGGATGGGGGATGATGGGCTGCCCCGGCCTGCCCTACAGGCTGATGGACTGCCTGGGATGGGGCCTGCAATGCAGGCTGATGGGCCGTCTGGGCCGAGGCCTGGCCTGCAGGCTGATGGGCTGCTTGGGCTGGGGCATGGACTGCAGGCTGATGGGCTTTCTGGGCTGAGGCCTGGCCTGCAGGCGGGTGGGCTGTCTGGGCTGAGGCTTGGCCAGCAGGCTGATGGGCTGCCAGGGCTGGGGCATGGCCTGCAGGCTGATGGGCTGTCTGGGCTTAGGGCTGGCGTGCAGGCTGATGGGCTGCCTGGGCTGGGGCATGGACTGCAGGCTGATGGGCTTTCTGGGCTGAGGCCTGGCTTGCAGGCTGGTGGGCTGGGGCATGGCCTGCAGGCTTGTGGCCTGTCTGGGCTGAGGCTTGGCATGCAGGCCGATGGCCTGTTTGGGCTAAGGCGTGGCCTGCAGGCTGATGGGCTGCCAGGGCTGGGGCATGGGCTGCAGGCTGATGGGCTGTCTGGGCTGAGGGCTGGCCTGCAGGCTGATGGGCTGCCTGGGCTGGGGCATGGACTGCAGGCTGATGGGCTGCCTGGGCAGGGGCATGGCCTGCAGGCTGATGGCCTGTCTGGGCTGAGGCCTGGCCTGCAAGCTGATGGGCTGCCAGGGCTGGAGCATGGCCTGCAGGCTTATGGGCTGTCTAGGCTAAGGCCGGGCCTGCAGGCTGATGGGCTGCTTGGGCTGGGGCATGGCCTGCAGGCAGATGGGCTGTCTGTGCTGAGGCCTGGCCTGCAGACTGATGGGTTGCCAGGGCTGGGGCATGGCCTGCAGGCTTATGGGCTGTCTGGGCCGAGGGCTAACCTGCAGGCTGATGGGCTGCCTGGGCTGGGGCATGGACTGCAGCCTGATGGGCTGTCTGGGCTGGGCCCTGGCCTGCAGGCTGATGGGCTGCCAGGGCTGTGGCATGGCCTGCAGGCTGATGGGCTGCCAGGGCTGCGGCATGGCCTGCAGGTTTATGGGCTGTCTGGGCTGAGGCCTGGCCTGCAGGCTGATGGGCTGCCAGGGCTGAGGGCTGGACTGCAGGCTGATGGGTTGCCTGGGCTGGGGCATGGACTGCAGACTGATGGGCTTTCTTGGCTGAGGCCTGGCCTGCAGGCTGGTGGGCTGGGGCATGGCCTGCAGGCTGGTGGGCTGTCTGAGCTGGGGAATGGCCTGCAGGCTGATGAGCTGTCTGGGCTGAGGCCTGGCCTGCAGGCTGATGGGCTTTCTGGGCTGAGGCCTGGCCTGCATGCTGATGGGCTTTCTGGGCTGAGGCCTGGCCTGCAGGCTGGTGGGCTGGGGCATGGCCTGCAGGCTGGTGGGCTGTCTGGGTTGAGGCTTGGCCTGCAGGCGATGGCCTGTCTGGGATAACGCCTGGCCTGTAGGCTGATGGGCTGCCAGGACTGGGTTATGGCCTGCAGGCTGATGGGCTGTCTAGGCTGAGGGCTGGCCTGCAGGTTGAGCGGCTGCCTGGGCTGGGGCATGGACTGCAGGCTGATGGGCTTTCTGGACTGAGGCCTGGCCTGCAGGCTGGTGGGCTGGGGCATGGCCTGCAGGCTGGTGGTTTGTCTGGGCTGAGGCCTGGCCTGCAGGCTGATGGGCTGTCTGGGCTGAGGGCTGGCCTGCATGCTGATGGGCTGCCTGGGCTGGACTGCAGGCTGGTGGGCTGTCACGGCTGGGGCCTACATCGCAGGCTGATGGGCTGTTGGGAATGGGCATGGCCTGCAGGCTGATGGGCTGCCTGGGTAGGGGCATGGCCTGCATGCTGATGGGTTGCCAGGGCTGGGGCATGGCCTGCAGGCTTATGGGCTGCCTGGGCTGGGGCATGGACTGCAGGCTGATGGGCTGTCTGGGCTGAGGCAGGGCCTGCAGGCTTTTAGGCTGTCTGGGCTGAGGCCTGGCCTGCAGGCTGATGGGCTGCCTGGGCTGGGGCATGGACTGCAGGCTGATGGGCTGTCTGGGCTGGGCCCTGGCCTGCAGGCTGATGGGCTGCCAGGGCTGTAGCATGGACTGCAGGCTGATGGGCTGTCTGTGCTGGGGGCCGGCCTGCAGGCTGATGGGCTGCCTGGGCTGGGGCCTGGACTGCAGGCTGATGGGCTGCCTGGGCAGGGGTATGGCCTGCAGGCTGATGGGCTGCCAGGGCTGCGGCATGGCCTGCAGGCTTATGGGCTGTCTGGGCTGAGGCCTGGCCTGCAGGCTGATGGGCTGCCAGGGCTGAGGGCTGGCCTGCAGGATGATGGGCTGCCTGGGCTGGGGCATGGACTGCAGACTGATGGGCTTTCTTGGCTGAGGCCTGGCCTGCAGGCTGGTGGGCTGGGGCATGGCCTGCAGGCTGGTGGGCTGTGTGGGCTGAGGCCTGGCCTGCAGGCTGATGGGCTGCCTGGGCTGGGGCATGGACTGCATGCTGATGGGCTTTCTGGGCTGTGGCCTGGCCTGCAGGCTGGTGGGCTGGGGCATGGCCTGCAGGCTGGTGGGCTGTCTGGGCTGAGGCTTGGCCTTCAGGCTGATAGGCTGCCAGGGCTGGGGCATGGCCTTTAGGCTGATGGGCTGTCTGGGCTGAGGGCTGGCCTGCAGGCTGATCGGCTGCCTGGGCTGGGGCATGGACTGCAGGCTGATGGGCTTTCTGGACTGATGCCTGGCCTGCAGGCTGGTGGGTTGGGGCATGGCCTGCAGGCTGGTGGTTTGTCTGGCTTGAGGCCTGGCCTGCAGGCTGATGGGTTGCCAGGGCTGGGGCAAGGCCTGCAGGCTGATGGGCTGTCTGGGCTGAGGGCTGGCCTGCATGCTGATGGGCTGCCTGGGCTGGACTGCAGGCTGGTGGGCTGTCACGGCTGGGGCCTAGATTGCAGGCTGATGGGCTGTTGGGCAGGGGCATGGCCTGCAGGCTGATGGGCTGTCTGGGCTGAGGCCTGGACTGCAGGTTGATGGGCTGCTTGTGCTGGAGTATGCCCTGCAGGCTGATGGGCTGCCTGGGCAGGGGCATGGCCTGCAGGCTGATCCGTTGCCAGGGCTGGGGCATGGCCTGCAGGCTTATGGGCTGCCTGGGCTGGGGCATGGACTGCAGGCTGATGGGCTGTCTGGGCTGAGGCAGGGCCTACAGGCTTTTAGGCTGTCTGGGCTGAGGCCTGGCCTGCAGGCTGATGGGCTGTCTGGGCTGAAGGCTGGCCTGCAGGCTGATGGGCTGCCTTGGCTGGGGCCTGGACTGCAGGCTGATGGGCTGCCTGGGCAGGGGTATGGCCTGCAGGCTGATGGGCTGCCTGGGCAGGGGCATGGCCTGCAGGCTGATGGGCTGTCTGGGCTGAGGCTTGGCCTTCAGGCTGATAGGCTGCCAGGGCTGGGGCATGGCCTTTAGGCTGATGGGCTGTCTGGGCTGAGGGATGGCCTGCAGGCTGATCGGCTGCCTGGGCTGGGGCATGGACTGCAGGCTGATGGGCTTTCTGGACTGATGCCTGGCCTGCAGGCTGGTGGGTTGGGGCATGGCCTGCAGGCTGGTGGTTTGTCTGGCTTGAGGCCTGGCCTGCAGGCTGATGGGTTGCCAGGGCTGGGGCAAGGCCTGCAGGCTGATGGGCTGTCTGGGCTGAGGGCTGGCCTGCATGCTGATGGGCTGCCTGGGCTGGACTGCAGGCTGGTGGGCTGTCACGGCTGGGGCCTAGATTGCAGGCTGATGGGCTGTTGGGCAGGGGCATGGCCTGCAGGCTGATGGGCTGTCTGGGCTGAGGCCTGGACTGCAGGTTGATGGGCTGCTTGTGCTGGAGTATGCCCTGCAGGCTGATGGGCTGCCTGGGCAGGGGCATGGCCTGCAGGCTGATCCGTTGCCAGGGCTGGGGCATGGCCTGCAGGCTTATGGGCTGCCTGGGCTGGGGCATGGACTGCAGGCTGATGGGCTGTCTGGGCTGAGGCAGGGCCTACAGGCTTTTAGGCTGTCTGGGCTGAGGCCTGGCCTGCAGGCTGATGGGCTGTCTGGGCTGAAGGCTGGCCTGCAGGCTGATGGGCTGCCTTGGCTGGGGCCTGGACTGCAGGCTGATGGGCTGCCTGGGCAGGGGTATGGCCTGCAGGCTGATGGGCTGCCTGGGCAGGGGCATGGCCTGCAGGCTGATGGGCTGTCTGGGCTGAGGCCTGGCCTGCAAGCTGATGGGCTGCCAGGGCTGGGGCATGGCCTGCAGGCTTATGGGCTGTCTAGGCTAAGGCCGGGCCTGCAGGCTGATGGGCTGCTTGGGCTGGGGCATGGCCTGCAGGCAGATGGGCTGTCTGGGCTGAGGCCTGGCCTGCAGGCTGATGGGTTGCCAGGTCTGGGGCATGGCCTGCAGGCTTATGGGCTGTCTGGGCTGAGGGCTGGCCTGCAGGCTGATGGGCTGCCTGGGCAGGGGCATGGCCTGTAGGCTTATCCGTTGCCAGGGCTGGGGCATGGCCTGCAGGCGTATGGGCTGCCTGGGCTGGGGCATGGACTGCAGGCTGATGGGCTTTCTGGGCTGAGGCCTGACCTGCAGGCTGGTGGGCTGGAGCATGGCCTGCAGACTGGTGGGCTGTCTGGGCTGAGACCTGGCCTGCAGACTGATGGGCAGCCTGGGCTGGGGCATGGACTGCATGCTGATGGGCTTTCTGGGCTGAGTCCTGGCCTGCAGGCTGGTGGGCTGGGGCATGGCCTGCAGGCTAGTGGTTTGTCTGGGCTGAGGCCTGGCCTGCAGGCTGATGGGCTGCCAGGGCTGGGGCATGGCCTGCAGGCTGATGGGCTGTCTGGGCTGAGGGCTGGCCTGCATGCTGATGGGCTGCCTGGGCTCGACTGCAGGCTGGTGGGCTGTCACGGCTGGGGCCTAGATTGCAGGCTGATGGGCTGTTGGGCAGGGGCATGGCCTGCAGGCTGATGGGCTGTCTGGGCTGAGGCCTGGACTGCAGGCTGATGGGCTGCCTGGGCAGGGGCATGGCCTGCAGGCTGATGGGTTGCTAGGGCTGGGGCATGGCCTGCAGGTTTATGGGCTGCCTGGGCTGGGGCATGGACTGCAGGCTGATGGGCTGTCTGGGCTGAGGCCTGGCCTGCAGGCTGATGGGTTGCCACGGATGGGGCATGGCCTGCAGGCTGATGGGCTGCCAGGGCTGGGGCATGGCTGGCCGGCTGATGGTGCTGTCAGGGCTGAGGGCTGGCCTGAAGGCTGATGGCCTGCCTGGGCTGGGGCCTGGACTGCAGGCTGATCGGCTGCCTGGGCAGGGGCATGGCCTGCAGGCTGATGGGCTGCCTGGGCTGAGGCCTGGCCTGCAGGCTGATGGGCTACCAAGGCTGGGGCATGGCCTGCAGGCTGATGGGCTGTCTGGGCAGAGGGATGGCCTGCAGGTTGATGGGCTGCCAGGGCTGGGGCATGGCCTGCAGGCTGATGGGCTGCCTGGGCTGGGGCATCGACTGCAGGCTGATGGGCTGTCTGGGCTGGGGCCTGGACTGCAGGCTGATGGGCTGTTGGGCAGGGGCATGGCCTGCAGGCTGATGGGCTGTCTGGGCTGAGGCCTGGACTGCAGGCTGATGGGCTGCCTGACAGGGGCATGGCCTGCAGGCTGTCTCGGCTGATGCATGGCCTGTAGGCTGATGGGCTGCTTGGGCTGGGGCATGGCCTGCAGGCTGATGGGTTGCTAGGGCTGGGGCATGGCCTGCAAGTTTATGGGCTGCCTGGGTTGGGGCATGGACTGCAGGCTGATGGGCTGCCAGGGCTGCGGCATGGCCTGCAGGCTTATGGGCTGTCTGGGCTGAGGCCTGGCCTGCAGGCTGATGGGCTGCCAGGGCTGAGAGCTGGCCTGCAGGCAGATAGGCTGCCTGGGCTGGGGCATGGACTGCAGACCGATGGGCTTTCTTGGCTGAGTCCTGGCCTGCAGGCTGGTGGTCTGGGGCATGGCCTGCAGGCTGGTGGGCTGTCTGAGCTGGGGAATGGCCTGCAGGCTGATGGGCTGTCTGGGCTGAGACCTGGCCTGCAGGCTGATGGGCTTTCTGGGCTGAGGCCTGGCCTGCAGGCTGGTGGGCTGGGGCATGGCCTGCAGGCTGGTGGGCTGTCTGGGCTGAGGCCTGGCCTGCAGGCTGATGGGCTGCCAGGGCTGGGGCAAGGCCTGCAGGCTGATGGGCTGTCTGGGCTGAGGGCTGGCCTGCATACTGATGGGCTGCCTGGGCTGGACTGCAGGCTGGTGGGCTGTCATGGCTGGGGCGTAGATTGCAGGCTGATGGGCTGTTGGGCAGGGGCATGGCCTGCAGGCTTATGGGCTGCCTGGGCTGGGGCATGGACTGCAGGCTGATGGGCTGTCTGGGCTGAGGCAGGGCCTGCAGGCTGATGGGCTGCCAGGGCTGGGGCATGGACTGCAGGCTGATGGGCTGTCTCGGCTGAGGCCTGGCCTGCAGGCTGATGGGTTGCCTGGACTGGGGCATGACCTGCAGGCTGATGGGCTGTCTGGGCTGGGCTCTGGCCTGCAGGCTTATGGGCTGCCATGGCTGGGGCATCGACTGCAGGCTTATGGGCTGTCTGGGCTGGGCTCTGGCCTGCAGGCTTATGGGCTGCCATGGCTGGGGCATGGCCTGCAGGCTTATGGGCTGTCTGGGCTGAGACCTGGCCTCCAGGCTGATAGGCTGTCTCGGCTAAGACCTGGCCTGCAGGCTGATGGGTTGCCAGGGCTGGGGCATGGCCAGCAGGCTTATGGGCTGTCTGGGCTGAGGGCTGGCCTGCAGGCTGATGGGGTGCCTGGGCTGGGGCATGACTGCAGGCTGATGGGCTGTCTGGGCTCGGGCCTGGCCTGCAGGCTGATGGGCTTCCAGGGCTGGGGCATGGCCGGCAGGCTGATGGGCTGTCTGGGCTGAGGGCTGGCCTGCAGGCTGATGGGCTGCCAAGGCTGGGGCATGGCCTGCAGGCTGATGGGCACTCTGGGCTAAGGCATGGCCTGCAGGTTCATGGGCTGCCAGGTCCGGGTCCTGGTCTGCAGGCTAGTGGGCTGCCTGGGTTGGGGCCTGCCCTGCAGGTTGATGAGCTGTCTGGGCTGGGGCCTGGGAGCATGCTAATGGGCTGCCTGGGCAAGGTTCTCTCCAGCTGTCTCATGGGTTGCCCGGGATGGGGGATGATGGGCTGCCCCGGCCTGCCCTACAGGCTGATGGACTGCCTGGGATGGGGCCTGCAATGCAGGCTGATGGGCCGTCTGGGCCGAGGCCTGGCCTGCAGGCTGATGGGCTGCTTGGGCTGGGGCATGGACTGCAGGCTGATGGGCTTTCTGGGCTGAGGCCTGGCCTGCAGGTGGGTGGGCTGTCTGGGCTGAGGCTTGGCCAGCAGGCTGATGGGCTGCCAGGGCTGGGGCATGGCCTGCAGGCTGATGGGCTGTCTGGGCTTAGGGCTGGCGTGCAGGCTGATGGGCTGCCTGGGCTGGGGCATGGACTGCAGGCTGATGGGCTTTCTGGGCTGAGGCCTGGCTTGCAGGCTGGTGGGCTGGGGCATGGCCTGCAGGCTTGTGGCCTGTCTGGGCTGAGGCTTGGCATGCAGGCCGATGGCCTGTTTGGGCTAAGGCGTGGCCTGCAGGCTGATGGGCTGCCAGGGCTGGGGCATGGGCTGCAGGCTGATGGGCTGTCTGGGCTGAGGGCTGGCCTGCAGGCTGATGGGCTGCCTGGGCTGGGGCATGGACTGCAGGCTGATGGGCTGCCTGGGCAGGGGCATGGCCTGCAGGCTGATGGCCTGTCTGGGCTGAGGCCTGGCCTGCAAGCTGATGGGCTGCCAGGGCTGGAGCATGGCCTGCAGGCTTATGGGCTGTCTAGGCTAAGGCCGGGCCTGCAGGCTGATGGGCTGCTTGGGCTGGGGCATGGCCTGCAGGCAGATGGGCTGTCTGGGCTGAGGCCTGGCCTGCAGACTGATGGGTTGCTAGGGCTGGGGCATGGCCTGCAGGCTTATGGGCTGTCTGGGCCGAGGGCTAACCTGCAGGCTGATGGGCTGCCTGGGCTGGGGCATGGACTGCAGCCTGATGGGCTGTCTGGGCTGGGCCCTGGCCTGCAGGCTGATGGGCTGCCAGGGCTGTGGCATGGCCTGCAGGCTGATGGGCTGCCAGGGCTGCGGCATGGCCTGCAGGTTTATGGGCTGTCTGGGCTGAGGCCTGGCCTGCAGGCTGATGGGCTGCCAGGGCTGAGGGCTGGACTGCAGGCTGATGGGTTGCCTGGGCTGGGGCATGGACTGCAGACTGATGGGCTTTCTTGGCTGAGGCCTGGCCTGCAGGCTGGTGGGCTGGGGCATGGCCTGCAGGCTGGTGGGCTGTCTGAGCTGGGGAATGGCCTGCAGGCTGATGAGCTGTCTGGGCTGAGGCCTGGCCTGCAGGCTGATGGGCTTTCTGGGCTGAGGCCTGGCCTGCATGCTGATGGGCTTTCTGGGCTGAGGCCTGGCCTGCAGGCTGGTGGGCTGGGGCATGGCCTGCAGGCTGGTGGGCTGTCTGGGTTGAGGCTTGGCCTGCAGGCGATGGCCTGTCTGGGATAACGCCTGGCCTGTAGGCTGATGGGCTGCCAGGACTGGTTTATGGCCTGCAGGCTGATGGGCTGTCTAGGCTGAGGGCTGGCCTGCAGGTTGAGCGGCTGCCTGGGCTGGGGCATGGACTGCAGGCTGATGGGCTTTCTGGACTGAGGCCTGGCCTGCAGGCTGGTGGGCTGGGGCATGGCCTGCAGGCTGGTGGTTTGTCTGGGCTGAGGCCTGGCCTGCAGGCTGATGGGCTGTCTGGGCTGAGGGCTGGCCTGCATGCTGATGGGCTGCCTGGGCTGGACTGCAGGCTGGTGGGCTGTCACGGCTGGGGCCTACATCGCAGGCTGATGGGCTGTTGGGAATGGGCATGGCCTGCAGGCTGATGGGCTGTGTGGGCTGAGGCCTGGACTGCAGGCTGATGGGCTGCTTGGGCTGGGGCATGGCCTGCAGGCTGATGGGCTGCCTGGGTAGGGGCATGGCCTGCATGCTGATGGGTTGCCAGGGCTGGGGCATGGCCTGCAGGCTTATGGGCTGCCTGGGCTGGGGCATGGACTGCAGGCTGATGGGCTGTCTGGGCTGAGGCAGGGCCTGCAGGCTTTTAGGCTGTCTGGGCTGAGGCCTGGCCTGCAGGCTGATGGGCTGCCTGGGCTGGGGCATGGACTGCAGGCTGATGGGCTGTCTGGGCTGGGCCCTGGCCTGCAGGCTGATGGGCTGCCAGGGCTGTAGCATGGACTGCAGGCTGATGGGCTGTCTGTGCTAGGGGCCGGCCTGCAGGCTGATGGGCTGCCTGGGCTGGGGCCTGGACTGCAGGCTGATGGGCTGCCTGGGCAGGGGTATGGCCTGCAGGCTGATGGGCTGCCAGGGCTGCGGCATGGCCTGCAGGCTTATGGGCTGTCTGGGCTGAGGCCTGGCCTGCAGGCTGATGGGCTGCCAGGGCTGAGGGCTGGCCTGCAGGGTGATGGGCTGCCTGGGCTGGGGCATGGACTGCAGACTGATGGGCTTTCTTGGCTGAGGCCTGGCCTGCAGGCTGGTGGGCTGGGGCATGGCCTGCAGGCTGGTGGGCTGTGTGGCTGAGGCCTGGCCTGCAGGCTGATGGGCTGCCTGGGCTGGGGCATGGACTGCATGCTGATGGGCTTTCTGGGCTGTGGCCTGGCCTGCAGGCTGGTGGGCTGGGGCATGGCCTGCAGGCTGGTGGGCTGTCTGGGCTGAGGCTTGGCCTGCAGGCTGATAGGCTGCCAGGGCTGGGGCATGGCCTTTAGGCTGATGGGCTGTCTGGGCTGAGGGCTCGCCTGCAGGCTGATCGGCTGCCTGGGCTGGGGCATGGACTGCAGGCTGATGGGCTTTCTGGGTTGAGGCCTGGCCTGCAGGCTGGTGGGTTGGGGCATGGCCTGCAGGCTGGTGGTTTGTCTGGCTTGAGGCCTGGCCTGCAGGCTGATGGGTTGCCAGGGCTGGGGCAAGGCCTGCAGGCTGATGGGCTGTCTGGGCTGAGGGCTGGCCTGCATGCTGATGGGCTGCCTGGGCTGGACTGCAGGCTGGTGGGCTGTCACGGCTGGGGCCTAGATTGCAGGCTGATGGGCTGTTGGGCAGGGGCATGGCCTGCAGGCTGATGGGCTGTCTGGGCTGAGGCCTGGACTGCAGGTTGATGGGCTGCTTGTGCTGGAGTATGCCCTGCAGGCTGATGGGCTGCCTGGGCAGGGGCATGGCCTGCAGGCTGATCCGTTGCCAGGGCTGGGGCATGGCCTGCAGGCTTATGGGCTGCCTGGGCTGGGGCATGGACTGCAGGCTGATGGGCTGTCTGGGCTGAGGCAGGGCCTACAGGCTTTTAGGCTGTCTGGGCTGAGGCCTGGCCTGCAGGCTGATGGGCTGTCTGGGCTGAAGGCTGGCCTGCAGGCTGATGGGCTGCCTTGGCTGGGGCCTGGACTGCAGGCTGATGGGCTGCCTGGGCAGGGGTATGGCCTGCAGGCTGATGGGCTGCCTGGGCAGGGGCATGGCCTGCAGGCTGATGGGCTGTCTGGTCTGAGGCCTGGCCTGCAAGCTGATGGGCTGCCAGGGCTGGGGCATGGCCTGCAGGCTTATGGGCTGTCTAGGCTAAGGCCGGGCCTGCAGGCTGATGGGCTGCTTGGGCTGGGGCATGGCCTGCAGGCAGATGGGCTGTCTGGGCTGAGGCCTGGCCTGCAGGCTGATGGGTTGCCAGGTCTGGGGCATGGCCTGCAGGCTTATGGGCTGTCTGGGCTGAGGGCTGGCCTGCAGGCTGATGGGCTGCCTGGGCAGGGGCATGGCCTGTAGGCTTATCCGTTGCCAGGGCTGGGGCATGGCCTGCAGGCGTATGGGCTGCCTGGGCTGGGGCATGGACTGCAGGCTGATGGGCTGTCTGGGCTGAGGCAGGGCCTACAGGCTTTTAGGTTGTCTGGGCTGAGGCCTGGCCTGCAGGCTGATGGGCTGTCTGGGCTGAAGGCTGGCCTGCAGTCTGATGGGCTGCCTGGGCTGGGGCCTGGACTGCAGGTTGATGGGCTGCCTGGGCTGGGGCATGGCCTGCAGGCTTGGGGGCTGTCTGGGCTGAGGCTTGGCCTGCAGGCTGATAGGCTGCCTGGGCTGGGGCATGGACTGCAGGCTGATGGGCTTTCTGGGCTGAGGCCTGGCCTGCAGGCTGGTGGGTTGGGGCATGGCCTGCAGGCAGGTGGTTTGTCTGGGCTGAGGCCTGGCCTGCAGGCTGATGGGCTGCCAGGGCTGGGGCAAGGCCTGCAGGCTGATGGGCTGTCTGGGCTGAGGGCTGGCCTGCATGCTGATGGGCTGCCTGGGCTGGACTGCAGGCTGGTGGGCTGTCACGGCTGGGGCCTAGATTGCAGGCTGATGGGCTGTTGGGCAGGGGCATGGCCTGCAGGCTGATGGGCTGTCTGGGCTGAGGCCTGGACTGCAGGTTGATGGGCTGCTTGTGCTGGGGTATGCCCTGCAGGCTGATGGGCTGCCTGGGCAGGGGCATGGCCTGCAGGCTGATGGGCTGCCAGGGCTGGGGCATGGCCTGCAGGCTGATGGGCTGTCTGGGCTGAGGGCTGGCCTGCAAGCTGATGGGCTGCCTGGGCTGGGGCATGGACTGCAGGCTGATGTTCTTTCTGGGCTGAGGCCTGGCCTGCAGGCTGGTGTGCTGGGGCATGGCCTGCAGGCTGGTGGTTTGTCACGGTTGGGGCCTAGATTGCAGGCTGATGGGCTGCCTGGGCAGGGGCATGGCCTGCAGGCTGATGGGCTGTCTGGGCTGAGGCCTGGCCTGCAAGCTGATGGGCTGCCAGGGCTGGGGCATGGCCTGCAGGCTTATGGGCTGTCTAGGCTAAGGCCGGGCCTGCAGGCTGATGGGATGCTTGGGCTGGGGTATGGCCTGCAGGCAGATGGGCTGTCTGGGCTGAGGGCTGGCCTGCAGGCTGATGGGTTGCCAGGGCTGGGGCATGGCCTGCAGGCTTATGGGCAGTCTGGGCTGAGGGCTGGCCTGCAGGCTGATGGGCTGCCTGGGCTGGGGCATGGACTGTAGCCTGATGGGCTGTCTGGGCTGGGCCCTGGCCTGCAGGCTGATGGGCTGCCTGGGCAGGGGCATGGCCTGCAGGCTGATCCGTTGCCAGGGCTGGGGCATGGCCTGCAGGCGTATGGGCTGCCTGGGCTGGGGCATGGACTGCAGGCTGATGGGCTGTCTGGGCTGAGGCAGGGCCTACAGGCTTTTAGGTTGTCTGGGCTGAGGCCTGGCCTGCAGGCTGATGGGCTGTCTGGGCTGAAGGCTGCCCTGCAGGCTGATGGGCTGCCTGGGCTGGGGCCTGGACTGCAGGCTGATGGGCTGCCTGGGCAGGGGTATGGCCTGCAGGCTGATGGGCTGCCAGGGCTGCGGCATGGCCTGAAGGCTTATGGGCTGTCTGGGCTGAGGCCTGGCCTGCAAGCTGATGGGTTGCCAGGGCTGGGGCATGGCCTGCAGGCTGATGTGCTTTCTGGGCTGAGGGCTGGCCTGCAGGCTGATGGGATGCCTGGGCTGGGGCATGGACTGCAGACTGATGGGCTTTCTTGGCTGAGGCATGGCCTGCAGGCTGGTGGGCTGGGGCAGGGCCTGCAGGCTGGTGGGCTGTCTGAGCTGGGGCATGGCCTGCAGGCTGATGGGCTGTCTGGGCTGAGGCCTGGCCTGCAGGCTGATGGGCTTTCTGGGCTGAGGCCTGGCCTGCAGGCTGGTGGGCTGGAGCATGGCCTGCAGGCTGATGGGCTGTCTGGGCTGGGGCCTGGACTGTAGGCTGATGGGCTGCTTGGGTTGGGGCATGGCCTGCAGGCTGATGGGCTGCCTGGGCAGGGGCATGGCCTGCAGGCTGATCCGTTGCCAGGGCTGGGGCATGGCCTGCAGGCTTATGGGCTGCCTGGGCTGGGGCATGGACTGCAGGCTGATGGGCTGTCTGGGCTGAGGCAGGGCCTGCAGGCTTTTAGGCTGTCTGGGCTGAGGCCTGGCCTGCAGGCTGATGGGTTGTCTGGGCTGAAGGCTGTCCTGCAGGCTGATGGGCTGCCTGGGCTGGGGCCTGGACTGCAGGCTGATGGGCTGCCTGGGCAGGGGTATGGCCTGCAGGCTGATGGGCTGCCAGTGCTGCGGCATGGCCTGAAAGCTTATGGGCTGTCTGGGCTGAGGGCTGGCCTGCAGGCTGATGGGATACCTGGGCTGGGGCATGGACTGCAGACTGATGGGCTTTCTTGGCTGAGGCCTGGCCTGCAGGCTGGTGGGCTGGGGCATGGCCTGCAGGCTGGTGGGCTGTCTGAGCTGGGGCATGGCCTGCAGGCTGATGGGCTGTCTGGGCTGAGGCCTGGCCTGCAGGCTGGTGGGCTGGAGCATGGCCTGCAGGCTGGTGGGCTGTCTGGGCTGAGACCTGGCCTGCAGACTGATGGGCAGCCTGGGCTGGGGCATGGACTGCATGCTGATGGGCTTTCTGGGCTGAGGCCTGGCCTGCAGGCTGGTGGGCTGGGGCATGGCCTGCAGGCTGGTGGGTTGTCTGGGCTGAGGCTTGGCCTGCAGGCCGATGGCCTGTCTGGTCTAAGGCCTGACCTGCAGGCTGATGGGCTGCCAGGGCTGGGCATGGCCTGCAGGCTGATGGGCTGTCTGGGCTGAGGGCTGGCCTGCAGGCTGATCGGCTACCTGGGCTGGGGCATGGACTGCAGGCTGATGGGCTTTCTGGGCTGAGGCCTGGCCTGCATGCTGATGGGCTTTCTGGGCTGAGGCCTGGCCTGCAGGCTGGTGGGCTGGGGCATGGCCTGCAGGCTGGTGGGCTGTCTGGGTTGAGGCTTGGCCTGCAGGCGATGGCCTGTCTGGGCTAACGCCTGGCCTCTAGGCTGATGGGCTGCCAGGACTGGGTTATGGCCTGCAGGCTGATGGGCTGTCACGGCTGGGGCCTAGATCGCAGGCTGATGGGCTGTTGGGAATGGGCATGGCCTGCAGGCTGATGGGCTGTGTGGGCTGAGGCCTGGACTGCAGGCTGATGGGCTGCTTGGGCTGGGGCATGGCCTGCAGGCTGATGGGCTGCCTGGGTAGGGGCATGGCCTGCATGCTGATGGGTTGCCAGGGCTGGGGCATGGCCTGCAGGCTTATGGGCTGCCTGGGCTGGGGCATGGACTGCAGGCTGATGGGCTGTCTGGGCTGAGGCAGGGCCTGCAGTCTTTTAGGCTGTCTGGGCTGAGGCTTTGCCTGCAGGCTGATGGGCTGCCTGGGCTGGGGCATGGACTGCAGGCTGATGGGCTGTCTGGGCTGGGCCCTGGCCTGCAGGTTGATGGGCTGCCAGGGCTGTAGCATGGACTGCAGGCTGATGGGCTGTCTGTGCTGGGGGCCGGCCTGCAGGCTGATGGGCTGCCTGGGCTGGGGCCTGGACTGCAGGCTGATGGGCTGCCTGGGCAGGGGTATGGCCTGCAGGCTGATGGGCTGCCAGGGCTGCGGCATGGCCTGCAGGCTTATGGGCTGTCTGGGCTGAGGCCTGGCCTGCAGTCTGATGGGCTGCCAGGGCTGAGGGCTGGCCTGCAGGATGATGGGCTGCCTGGGCTGGGGCATGGACTGCAGACTGATGGGCTTTCTTGGCTGAGGCCTGGCCTGCAGGCTGGTGGGCTGGGGCATGGCCTGCAGGCTGGTGGGCTGTCTGGGCTGAGGCCTGGCCTGCAGGCTGATGGGCTGCCTGGGCTGGGGCATGGACTGCATGCTGATGGGCTTTCTGGGCTGTGGCCTGGCCTGCAGGCTGGTGGGCTGGGGCATGGCCTGCAGGCTGGTGGGCTGTCTGGGCTGAGGCTTGGCCTGCAGGCTGATAGGCTGCCAGGGCTGGGGCATGGCCTTTAGGCTGATAGGCTGTCTGGGCTGAGGGCTGGCCTGCAGGCTGATCGGCTGCCTGGGCTGGGGCATGGACTGCAGGTTGATGGGCTTTCTGGGCTGAGGCCTGGCCTGCAGGCTGGTGGGTTGGGGCATGGCCTGCAGGCTGGTGGTTTGTCTGGCTTGAGGCCTGGCCTGCAGGCTGATGGGTTGCCAGGGCTGGGGCAAGGCCTGCAGGCTGATGGGCTGTCTGGGCTGAGGGCTGGCCTGCATGCTGATGGGCTGCCTGGGCTGGACTGCAGGCTGGTGGGCTGTCACGGCTGGGGCCTAGATTGCAGGCTGATGGGCTGTTGGGCAGGGGCATGGCCTGCAGGCTGATGGGCTGTCTGGGCTGAGGCCTGGACTGCAGGTTGATGGGCTGCTTGTGCTGGAGTATGCCCTGCAGGCTGATGGGCTGCCTGGGCAGGGGTGGCCTGCAGGCTGATCCGTTGCCAGGGCTGGGGCATGGCCTGCAGGCTTATGGGCTGCCTGGGCTGGGGCATGGACTGCAGGCTGATGGGCTGTCTGGGCTGAGGCAGGGCCTACAGGCTTTTAGGCTGTCTGGGCTGAGGCCTGGCCTGCAGGCTGATGGGCTGTCTGGGCTGAAGGCTGGCCTGCAGGCTGATGGGCTGCCTTGGCTGGGGCCTGGACTGCAGGCTGATGGGCTGCCTGGGCAGGGGTATGGCCTGCAGGCTGATGGGCTGCCTGGGCAGGGGCATGGCCTGCAGGCTGATGGGCTGTCTGGGCTGAGGCCTGGCCTGCAAGCTGATGGGCTGCCAGGGCTGGGGCATGGCCTGCAGGCTTATGGGCTGTCTAGGCTAAGGCCGGGCCTGCAGGCTGATGGGCTGCTTGGGCTGGGGCATGGCCTGCAGGCAGATGGGCTGTCTGGGCTGAGGCCTGGCCTGCAGGCTGATGGGTTGCCAGGGCTGGGGCATGGCCTGCAGGCTTATGGGCTGTCTGGGCTGAGGGCTGGCCTGCAGGCTGATGGGCTGCCTGGGCTGGGGCATGGCCTGTAGGCTTATCCGTTGCCAGGGCTGGGGCATGGCCTGCAGGCGTATGGGCTGCCTGGGCTGGGGCATGGACTGCAGGCTGATGGGCTGTCTGGGCTGAGGCAGGGCCTACAGGCTTTTAGGTTGTCTGGGCTGAGGCCTGGCCTGCAGGCTGATGGGCTGTCTGGGCTGAAGGCTGGCCTGCAGGCTGATGGGCTGCCTGGGCTGGGGCCTGGACTGCAGGCTGATGGGCTGCCTGGGCTGGGGCATGGCCTGCAGGCTTGGGGGCTGTCTGGGCTGAGGCTTGGCCTGCAGGCTGATAGGCTGCCTGGGCTGGGGCATGGACTGCAGGCTGATGGGCTTTCTGGGCTGAGGCCTGGCCTGCAGGCTGGTGGGTTGGGGCATGGCCTGCAGGCAGGTGGTTTGTCTGGGCTGAGGCCTGGCCTGCAGGCTGATGGGCTGCCAGGGCTGGGGCAAGGCCTGCAGGCTGATGGGCTGTCTGGGCTGAGGGCTGGCCTGCATGCTGATGGGCTGCCTGGGCTGGACTGCAGGCTGGTGGGCTGTCACGGCTGGGGCCTAGATTGCAGGCTGATGGGCTGTTGGGCAGGGGCATGGCCTGCAGGCTGATGGGCTGTCTGGGCTGAGGCCTGGACTGCAGGTTGATGGGCTGCTTGTGCTGGGGTATGCCCTGCAGGCTGATGGGCTGCCTGGGCAGGGGCATGGCCTGCAGGCTGATGGGCTGCCAGGGCTGGGGCATGGCCTGCAGGCTGATGGGCTGTCTGGGCTGAGGGCTGGCCTGCAAGCTGATGGGCTGCCTGGGCTGGGACATGGACTGCAGGCTGATGTTCTTTCTGGGCTGAGGCCTGGCCTGCAGGCTGGTGTGCTGGGGCATGGCCTGCAGGCTGGTGGTTTGTCACGGTTGGGGCCTAGATTGCAGGCTGATGGGCTGCCTGGGCAGGGCCATGGCCTGCAGGCTGATGGGCTGTCTGGGCTGAGGCCTGGCCTGCAAGCTGATGGGCTGCCAGGGCTGGGGCATGGCCTGCAGGCTTATGGGCTGTCTAGGCTAAGGCCGGGCCTGCAGGCTGATGGGATGCTTGGGCTGGGGCATGGCCTGCAGGCAGATGGGCTGTCTGGGCTGAGGCCTGGCCTGCAGGCTGATGGGTTGCCAGGGCTGGGGCATGGCCTGCAGGCTTATGGGCTGTCTGGGCTGAGGGCTGGCCTGCAGGCTGATGGGCTGCCTGGGCTGGGCCCTGGCCTGCAGGCTGATGGGCTGCCTGGGCAGGGGCATGGCCTGCAGGCTGATCCGTTGCCAGGGCTGGGGCATGGCCTGCAGGCGTATGGGCTGCCTGGGCTGGGGCATGGACTGCAGGCTGATGGGCTGTCTGGGCTGAGGCAGGGCCTACAGGCTTTTAGGTTGTCTGGGCTGAGGCCTGGCCTGCAGGCTGATGGGCTGTCTGGGCTGAAGGCTGGCCTGCAGGCTGATGGGCTGCCTGGGCTGGGGCCTGGACTGCAGGCTGATGGGCTGCCTGGGCAGGGGTATGGCCTGCAGGCTGATGGGCTGCCAGGGCTGCGGCATGGCCTGAAGGCTTATGGGCTGTCTGGGCTGAGGCCTGGCCTGCAAGCTGATGGGTTGCCAGGGCTGGGGCATGGCCTGCAGGCTGATGTGCTTTCTGGGCTGAGGGCTGGCCTGCAGGCTGATGGGATGCCTGGGCTGGGGCATGGACTGCAGACTGATGGGCTTTCTTGGCTGAGGCATGGCCTGCAGGCTGGTGGGCTGGGGCAGGGCCTGCAGGCTGGTGGGCTGTCTGAGCTGGGGCATGGCCTGCAGGCTGATGGGCTGTCTGGCCTGAGGCCTGGCCTGCAGGCTGATGGGCTTTCTGGGCTGAGGCCTGGCCTGCAGGCTGGTGGGCTGGAGCATGGCCTGCAGGCTGATGGGCTGTCTGGGCTGGGGCCTGGACTGTAGGCTGATGGGCTGCTTGGGTTGGGGCATGGACTGCAGGCTGATGGGCTGCCTGGGCAGGGGCATGGCCTGCAGGCTGATCCGTTGCCAGGGCTGGGGCATGGCCTGCAGGCTTATGGGCTGCCTGGGCTGGGGCATGGACTGCAGGCTGATGGGCTGTCTGGGCTGAGGCAGGGCCTGCAGGCTTTTAGGCTGTCTGGGCTGAGGCCTGGCCTGCAGGCTGATGGGCTGTCTGGGCTGAAGGCTGTCCTGCAGGCTGATGGGCTGCCTGGGCTGGGGCCTGGACTGCAGGCTGATGGGCTGCCTGGGCAGGGGTATGGCCTGCAGGCTGATGGGCTGCCAGGGCTGCGGCATGGCCTGAAAGCTTATGGGCTGTCTGGGCTGAGGCCTGGCCTGCAGGCTGATGGGCTGCCAGGGCTGGGGCATGGCCTGCAGGCTGATGTGCTTTCTGGGCTGAGGGCTGGCCTGCAGGCTGATGGGATACCTGGGCTGGGGCATGGACTGCAGACTGATGGGCTTTCTTGGCTGAGGCCTGGCCTGCAGGCTGGTGGGCTGGGGCATGGCCTGCAGGCTGGTGGGCTGTCTGAGCTGGGGCATGGCCTGCAGGCTGATGGGCTGTCTGGGCTGAGGCCTGGCCTGCAGGCTGGTGGGCTGGAGCATGGCCTGCAGGCTGGTGGGCTGTCTGGGCTGAGACCTGGCCTGCAGACTGATGGGCAGCCTGGGCTGGGGCATGGACTGCATGCTGATGGGCTTTCTGGGCTGAGGCCTGGCCTGCAGGCTGGTGGGCTGGGGCATGGCCTGCAGGCTGGTGGGTTGTCTGGGCTGAGGCTTGGCCTGCAGGCCGATGGCCTGTCTGGTCTAAGGCCTGACCTGCAGGCTGATGGGCTGCCAGGGCTGGGCATGGCCTGCAGGCTGATGGGCTGTCTGGGCTGAGGGCTGGCCTGCAGGCTGATCGGCTACCTGGGCTGGGGCATGGACTGCAGGCTGATGGGCTTTCTGGGCTGAGGCCTGGCCTGCATGCTGATGGGCTTTCTGGGCTGAGGCCTGGCCTGCAGGCTGGTGGGCTGGGGCATGGCCTGCAGGCTGGTGGGCTGTCTGGGTTGAGGCTTGGCCTGCAGGCGATGGCCTGTCTGGGCTAACGCCTGGCCTCTAGGCTGATGGGCTGCCAGGACTGGGTTATGGCCTGCAGGCTGATGGGCTGTCTAGGCTGAGGGCTGGCCTGCAGGTTGAGCGGCTGCCTGGGCTGGGGCATGGACTGCAGGCTGATGGGCTTTCTGGACTGAGGCCTGACCTGCAGGCTGGTGGGCTGGGGCATGGCCTGCAGGCTGGTGGTTTGTCTGGGCTGAGGCCTGGCCAGCAGGCTGATGGGCTGTCTGGGCTGAGGGCTGGCCTGCATGCTGATGGGCTGCCTGGGCTGGACTGCAGGCTGGTGGGCTGTCACGGCTGGGGCCTAGATCGCAGGCTTATGGGCTGTTGGGAATGGGCATGGCCTGCAGGCTGATGGGCTGTGTGGGCTGAGGCCTGGACTGCAGGCTGATGGGCTGCTTGGGCTGGGGCATGGCCTGCAGGCTGATGGGCTGCCTGGGTAGGGGCATGGCCTGCATGCTGATGGGTTGCCAGGGCTGGGGCATGGCCTGCAGGCTTATGGGCTGCCTGGGCTGGGGCATGGACTGCAGGCTGATGGGCTGTCTGGGCTGAGGCAGGGCCTGCAGGCTTTTAGGCTGTCTGGGCTGAGGCCTGGCCTGCAGGCTGATGGGCTGCCTGGGCTGGGGCATGGACTGCAGGCTGATGGGCTGTCTGGGCTGGGCCCTGGCCTGCAGGCTGATGGGCTGCCAGGGCTGTAGCATGGCCTGCAGGCTGATGGGCTGTCTGTGCTGGGGGCCAGCCTGCAGGCTGATGGGCTGCCTGGGCTGGGGCCTGGACTGCAGGCTGATGGGCTGCCTGGGCAGGGGTATGGCCTGCAGGCTGATGGGCTGCCAGGGCTGCGGCATGGCCTGCAGGCTTATGGGCTGTCTGGGCTGAGGCCTGGCCTGCAGGCTGATGGGCTGCCAGGGCTAAGGGCTGGCCTGCAGGATGATGGGCTGCCTGGGCTGGGGCATGGACTGCAGACTGATGGGCTTTTTTGGCTGATGCCTGGCCTGCAGGCTGGTGGGCTGGGGCATGGCCTGCAGGCTGGTGGGCTGTCTGGGCTGAGGCCTGGCCTGCAGGCTGATGGGCTGCCTGGGCTGGGGCATGGACTGCATGCTGATGGGCTTTCTGGGCTGTGGCCTGGCCTGCAGGCTGGTGGGCTGGGGCATGGCCTGCAGGCTGGTGGGCTGTCTGGGCTGAGGCTTGGCCTGCAGGCTGATAGGCTGCCAGGGCTGGGGCATGGCCTTTAGGCTGATAGGCTGTCTGGGCTGAGGGCTGGCCTGCAGGCTGATCGGCTGCCTGGGCTGGGGCATGGACTGCAGGTTGATGGGCTTTCTGGGCTGAGGCCTGGCCTGCAGGCTGGTGGGTTGGGGCATGGCCTGCAGGCTGGTGGTTTGTCTGGCTTGAGGCCTGGCCTGCAGGCTGATGGGTTGCCAGGGCTGGGGCAAGGCCTGCAGGCTGATGGGCTGTCTGGGCTGAGGGCTGGCCTGCATGCTGATGGGCTGCCTGGGCTGGACTGCAGGCTGGTGGGCTGTCACGGCTGGGGCCTAGATTGCAGGCTGATGGGCTGTTGGGCAGGGGCATGGCCTGCAGGCTGATGGGCTGTCTGGGCTGAGGCCTGGACTGCAGGTTGATGGGCTGCTTGTGCTGGAGTATGCCCTGCAGGCTGATGGGCTGCCTGGGCAGGGGTGGCCTGCAGGCTGATCCGTTGCCAGGGCTGGGGCATGGCCTGCAGGCTTATGGGCTGCCTGGGCTGGGGCATGGACTGCAGGCTGATGGGCTGTCTGGGCTGAGGCAGGGCCTACAGGCTTTTAGGCTGTCTGGGCTGAGGCCTGGCCTGCAGGCTGATGGGCTGTCTGGGCTGAAGGCTGGCCTGCAGGCTGATGGGCTGCCTTGGCTGGGGCCTGGACTGCAGGCTGATGGGCTGCCTGGGCAGGGGTATGGCCTGCAGGCTGATGGGCTGCCTGGGCAGGGGCATGGCCTGCAGGCTGATGGGCTGTCTGGGCTGAGGCCTGGCCTGCAAGCTGATGGGCTGCCAGGGCTGGGGCATGGCCTGCAGGCTTATGGGCTGTCTAGGCTAAGGCCGGGCCTGCAGGCTGATGGGCTGCTTGGGCTGGGGCATGGCCTGCAGGCAGATGGGCTGTCTGGGCTGAGGCCTGGCCTGCAGGCTGATGGGTTGCCAGGGCTGGGGCATGGCCTGCAGGCTTATGGGCTGTCTGGGCTGAGGGCTGGCCTGCAGGCTGATGGGCTGCCTGGGCTGGGGCATGGCCTGTAGGCTTATCCGTTGCCAGGGCTGGGGCATGGCCTGCAGGCGTATGGGCTGCCTGGGCTGGGGCATGGACTGCAGGCTGATGGGCTGTCTGGGCTGAGGCAGGGCCTACAGGCTTTTAGGTTGTCTGGGCTGAGGCCTGGCCTGCAGGCTGATGGGCTGTCTGGGCTGAAGGCTGGCCTGCAGGCTGATGGGCTGCCTGGGCTGGGGCCTGGACTGCAGGCTGATGGGCTGCCTGGGCTGGGGCATGGCCTGCAGGCTTGGGGGCTGTCTGGGCTGAGGCTTGGCCTGCAGGCTGATAGGCTGCCTGGGCTGGGGCATGGACTGCAGGCTGATGGGCTTTCTGGGCTGAGGCCTGGCCTGCAGGCTGGTGGGTTGGGGCATGGCCTGCAGGCAGGTGGTTTGTCTGGGCTGAGGCCTGGCCTGCAGGCTGATGGGCTGCCAGGGCTGGGGCAAGGCCTGCAGGCTGATGGGCTGTCTGGGCTGAGGGCTGGCCTGCATGCTGATGGGCTGCCTGGGCTGGACTGCAGGCTGGTGGGCTGTCACGGCTGGGGCCTAGATTGCAGGCTGATGGGCTGTTGGGCAGGGGCATGGCCTGCAGGCTGATGGGCTGTCTGGGCTGAGGCCTGGACTGCAGGTTGATGGGCTGCTTGTGCTGGGGTATGCCCTGCAGGCTGATGGGCTGCCTGGGCAGGGGCATGGCCTGCAGGCTGATGGGCTGCCAGGGCTGGGGCATGGCCTGCAGGCTGATGGGCTGTCTGGGCTGAGGGCTGGCCTGCAAGCTGATGGGCTGCCTGGGCTGGGACATGGACTTCAGGCTGATGTTCTTTCTGGGCTGAGGCCTGGCCTGCAGGCTGGTGTGCTGGGGCATGGCCTGCAGGCTGGTGGTTTGTCACGGTTGGGGCCTAGATTGCAGGCTGATGGGCTGCCTGGGCAGGGCCATGGCCTGCAGGCTGATGGGCTGTCTGGGCTGAGGCCTGGCCTGCAAGCTGATGGGCTGCCAGGGCTGGGGCATGGCCTGCAGGCTTATGGGCTGTCTAGGCTAAGGATGGGCCTGCAGGCTGATGGGATGCTTGGGCTGGGGCATGGCCTGCAGGCTGATGGGCTGCCTGGGCAGGGGCATGGCCTGCAGGCTGATCCGTTGCCAGGGCTGGGGCATGGCCTGCAGGCGTATGGGCTGCCTGGGCTGGGGCATGGACTGCAGGCTGATGGGCTGTCTGGGCTGAGGCAGGGCCTACAGGCTTTTAGGTTGTCTGGGCTGAGGCCTGGCCTGCAGGCTGATGGGCTGTCTGGGCTGAAGGCTGGCCTGCAGGCTGATGGGCTGCCTGGGCTGGGGCCTGGACTGCAGGCTGATGGGCTGCCTGGGCAGGGGTATGGCCTGCAGGCTGATGGGCTGCCAGGGCTGCGGCATGGCCTGAAGGCTTATGGGCTGTCTGGGCTGAGGCCTGGCCTGCAAGCTGATGGGTTGCCAGGGCTGGGGCATGGCCTGCAGGCTGATGTGCTTTCTGGGCTGAGGGCTGGCCTGCAGGCTGATGGGATGCCTGGGCTGGGGCATGGACTGCAGACTGATGGGCTTTCTTGGCTGAGGCATGGCCTGCAGGCTGGTGGGCTGGGGCAGGGCCTGCAGGCTGGTGGGCTGTCTGAGCTGGGGCATGGCCTGCAGGCTGATGGGCTGTCTGGCCTGAGGCCTGGCCTGCAGGCTGATGGGCTTTCTGGGCTGAGGCCTGGCCTGCAGGCTGGTGGGCTGGAGCATGGCCTGCAGGCTGATGGGCTGTCTGGGCTGGGGCCTGGACTGTAGGCTGATGGGCTGCTTGGGTTGGGGCATGGACTGCAGGCTGATGGGCTGCCTGGGCAGGGGCATGGCCTGCAGGCTGATCCGTTGCCAGGGCTGGGGCATGGCCTGCAGGCTTATGGGCTGCCTGGGCTGGGGCATGGACTGCAGGCTGATGGGCTGTCTGGGCTGAGGCAGGGCCTGCAGGCTTTTAGGCTGTCTGGGCTGAGGCCTGGCCTGCAGGCTGATGGGCTGTCTGGGCTGAAGGCTGTCCTGCAGGCTGATGGGCTGCCTGGGCTGGGGCCTGGACTGCAGGCTGATGGGCTGCCTGGGCAGGGGTATGGCCTGCAGGCTGATGGGCTGCCAGGGCTGCGGCATGGCCTGAAAGCTTATGGGCTGTCTGGGCTGAGGCCTGGCCTGCAGGCTGATGGGCTGCCAGGGCTGGGGCATGGCCTGCAGGCTGATGTGCTTTCTGGGCTGAGGGCTGGCCTGCAGGCTGATGGGATACCTGGGCTGGGGCATGGACTGCAGACTGATGGGCTTTCTTGGCTGAGGCCTGGCCTGCAGGCTGGTGGGCTGGGGCATGGCCTGCAGGCTGGTGGGCTGTCTGAGCTGGGGCATGGCCTGCAGGCTGATGGGCTGTCTGGGCTGAGGCCTGGCCTGCAGGCTGGTGGGCTGGAGCATGGCCTGCAGGCTGGTGGGCTGTCTGGGCTGAGACCTGGCCTGCAGACTGATGGGCAGCCTGGGCTGGGGCATGGACTGCATGCTGATGGGCTTTCTGGGCTGAGGCCTGGCCTGCAGGCTGGTGGGCTGGGGCATGGCCTGCAGGCTGGTGGGTTGTCTGGGCTGAGGCTTGGCCTGCAGGCCGATGGCCTGTCTGGTCTAAGGCCTGACCTGCAGGCTGATGGGCTGCCAGGGCTGGGCATGGCCTGCAGGCTGATGGGCTGTCTGGGCTGAGGGCTGGCCTGCAGGCTGATCGGCTACCTGGGCTGGGGCATGGACTGCAGGCTGATGGGCTTTCTGGGCTGAGGCCTGGCCTGCATGCTGATGGGCTTTCTGGGCTGAGGCCTGGCCTGCAGGCTGGTGGGCTGGGGCATGGCCTGCAGGCTGGTGGGCTGTCTGGGTTGAGGCTTGGCCTGCAGGCGATGGCCTGTCTGGGCTAACGCCTGGCCTCTAGGCTGATGGGCTGCCAGGACTGGGTTATGGCCTGCAGGCTGATGGGCTGTCTAGGCTGAGGGCTGGCCTGCAGGTTGAGCGGCTGCCTGGGCTGGGGCATGGACTGCAGGCTGATGGGCTTTCTGGACTGAGGCCTGACCTGCAGGCTGGTGGGCTGGGGCATGGCCTGCAGGCTGGTGGTTTGTCTGGGCTGAGGCCTGGCCTGCAGGCTGATGGGCTGTCTGGGCTGAGGGCTGGCCTGCATGCTGATGGGCTGCCTGGGCTGGACTGCAGGCTGGTGGGCTGTCACGGCTGGGGCCTAGATCGCAGGCTTATGGGCTGTTGGGAATGGGCATGGCCTGCAGGCTGATGGGCTGTGTGGGCTGAGGCCTGGACTGCAGGCTGATGGGCTGCTTGGGCTGGGGCATGGCCTGCAGGCTGATGGGCTGCCTGGGTAGGGGCATGGCCTGCATGCTGATGGGTTGCCAGGGCTGGGGCATGGCCTGCAGGCTTATGGGCTGCCTGGGCTGGGGCATGGACTGCAGGCTGATGGGCTGTCTGGGCTGAGGCAGAGCCTGCAGGCTTTTAGGCTGTCTGGGCTGAGGCCTGGCCTGCAGGCTGATGGGCTGCCTGGGCTGGGGCATGGACTGCAGGCTGATGGGCTGTCTGGGCTGGGCCCTGGCCTGCAGGCTGATGGGCTGCCAGGGCTGTAGCATGGCCTGCAGGCTGATGGGCTGTCTGTGCTGGGGGCCAGCCTGCAGGCTGATGGGCTGCCTGGGCTGGGGCCTGGACTGCAGGCTGATGGGCTGCCTGGGCAGGGGTATGGCCTGCAGGCTGATGGGCTGCCAGGGCTGCGGCATGGCCTGCAGGCTTATGGGCTGTCTGGGCTGAGGCCTGGCCTGCAGGCTGATGGGCTGCCAGGGCTAAGGGCTGGCCTGCAGGATGATGGGCTGCCTGGGCTGGGGCATGGACTGCAGACTGATGGGCTTTCTTGGCTGATGCCTGGCCTGCAGGCTGGTGGGCTGGGGCATGGCCTGCAGGCTGGTGGGCTGTCTGGGCTGAGGCCTGGCCTGCAGGCTGATGGGCTGCCTGGGCTGGGGCATGGACTGCATGCTGATGGGCTTTCTGGGCTGTGGCCTGGCCTGCAGGCTGGTGGGCTGGGGCATGGCCTGCAGGCTGGTGGGCTGTCTGGGCTGAGGCTTGGCCTGCAGGCTGATAGGCTGCCAGGGCTGGGGCATGGCCTTTAGGCTGATGGGTTGTCTGGGCTGAGGGCTGGCCTGCAGGCTGATCGGCTGCCTGGGCTGGGGCATGGACTGCAGGCTGATGGGCTTTCTGGGCTGAGGCCTGGCCTGCAGGCTGGTGGGTTGGGGCATGGCCTGCAGGCTGATGGTTTGTCTGGCTTGAGGCCTGGCCTGCAGGCTGATGGGTTGCCAGGGCTGGGGCAAGGCCTGCAGGCTGATGGGCTGTCTCGGCTGAGGGCTGGCCTGCATGCTGATGGGCTGCCTGGGCTGGACTGCAGGCTGGTGGGCTATCACGGCTGGGGCCTAGATTGCAGGCTGATGGGCTGTTGGGCAGGGGCATGGCCTGCAGGCTGATGGGCTGTCTGGGCTGAGGCCTGGACTGCAGGTTGATGGGCTTCTTGTGCTGGAGTATGCCCTGCAGGCTGATGGGCTGCCTGGGCAGGGGCATGGCCTGCAGGCTGATCCGTTGCCAGGGCTGGGGCATGGCCTGCAGGCTTATGGGCTGCCTGGGCTGGGGCATGGACTGCAGGCTGATGGGCTGTCTGGGCTGAGGCAGGGCCTACAGGCTTTTAGGCTGTCTGGGCTGAGGCCTGGCCTGCAGGCTGATGGGCTGTCTGGGCTGAAGGCTGGCCTGCAGGCTGATGGGCTGCCTGGGCTGGGGCCTGGACTGCAGGCTGATGGGCTGGCTGGGCAGGGGTATGACCTGCAGGCTGATGGGCTGCCTGGGCAGGGGCATGGCCTGCAGGCTGATGGGCTGTCTGGGCTGAGGCCTGGCCTGCAAGCTGATGGGCTGCCAGGGCTGGGGCATGGCCTGCAGGCTTATGGGCTGTCTAGGCTAAGGCCGGGCCTGCAGGCTGATGGGCTGCTTGGGCTGGGGCATGGCCTGCAGGCAGATGGGCTGTCTGGGCTGAGGCCTGGCCTGCAGGCTGATGGGTTGCCAGGGCTGGGGCATGGCCTGCAGGCTTATGGGCTGTCTGGGCTGAGGGCTGGCCTGCAGGCTGATGGGCTGCCTGGGCTGGGGCATGGCCTGTAGGCTTATCCGTTGCCAGGGCTGGGGCATGGCCTGCAGGCGTATGGGCTGCCTGGGCTGGGGCATGGACTGCAGGCTGATGGGCTGTCTGGGCTGAGGCAGGGCCTACAGGCTTTTAGGTTGTCTGGGCTGAGGCCTGGCCTGCAGGCTGATAGGCTGTCTGGGCTGAAGGCTGGCCTGCAGGCTGATGGGCTGCCTGGGCTGGGGCCTGGACTGCAGGCTGATGGGCTGCCTGGGCTGGGGCATGGCCTGCAGGCTGGTGGGCTGTCTGGGCTGAGGCTTGGCCTGCAGGCTGATAGGCTGCCTGGGCTGGGACATGGACTGCAGGCTGATGGGCTTTCTGGGCTGAGGCCTGGCCTGCAGGCTGGTGGGTTGGGGCATGGCCTGCAGGCAGGTGGTTTGTCTGGGCTGAGGCCTGGCCTGCAGGCTGATGGGCTGCCAGGGCTGGGGCAAGGCCTGCAGGCTGATGGGCTGTCTGGGCTGAGGGCTGGCCTGCATGCTGATGGGCTGCCTGGGCTGGACTGCAGGCTGGTGGGCTGTCACGGCTGGGGCCTAGATTGCAGGCTGATGGGCTGTTGGGCAGGGGCATGGCCTGCAGGCTGATGGGCTGTCTGGGCTGAGGCCTGGACTGCAGGTTGATGGGCTGCTTGTGCTGGGGTATGCCCTGCAGGCTGATGGGCTGCCTGGGCAGGGGCATGGCCTGCAGGCTGATCCGTTGCCAGGGCTGGGGCATGGCCTGCAGGCTGATGGGCTGCCTGGGCAGGGGTATGGCCTGCAGGCTGATGGGCTGCCAGGGCTGGGGCATGGCCTGCAGGCTGATGGGCTGTCTGGGCTGAGGGCTGGCCTGCAAGCTGATGGGCTGCCTTGGCTGGGGCATGGACTGCAGGCTGATGTTCTTTCTGGGCTGAGGCCTGGCCTGCAGGCTGGTGTGCTGGGGCATGGCCTGCAGGCTGATGGGCTGTCTGGGCTGAGGCCTGGCCTGCAAGCTGATGGGCTGCCAGGGCTGGGGCATGGCCTGCAGGCTTATGGGCTGTCTAGGCTAAGGCCGGGCCTGCAGGCTGATGGGCTGCTTGGGCTGGGGCATGGCCTGCAGGCAGATGGGCTGTCTGGGCTGAGGCCTGGCCTGCAGGCTGATGGGTTGCCAGGGCTGGGGCATGGCCTGCAGGCTTATGGGCTGTCTGGGCTGAGGGCTGGCCTGCAGGCTGATGGGCTGCCTGGGCTGGGGCATGGACTGTAGCCTGATGGGCTGTCTGGGCTGGGCCCTGGCCTGCAGGCTGATGGGCTGCCTGGGCTGGGGCATGGACTGCAGGCTGATGGGCTGTCTGGGCTGGGCCCTGGCCTGCAGGCTGATGGGCTGCCAGGGCTGTAGCATGGACTGCAGGCTGATGGGCTGTCTGTGCTGGGGGCCGGCCTGCAGGCTGATGGGCTGCCTGGGCTGGGGCCTGGACTGCCGGCTGATGGGCTGCCTGGGCAGGGGTATGGCCTGCAGGCTGATGGGCTGCCAGGGCTGCGGCATGGCCTGCAGGCTTATGGGCTGTCTGGGCTGAGGCCTGGCCTGCAGGCTGATGGGCTGCCAGGGCTGAGGGCTGGCCTGCAGGATGATGGGCTGCCTGGGCTGGGGCATGGACTGCAGACTGATCGGCTTTCTTGGCTGAGGCCTGGCCTGCAGGCTGGTGGGCTGGGGCATGGCCTGCAGGCTGGTGGGCTGTCTGGGCTGAGGCCTGGCCTGCAGGCTGATGGGCTGCCTGGGCTGGGGCATGGACTGCATGCTGATGGGCTTTCTGGGCTGTGGCCTGGCCTGCAGGCTGGTGGGCTGGGGCATGGCCTGCAGGCTGGTGGGCTGTCTGGGCTGAGGCTTGGCCTGCAGGCTGATAGGCTGCCAGGGCTGGGGCATGGCCTTTAGGCTAATGGGCTGTCTGGGCTGAGGGCTGGCCTGCAGGCTGATCGGCTGCCTGGGCTGGGGCATGGACTGCAGGCTGATGGGCTTTCTGGGCTGAGGCCTGGCCTGCAGGCTGGTGGGTTGGGGCATGGCCTGCAGGCTGGTGGTTTGTCTGGCTTGAGGCCTGGCCTGCAGGCTGATGGGTTGCCAGGGCTGGGGCAAGGCCTGCAGGCTGATGGGCTGTCTGGGCTGAGGGCTGGCCTGCATGCTGATGGGCTGCCTGGGCTGGACTGCAGGCTGGTGGGCTGTCACGGCTGGGGCCTAGATTGCAGGCTGATTGGCTGTTGGGCAGGGGCATGGCCTGCAGGCTGATGGGCTGTCTGGGCTGAGGCCTGGACTGCAGGTTGATGGGCTGCTTGTGCTGGAGTATGCCCTGCAGGCTGATGGGCTGCCTGGGCAGGGGCATGGCCTGCAGGCTGATCCGTTGCCAGGGCTGAGGCATGGCCTGCAGGCTTATGGGCTGCCTGGGCTGGGGCATGGACTGCAGGCTGATGGGCTGTCTGGGCTGAGGCAGGGCCTACAGGCTTTTAGGCTGTCTGGGCTGAGGCCTGGCCTGCAGGCTGATGGGCTGTCTGGGCTGAAGGCTGGCCTGCAGGCTGATGGGCTGCCTTGGCTGGGGCCTGGACTGCAGGCTGATGGGCTGCCTGGGCAGGGGTATGGCCTGCAGGCTGATGGGCTGCCTGGGCAGGGGCATGGCCTGCAGGCTGGTGGGCTGTCTGGGCTGAGGCTTGGCCTGCAGGCTGATAGGCTGCCAGGGCTGGGGCATGGCCTTTAGGCTGATGGGCTGTCTGGGCTGCGGGCTGGCCTGCAGGCTGATCGGCTGCCTGGGCTGGGGCATGGACTGCAGGCTGATGGGCTTTCTGGGCTGAGGCCTGGCCTGCAGGCTGGTGGGTTGGGGCATGGCCTGCAGGCTGGTGGTTTGTCTGGCTTGAGGCCTGGCCTGCAGGCTGATGGGTTGCCAGGGCTGGGGCAAGGCCTGCAGGCTGATGGGCTGTCTGGGCTGAGGGCTGGCCTGCATGCTGATGGGCTGCCTGGGCTGGACTGCAGGCTGGTGGGCTGTCACGGCTGGGGCCTAGATTGCAGGCTGATTGGCTGTTGGGCAGGGGCATGGCCTGCAGGCTGATGGGCTGTCTGGGCTGAGGCCTGGACTGCAGGTTGATGGGCTGCTTGTGCTGGAGTATGCCCTGCAGGCTGATGGGCTGCCTGGGCAGGGGCATGGCCTGCAGGCTGATCCGTTGCCAGGGCTGAGGCATGGCCTGCAGGCTTATGGGCTGCCTGGGCTGGGGCATGGACTGCAGGCTGATGGGCTGTCTGGGCTGAGGCAGGGCCTACAGGCTTTTAGGCTGTCTGGGCTGAGGCCTGGCCTGCAGGCTGATGGGCTGTCTGGGCTGAAGGCTGGCCTGCAGGCTGATGGGCTGCCTTGGCTGGGGCCTGGACTGCAGGCTGATGGGCTGCCTGGGCAGGGGTATGGCCTGCAGGCTGATGGGCTGCCTGGGCAGGGGCATGGCCTGCAGGCTGATGGGTTGCCAGGGCTGGGGCATGGCCTGCAGGCTTATGGGCTGTCTGGGCTGAGGGCTGGCCTGCAGGCTGATGGGCTGCCTGGGCTGGGGCATGGCCTGTAGGCTTATCCGTTGCCAGGGCTGGGGCATGGCCTGCAGGCGTATGGGCTGCCTGGGCTGGGGCATGGACTGAAGGCTGATGGGCTGTCTGTGCTGAGGCAGGGCCTACAGGCTTTTAGGTTGTCTGGGCTGAGGCCTGGCCTGCAGGCTGATGGGCTGTCTGGGCTGAAGGCTGGCCTGCAGGCTGATGGGCTGCCTGGGCTGGGGCCTAGACTGCAGGCTGATGGGCTGCCTGGGCTGGGGCATGGCCTGCAGGCTTGGGGGCTGTCTGGGCTGAGGCTTGGCCTGCAGGCTGATAGGCTGCCTGGGCTCGGCCTGGACTGCAGGCTGATGGGCTTTCTGGGCTGAGGCCTGGCCTGCAGGCTGGTGGGTTGGGGCATGGCCTGCAGGCAGGTGGTTTGTCTGGGCTGAGGCCTGGCCTGCAGGCTGATGGGCTGCCAGGGCTGGGGCAAGGCCTGCAGGCTGATGGGCTGTCTGGGCTGAGGGCTGGCCTGCATGCTGATGGGCTGCCTGGGCTGGACTGCAGGCTGGTGGGCTGTCACGGCTGGGGCCTAGATTGCAGGCTGATGGGCTGTTGGGCAGGGGCATGGCCTGCAGGCTGATGGGCTGTCTGGGCTGAGGCCTGGACTGCAGGTTGATGGCTGCTTGTGCTGGGGAATGCCCTGCAGGCTGATGGGCTGCCTGGGCAGGGGCATGGCCTGCAGGCTGATGGGCTGCCAGGGCTGGGGCATGGCCTGCAGGCTGATGGGCTGTCTGGGCTGAGGGCTGGCCTGCAAGCTGATGGGCTGCCTGGGCTGGGACATGGACTGCAGGCTGATGTTCTTTCTGGGCTGAGGCCTGGCCTGCAGGCTGGTGTGCTGGGGCATGGCCTGCAGGCTGGTGGTTTGTCACGGTTGGGGCCTAGATTGCAGGCTGATGGGCTGCCTGGGCAGGGGCATGGCCTGCAGGCTGATGGGCTGTCTGGGCTGAGGCCTGGCCTGCAAGCTGATGGGCTGCCAGGGCTGGGGCATGGCCTGCAGGCTTATGGGCTGTCTAGGCTAAGGCCGGGCCTGCAGGCTGATGGGATGCTTGGGCTGGGGCATGGCCTGCAGGCAGATGGGCTGTCTGGGCTGAGGCCTGGCCTGCAGGCTGATGGGTTGCCAGGGCTGGGGCATGGCCTGCAGGCTTATGGGCTGTCTGGGCTGAGGGCTGGCCTGCAGGCTGATGGGCTGCCTGGGCTGGGGCATGGACTGTAGCCTGATGGGCTGTCTGGGCTGGGCCCTGGCCTGCAGGCTGATGGGCTGCCTGGGCAGGGGCATGGCCTGCAGGCTGATCCGTTGCCAGGGCGGGGGCATGGCCTGCAGGCGTATGGGCTGCCTGGGCTGGGGCATGGACTGCAGGCTGATGGGCTGTCTGGGCTGAGGCAGGGCCTACAGGCTTTTAGGTTGTCTGGGCTGAGGCCTGGCCTGCAGGCTGATGGGCTGTCTGGGCTGAAGGCTGGCCTGCAGGCTGATGGGCTGCCTGGGCTGGGGCCTGGACTGCAGGCTGATGGGCTGCCTGGGCAGGGGTATGGCCTGCAGGCTGATGGGCTGCCAGGGCTGCGGCATGGCCTGAAGGCTTATGGGCTGTCTGGGCTGAGGCCTGGCCTGCAAGCTGATGGGTTGCCAGGGCTGGGGCATGGCCTGCAGGCTGATGTGCTTTCTGGGCTGAGGGCTGGCCTGCAGGCTGATGGGATGCCTGGGCTGGGGCATGGACTGCAGACTGATGGGCTTTCTTGGCTGAGGCATGGCCTGCAGGCTGGTGGGCTGGGGCAGGGCCTGCAGGCTGGTGGGCTGTCTGAGCTGGGGCATGGCCTGCAGGCTGATGGGCTGTCTGGCCTGAGGCCTGGCCTGCAGGCTGATGGGCTTTCTGGGCTGAGGCCTGGCCTGCAGGCTGGTGGGCTGGAGCATGGCCTGCAGGCTGATGGGCTGTCTGGGCTGGGGCCTGGACTGTAGGCTGATGGGCTGCTTGGGTTGGGGCATGGACTGCAGGCTGATGGGCTGCCTGGGCAGGGGCATGGCCTGCAGGCTGATCCGTTGCCAGGGCTGGGGCATGGCCTGCAGGCTTATGGGCTGCCTGGGCTGGGGCATGGACTGCAGGCTGATGGGCTGTCTGGGCTGAGGCAGGGCCTGCAGGCTTTTAGGCTGTCTGGGCTGAGGCCTGGCCTGCAGGCTGATGGGCTGTCTGGGCTGAAGGCTGTCCTGCAGGCTGATGGGCTGCCTGGGCTGGGGCCTGGACTGCAGGCTGATGGGCTGCCAGGGCTGGGGCATGGCCTGCAGGCTGATGTGCTTTCTGGGCTGAGGGCTGGCCTGCAGGCTGATGGGATACCTGGGCTGGGGCATGGACTGCAGACTGATGGGCTTTCTTGGCTGAGGCCTGGCCTGCAGGCTGGTGGGCTGGGGCATGGCCTGCAGGCTGGTGGGCTGTCTGAGCTGGGGCATGGGCTGCAGGCTGATGGGCTGTCTGGGCTGAGGCCTGGCCTGCAGGCTGTTGGGCTGGAGCATGGCCTGCAGGCTGGTGGGCTGTCTGGGCTGAGACCTGGCCTGCAGACTGATGGGCAGCCTGGGCTGGGGCATGGACTGCATGCTGATGGGCTTTCTGGGCTGAGGCCTGGCCTGCAGGCTGGTGGGCTGGGGCATGGCCTGCAGGCTGGTGGGTTGTCTGGGCTGAGGCTTGGCCTGCAGGCCGATGGCCTGTCTGGTCTAAGGCCTGACCTGCAGGCTGATGGGCTGCCAGGGCTGGGCATGGCCTGCAGGCTGATGGGCTGTCTGGGCTGAGGGCTGGCCTGCAGGCTGATCGGCTACCTGGGCTGGGGCATGGACTGCAGGCTGATGGGCTTTCTGGGCTGAGGCCTGGCCTGCATGCTGATGGGCTTTCTGGGCTGAGGCCTGGCCTGCAGGCTGGTGGGCTGGGGCATGGCCTGCAGGCTGGTGGGCTGTCTGGGTTGAGGCTTGGCCTGCAGGCGATGGCCTGTCTGGGCTAACGCCTGGCCTCTAGGCTGATGGGCTGCCAGGACTGGGTTATGGCCTGCAGGCTGATGGGCTGTCTAGGCTGAGGGCTGGCCTGCAGGTTGAGCGGCTGCCTGGGCTGGGGCATGGACTGCAGGCTGATGGGCTTTCTGGACTGAGGCCTGGCCTGCAGGCTGGTGGGCTGGGGCATGGCCTGCAGGCTGGTGGTTTGTCTGGGCTGAGGCCTGGCCTGCAGGCTGATGGGCTGTCTGGGCTGAGGGCTGGCCTGCATGCTGATGGGCTGCCTGGGCTGGACTGCAGGCTGGTGGGCTGTCACGGCTGGGGCCTAGATCGCAGGCTTATGGGCTGTTGGGAATGGGCATGGCCTGCAGGCTGATGGGCTGTGTGGGCTGAGGCCTGGACTGCAGGCTGATGGGCTGCTTGGGCTGGGGCATGGCCTGCAGGCTGATGGGCTGCCTGGGTAGGGGCATGGCCTGCATGCTGATGGGTTGCCAGGGCTGGGGCATGGCCTGCAGGCTTATGGGCTGCCTGGGCTGGGGCATGGACTGCAGGCTGATGGGCTGTCTGGGCTGAGGCAGGGCCTGCAGGCTTTTAGGCTGTCTGGGCTGAGGCCTGGCCTGCAGCCTGATGGGCTGCCTGGGCTGGGGCATGGACTGCAGGCTGATGGGCTGTCTGGGCTGGGCCCTGGCCTGCAGGCTGATGGGCTGCCAGGGCTGTAGCATGGCCTGCAGGCTGATGGGCTGTCTGTGCTGGGGGCCGGCCTGCAGGCTGATGGGCTGCCTGGGCTGGGGCCTGGACTGCAGGCTGATGGGCTGCCTGGGCAGGGGTATGGCCTGCAGGCTGATGGGCTGCCAGGGCTGCGGCATGGCCTGCAGGCTTATGGGCTGTCTGGGCTGAGGCCTGGCCTGCAGGCTGATGGGCTGCCAGGGCTGAGGGCTGGCCTGCAGGATGATGGGCTGCCTGGGCTGGGGCATGGACTGCAGACTGATGGGCTTTCTTGGCTGAGGCCTGGCCTGCAGGCTGGTGGGCTGGGGCATGGCCTGCAGGCTGGTGGGCTGTCTGGGCTGAGGCCTGGCCTGCAGGCTGATGGGCTGCCTGGGCTGGGGCATGGACTGCATGCTGATGGGCTTTCTGGGCTGTGGCCTGGCCTGCAGGCTGGTGGGCTGGGGCATGGCCTGCAGGCTGGTGGGCTGTCTGGGCTGAGGCTTGGCCTGCAGGCTGATAGGCTGCCAGGGCTGGGGCATGGCCTTTAGGCTGATGGGCTGTCTGGGCTGAGGGCTGGCCTGCAGGCTGATCGGCTGCCTGGGCTGGGGCATGGACTGCAGGCTGATGGGCTTTCTGGGCTGAGGCCTGGCCTGCAGGCTGGTGGGTTGGGGCATGGCCTGCAGGCTGGTGGTTTGTCTGGCTTGAGGCCTGGCCTGCAGGCTGATGGGTTGCCAGGGCTGGGGCAAGGCCTGCAGGCTGATGGGCTGTCTGGGCTGAGGGCTGGTCTGCATGCTGATGGGCTGCCTGGGCTGGACTGCAGGCTGGTGGGCTGTCACGGCTGGGGCCTAGATTGCAGGCTGATGGGCTGTTGGGCAGGGGCATGGCCTGCAGGCTGATGGGCTGTCTGGGCTGAGGCCTGGACTGCAGGTTGATGGGCTGCTTGTGCTGGAGTATGCCCTGCAGGCTGATGGGCTGCCTGGGCAGGGGCATGGCCTGCAGGCTGATCCGTTGCCAGGGCTGGGGCATGGCCTGCAGGCTTATGGGCTGCCTGGGCTGGGGCATGGACTGCAGGCTGATGGGCTGTCTGGGCTGAGGCAGGGCCTACAGGCTTTTAGGCTGTCTGTGCTGAGGCTTGGCCTGCAGGCTAATGGGCTGTCTGGGCTGAAGGCTGGCCTGCAGGCTGATGGGCTGCCTGGGCTGGGGCCTGGACTGCAGGCTGATGGGCTGCCTGGGCAGGGGCATGGCCTGCAGGCTGATGGGCTGTCTGGGCTGAGGCCTGGCCTGCAAGCTGATGGGCTGCCAGGGCTGGGGCATGGCCTGCAGGCTTATGGGCTGTCTAGGCTAAGGCCGGGCCTGCAGGCTGATGGGCTGCTTGGGCTGGGGCATGGCCTGCAGGCAGATGGGCTGTCTGGGCTGAGGCCTGGCCTGCAGGCTGATGGGTTGCCAGGGCTGGGGCATGGCCTGCAGGCTTATGGGCTGTCTGGGCTGAGGGCTGGCCTGCAGGCTGATGGGCTGCCTGGGCTGGGGCATGGCCTCTAGGCTTATCCGTTGCCAGGGCTGGGGCATGGCCTGCAGGCGTATGGGCTGCCTGGGCTGGGGCATGGACTGCAGGCTGATGGGCTGTCTGGGCTGAGGCAGGGCCTACAGGCTTTTAGGTTGTCTGGGCTGAGGCCTGGCCTGCAGGCTGATAGGCTGTCTGGGCTGAAGGCTGGCCTGCAGGCTGATGGGCTGCCTGGGCTGGGGCCTGGACTGCAGGCTGATGGGCTGTCTGGGCTGGGGCATGGCCTGCAGGCTGGTGGGCTGTCTGGGCTGAGGCTTGGCCTTCAGGCTGATAGGCTGCCTGGGCTGGGGCATGGACTGCAGGCTGATGGGCTTTCTGGGCTGAGGCCTGGCCTGCAGGCTGGTGGGTTGGGGCATGGCCTGCAGGCAGGTGGTTTGTCTGGGCTGAGGCCTGGCCTGCAGGCAGATGGGCTGCCAGGGCTGGGGCAAGGCCTGCAGGCTGATGGGCTGTCTGGGCTGAGGGCTGGCCTGCATGCTGATGGGCTGCCTGGGCTGGACTGCAGGCTGGTGGGCTGTCACGGCTGGGGCCTAGATTGCAGGCTGATGGGCTGTTGGGCAGGGGCATGGCCTGCAGGCTGATGGGCTGTCTGGGCTGAGGCCTGGACTGCAGGTTGATGGGCTGCTTGTGCTGGGGTATGCCCTGCAGGCTGATGGGCTGCCTGGGCAGGGGCATGGCCTGCAGGCTGATCCGTTGCCAGGGCTGGGGCATGGCCTGCAGGCTGATGGGCTGCCTGGGCAGGGGTATGGCCTGCAGGCTGATGGGCTGCCAGGGCTGGGGCATGGCCTGCAGGCTGATGGGCTGTCTGGGCTGAGGGCTGGCCTGCAAGCTGATGGGCTGCCTTGGCTGGGGCATGGACTGCAGGCTGATGTTCTTTCTGGGCTGAGGCCTGGCCTGCAGGCTGGTGTGCTGGGGCATGGCCTGCAGGCTGGTGGTTTGTCACGGTTGGGGCCTAGATTGCAGGCTGATGGGCTGCCTGGGCAGGGGCATGGCCTGCAGGCTGATGGGCTGTCTGGGCTGAGGCCTGGCCTGCAAGCTGATGGGCTGCCAGGGCTGGGGCATGGCCTGCAGGCTTATGGGCTGTCTAGGCTAAGGCCGGGCCTGCAGGCTGATGGGCTGCTTGGGCTGGGGCATGGCCTGCAGGCAGATGGGCTGTCTGGGCTGAGGCCTGGCCTGCAGGCTGATGGGTTGCCAGGGCTGGGGCATGGCCTGCAGGCTTATGGGCTGTCTGGGCTGAGGGCTGGCCTGCAGGCTGATGGGCTGCCTGGGCTGGGGCATGGACTGTAGCCTGATGGGCTGTCTGGGCTGGGCCCTGGCCTGCAGGCTGTTGGGCTGCCTGGGCAGGGGCATGGCCTGCAGGCTGATCCGTTGCCAGGGCTGGGGCATGGCCTGCAGGCGTATGGGCTGCCTGGGCTGGGGCATGGCCTGCAGGCTGATGGGCTGTCTGGGCTGAGGCAGGGCCTACAGGCTTTTAGGTTGTCTGGGCTGAGGCCTGGCCTGCAGGCTGATGGGCTGTCTGGGCTGAAGGCTGGCCTGCAGGCTGATGGGCTGCCTGGGCTGGGGCCTGGACTGCAGGCTGATGGGCTGCCTGGGCAGGGGTATGGCCTGCAGGCTGATGGGCTGCCAGGGCTGCGGCATGGCCTGAAGGCTTATGGGCTGTCTGGGCTGAGGCCTGGCCTGCAAGCTGATGGGTTGCCAGGGCTGGGGCATGGCCTGCAGGCTGATGTGCTTTCTGGGCTGAGGGCTGGCCTGCAGGCTGATGGGATGCCTGGGCTGGGGCATGGACTGCAGACTGATTGGCTTTCTTGGCTGAGGCATGGCCTGCAGGCTGGTGGGCTGGGGCAGGGCCTGCAGGCTGGTGGGCTGTCTGAGCTGGGGCATGGCCTGCAGGCTGATGGGCTGTCTGGGCTGAGGCCTGGCCTGCAGGCTGATGGGCTTTCTGGGCTGAGGCCTGGCCTGCAGGCTGGTGGGCTGGAGCATGGCCTGCAGGCTGATGGGCTGTCTGGGCTGAGGCCTGGACTGTAGGCTGATGGGCTGCTTGGGTTGGGGCATGGCCTGCAGGCTGATCCGTTGCCAGGGCTGGGGCATGGCCTGCAGGCTTATGGGCTGCCTGGGCTGGGGCATGGACTGCAGGCTGATGGGCTGTCTGGGCTGAGGCAGGGCCTGCAGGCTTTTAGGCTGTCTGGGCTGAGGCCTGGCCTGCAAGCTGATGGGCTGTCTGGGCTGAAGGCTGTCCTGCAGGCTGATGGGCTGCCTGGGCTGGGGCCTGGACTGCAGGCTGATGGGCTGCCTGGGCAGGGGTATGGCCTGCAGGCTGATGGGCTGCCAGGGCTGCGGCATGGCCTGAAAGCTTATGGGCTGTCTGGGCTGAGGCCTGGCCTGCAGGCTGATGGGCTGCCAGGGCTGGGGCATGGCCTGCAGGCTGATGTGCTTTCTGGGCTGAGGGCTGGCCTGCAGGCTGATGGGATACCTGGGCTGGGGCATGGACTGCAGACTGATGGGCTTTCTTGGCTGAGGCCTGGCCTGCAGGCTGGTGGGCTGGGGCATGGCCTGCAGGCTGGTGGGCTGTCTGAGCTGGGGCATGGCCTGCAGGATGATGGGCTGTCTGGGCTGAGGCCTGGCCTGCAGGCTGATGGGCTTTCTGTGCTGAGGCCTGACCTGCAGGCTGGTGGGCTGGAGCATGGCCTGCAGGCTGGTGGGCTGTCTGGGCTGAGACCTGGCCTGCAGACTGATGGGCAGCCTGGGCTGGGGCATGGACTGCATGCTGATGGGCTTTCTGGGCTGAGGCCTGGCCTGCAGGCTGGTGGGCTGGGGCATGGCCTGCAGGCTGGTGGGTTGTCTGGGCTGAGGCTTGGCCTGCAGGCCGATGGCCTGTCTGGTCTAAGGCCTGACCTGCAGGCTGATGGGCTGCCAGGGCTGGGCATGGCCTGCAGGCTGATGGGCTGTCTGGGCTGAGGGCTGGCCTGCAGGCTGATCGGCTACCTGGGCTGGGGCATGGACTGCAGGCTGATGGGCTTTCTGGGCTGAGGCCTGGCCTGCAAGCTGGTGGACTGGGGCTGGCCTGCAGGCTGATGGGATGCCTGGGCTGGGGCATGGACTGCAGACTGATTGGCTTTCTTGGCTGAGGCATGGCCTGCAGGCTGGTGGGCTGGGGCAGGGCCTGCAGGCTGGTGGGCTGTCTGAGCTGGGGCATGGCCTGCAGGCTGATGGGCTGTCTGGGCTGAGGCCTGGCCTGCAGGCTGATGGGCTTTCTGGGCTGAGGCCTGGCCTGCAGGCTGGTGGGCTGGAGCATGGCCTGCAGGCTGATGGGCTGTCTGGGCTGAGGCCTGGACTGTAGGCTGATGGGCTGCTTGGGTTGGGGCATGGCCTGCAGGCTGATCCGTTGCCAGGGCTGGGGCATGGCCTGCAGGCTTATGGGCTGCCTGGGCTGGGGCATGGACTGCAGGCTGATGGGCTGTCTGGGCTGAGGCAGGGCCTGCAGGCTTTTAGGCTGTCTGGGCTGAGGCCTGGCCTGCAGGCTGATGGGCTGTCTGGGCTGAAGGCTGTCCTGCAGGCTGATGGGCTGCCTGGGCTGGGGCCTGGACTGCAGGCTGATGGGCTGCCTGGGCAGGGGTATGGCCTGCAGGCTGATGGGCTGCCAGGGCTGCGGCATGGCCTGAAAGCTTATGGGCTGTCTGGGCTGAGGCCTGGCCTGCAGGCTGATGGGCTGCCAGGGCTGGGGCATGGCCTGCAGGCTGATGTGCTTTCTGGGCTGAGGGCTGGCCTGCAGGCTGATGGGATACCTGGGCTGGGGCATGGACTGCAGACTGATGGGCTTTCTTGGCTGAGGCCTGGCCTGCAGGCTGGTGGGCTGGGGCCTGGCCTGCAGGCTGGTGGGCTGTCTGAGCTGGGGCATGGCCTGCAGGCTGATGGGCTGTCTGGGCTGAGGCCTGGCCTGCAGGCTGATGGGCTTTCTGTGCTGAGGCCTGACCTGCAGGCTGGTGGGCTGGAGCATGCCCTGCAGGCTGGTGGGCTGTCTGGGCTGAGACCTGGCCTGCAGACTGATGGGCAGCCTGGGCTGGGGCATGGACTGCATGCTGATGGGCTTTCTGGGCTGAGGCCTGGCCTGCAGGCTGGTGGGCTGGGGCATGGCCTGCAGGCTGGTGGGTTGTCTGGGCTGAGGCTTGGCCTGCAGGCCGATGGCCTGTCTGGTCTAAGGCCTGACCTGCAGGCTGATGGGCTGCCAGGGCTGGGCATGGCCTGCAGGCTGATGGGCTGTCTGGGCTGAGGGCTGGCCTGCAGGCTGATCGGCTACCTGGGCTGGGGCATGGACTGCAGGCTGATGGGCTTTCTGGGCTGAGGCCTGGCCTGCAAGCTGGTGGACTGGGGCATGGCCTGCAGGCTGGTGGTTTGTCTGGGCTGAGGCCTGGCCTGCAGGCTGATGGGCTGCCAGGGCTGGGGCATGGCCTGCAGGCTGATGGGCTGCCTGGGCTGAAGGCTGGCCTGCATGCTGATGGGCTGCCTGGGCTCGACTGCAGGCTGGTGGGCTGTCACGGCTGGGGCCTAAATTGCAGGCTGATGGGCTGTTGGGCAGGGGCATGGCCTGCAGGCTGATGGGCTGTCTGGGCTGAGGCCTGGACTGCAGGCTGATGGGCTGCCTGGGCAGGGGCATGGCCTGCAGGCTGTCTCGGCTGAGGCATGGCCTGCAGGCTGATGGGCTGCTTGGGCTGGGGCATGGCCTGCAGGCTGATGGGCTGCTTGGGCAGGGGCATGGCCTGCAGGCTGATGGGTTGCTAGGGCTGGGGCATGGCCTGCAGGCTTATGGGCTGCCTGGGCTGGGGCATGGACTGCAGGCTGATGGGCTGTTTGGGCTGAGGCCTGGCCTGCAGGTTGGTGGGTTGCCAGGGATGGGGCATGGCCTGCAGGCTTATGGGCTGTCTGGGCTGAGGGCTGGCCTGCAGGCTGATGGGCTGTCTGGGCTGGGGCCTGCCCTGCAGGCTGATTGGCTGCCAGGGCTGGGGCATGGCTGGCCGGCTGATGGTGCTGTCAGGGCTGAGGGCTGGCCTGCAGGCTGATTGCCTGCCTGGGCTGGGGCCTGGACTGCAGGCTGATCGGCTACCTGGGCAGGGGCATGGCCTGCAGGCTGATGGGCTGTCTGGGCTGAGGCCTGGCCTGCAGGCTGATGGGCTGCCAAGGCTGGGGCATGGCCTGCAGGCTGATGGGCTGTCTGGGCTGAGGGATGGCCTGCAGGTTGATGGGCTGCCAGGGCTGGGGCATGGCCTGCAGGCTGATGGGCTGCCTGGGCTGGGGCATCGACTGCAGGCTGATGGGCTGTCTGGGCTGGGGCCTGGACTGCAGGCTGATGGGCTGTTGGGCAGGGGCATGGCCTGCAGGCTGATGGGCTGTCTGGGCTGAGGCCTGGACTGCAGGCTGATGGGCTGCCTGGGCAGGGGCATGGCCTGCAGGCTGTCTCGGCTGAGGCATGGCCTGCAGGCTGATGGGCTGCTTGGGCTGGCGCATGGCCTGCAGGCTGCTGGGCTGCCTGGGTAGGGGCATGGCCTGCAGGCTGATGGGTTGCTAGGGCTGGGGCATGGCCTGCAGGTTTATGGGCTGCCTGGGCTGGGGCATGGACTGCAGGCTGATGGGCTGTCTGGGCTGAGGCCTGGCCTGCAGGCTGATGGGTTGCCAGGGATGGGGCATGGCCTGCAGGCTTATGGTCTGTCTGGGCTGAGGGCTGGCCTGCAGGCTGATGGGCTGCCTGGGCTGGGGTAATGGACTGCAGGCTGATGGCCTGTCTGGGCTGGGGCCTGGCCTGCAGGCTGATGGGCTGCCAGGGATGGGGCATGGCCAGCTGGCTGATGGTGCTGTTAGGGCTGAGGGCTGGCCTGCAGGGTGATGGCCTGCCTGGGCTGGGGCCTGGACTGCAGGCTGATCGGCTGCCTGGGCAGGGGCATGGCCTGCAGGCTGATGGGCTGTCTGGGCTGAGGGATGGCCTGCAGGTTGATGGGCTGCCAGGGCTGGGGCATGGCCTGCAGCCTGATGGGCTGCCTGGGCTGGGGCATGGACTGCAGGCTGATGGGCTGTCTGGGCTGGGGCCTGGACTGCAGGCTGATGGGCTGCCTGGGCAGGGGCAAGGCCTGCAGGCTGATGGGCTGTCTGGGCTGATGGCTGGCCTGCAGGCTTATAGGCTGTCTGGGCTGGGGCATGGACTGCAGGCTGATGGGCTGTCTGGGCTGGGGCCTGGACTGCAGGCTGATGGGCTGCCTGGGCTGGGGCATGGAATGCAGGCTGATGGGCTGTCTGGGCTGGGGCCTGGACTGCAGGCTGATGGGAGCCTGGGCAGGGGCATGGCCTGCAGGCTGATGGGCTGTCTGGGCCGAGGCCTGGCCTGCAGGCTGATGGGCTGACAGGGCTGGGGCATGGCCTGCAGGCTTATAGGCTGTCTGGGCTAAGGCCTGGTTATAACCCAGAGGGCACTGGAAGTACAATGTACAGAGAGAAAGCCCTAACAGGCTAATATCTTAACACGAAAATGGAGGGCGACACACAACTGTATATAGTTAAGAAAGAGCAGTGAGGAAGTCCCTCAAACACAGTGAGTAGCGCATGTACAGTTACCAAGGAGATACTGGGTCATTAAGAAAGACAGAAGGATAGATGGAGAACAACTTCCTGTCCCTGCCTTATCCCAAACGTGGGAAAAACTTTCCTTAGAAAACACTGGTGCAACCCTTACAAAAACGGGGACAGTAAAACAAGGCAAAGAGAAGCCATTTTTGAAGAAAAACTCCTGTATGTCCCAGGTCACTGAAATCCTCTTGGAGGAATATAGGAATAAAAGAGGGGTATTTAAAATAGAGTTCACACCTTGGACTGAGAATCGGAGGACCGAACTGTCTACTCTGGTTCCACAATACTTTAATATCCCGTAGACAGGTCGAGCCAACCCAGGGTAGCTCAAAATTAAGAACTGATAAGAAGCTCAAGACAATGTTGCAGTTTGTAACTAATATTCTGCAGCAAAGCCCTATTAGGGGTGAGCTGAATTTCAAGTGAAAACAAAGCCCACGTTACCTGTCCTAAGAAGATATTAAATAGTAGGGCAGGACGTGGGACAATAGTAAAAAACATATAACAGGTTGTTCATGGTATAGGTAGAGCGAGTTTATGGCCTCCACCATGTAACACCCGCTGTCTACCGGTTTCAGTGGTGTGTATTTTTGTGGAACCACTTTCATCAGGACAGTCTTCTAAAAACGAGGATACTTGGTGATTCTCAGTAATCAGTCACCATTTTCTGCCACAGGGTGCATACTTTACCCTGCTTCTTAGCGCCAATGCAGGGTAGTTCAGGAGGAGAACCTATGGACAAACAAGAAAATATCATCCGTGGTCACTCCCCAAACACTGCCACAGGCTCAAGTGCTCGGAGACACTAGACAAAGTATCTGTGTCTCCCTTACAGGTCAAAGGAACTCAGACCAATACATTTCACACACTAAAGAGTAAGTAAAGTACAAACAGCAGATAGTTCTGCATTGGGGATCGGTTGGGGATTCTCCGCATTACATAAAGGAGATGGAGGAAAGGTGGGGCCACCATTGATCACAATACAAGTGACTGCCCATTTTTCCTCTTTCCTCTTTTTTCACAGTAAGTTGTTTGTGATACCGTTCCAGATATGGATTCACGAACATGCCAATAAGACTCTGCCAACTAGTATTTAATACTGCTGAACACACCCACTGCAGCCGGAAGGTCAGTACATGGCTTGTAGCACTCAAGTCCGTGTCTGTGTGTTTTTTGCCTGGTGGAGGTTTGTCACTTAGTTTATGAACCATCTGATAACACAGACACAACTGACGTTATTTACTAATAGTTCTGCTCAATACCTAGTCCTCAATGCAGAACTAGCTGCTGTTTGTACTTTACTTAATCTTTAGTGTGTGAAATGGATTGGTCTGAGTTCCTTTGACCTGTAAGGGAGGCTCAGATACTTTGTCTAGTGTCTCCGAGCACTTGAGCCTGTGTCAGTGTTTGGGGAGCGACCATGGATTATATTTTCTTGTTTATCCATAGGTTCTCCTCCTGAAATCCCCTGCATTGGCGCTAAGAAGCAGGGTAAAGCATGCACCCTGTGGATGAAAATGGTGACTGATTACTGAGAATCACCAAGTATCCTCGTTTTTAGAAGACTGTCCTGATGAAAGTGGCTCCACCAAAATACACACCACTGAAACCGGTAGACAGCGGTTGTTACATGGTGGAGGCCATAAACTCGCTCTACCCATACCATGAACAACCTGTCATATGTTTTTTACTATTGTCCCACGTCCTGCGCTACTATTTAATATCTTCTTAGGACGGGTGACGTGGGCTTTGTTTGTCTTCACTTGAAATTCAGCTCACCCCTATTAGGGACTTGCTGCAGAATATTAGTTACAAACTGCAACATTGTCTTGATCTTCTTATCAGTTCTTAATTTTGAGCTACCCTGGGATGCCTCGAACTGTCTACGAGATATTAAAGTATTGTGGACCCAGAGTAGACAGTTCAGTCCTCCGTTTCTCAGTCCTAGGTGTGAACTCTATTTTAAACACCCCTCTTTTTTGCCCATATTCCTCCAAGAGGATTTCAGTGTCCTGGAACATACAGGAATCTAACAATTTCAAAATTGTTACGTTTCTTCAAAAATGGCTTCTCTTTGCCTTCTTTTACTGTCCCCGTTTTTGGAAGCGTTGCACCAGCGTTTTCTAAGGAAAGTTTTTCCCACGTTTGGGATAAGGCAGGGACAGGAAGTTGTTCTCCATCTATCCTCTGTCTTTCTTACCGACCCAGTATCTCCTTGGTCACTGTACATTCGCTACTCACTGTGTTTGAGCGACTTCCTCACTGGGATAAGGCCTGGCCTGCAGGCGGATGGGCTGCAAGGGATGGGGCATGGCCTGCAGGCTGATAGTGGCCCACCTATGCAAGTGCGATCAATCTCCTTAGCTCCATGATTTGTTGCAACAATGGTGCTCAGCAATCGATGGTGCTTTCAAAAGTGAGCCTGCTATTTTCTGTGCTTTTTATGTAGTCACCTCCCCCTGATTGGTTGCTTGTTGCATGTGTTGCTTGTTGTGAGGCTTGCATGCCTTGTTTGTATGATTGCTGTCTGCTCTGTGCATAATTTGCACCTGCACTGAGCAGGTGCATTTTGGGTGTAAATATACGAGTAAAATTCAGTGCAATGTTTGAGTAGCATTTCCATTTACGGAAAGCCATGGCGGACATTTAATTTGCAAAACCATGGCGTAATTTACAATGAGTGGCTCGCTCTGTGAGTCAGGTGTGTACCTTTTAACAAAGTTGGCATGTGGAGTACATCATATGTACGGTTTGCACACATAAAGCACTCATTTAATAATCACAAATTCCCTTTGCAAACCAGAGCAGATAAAACGCGTGTCCTCTTTTCACCTTGTATGTGAAACTTGGGATGTACTTTTATTATTCTGCTCCGAAATATTGCCAGGCCAAATATTCTGGTTTTCAGGCCAGAGCCGCAACATCCTTTAAGATCACTTTGGTGAAGTGAAGCTAAACTGTGCAGCTTCTTGTGATAGGCTGGGGGAATGAGTGACGGGTAGGCATTGGACATGCCGGTGAACCCTCACCCCGCACCCTGGGATGTACGCTGCTTCCCCCCGCCCTATTGCCGCTTAATCGACATGGTGGCAGTTTCGGAGGTGAGTGGCCTCCTGAACGGCTCGTGCCATCGCACGCAGCAAGCAGGCTTGCTGAGAGGCTCCATACCCGAAATGTTCATACCGACTTCCCTTCCCCAAAACAATTCTCGTTCCATTTTAATGCGCTATTATCAAGTGCCCATTTCCAGACGTTTCTGTTGCTTTCGGTAAAGATTTAAACCCCGAGTGAATGTCCGCTTCACTCAAACGTACACGTTAAATAAGCAAGAGGGACATTTGTATTCACAGCGAGAAGGGCAGAAAAATAGTCGGCCTTGGCCAATCCCACATTCCATTCCATGACATTGAAAACTTCAGCCGAGCACAACAAAGAAGCCGCTTAGGGAGCAGGGGGCAGCCCGCGCTGCATTCCTCGGGTTCTGTCACCTTGTTTCCATTAAGAATGGATCACATGTAATTGACCCAGCTCCCACTTAAAGAGTTAGGGGTGGTTCAGTTTTCAACTCCTGCAGACATCTAATAATGCAGGCCTCTGTCCTGTGGAAAATATTGTGTCTACTCTACGCTCATGCGTGCCTTGGGTGCCTCCTTCCTAGAAGAGGCTGCGGACCAGCAGCGGGGTCTTTTCCTGTGCACTGCACTGACACCAGTTGTCATCACTACGAGGCTGCAGTGAGTTCACTAACATGTGCGCAGAGGTGCGCGGCGGAGGTTACCACAAGCAGTGGGAGCCCAGTGCTGTGCAACCGGTTCCAGAAACTTTGGGACCGACAAGCCCGAAACAAATGTAATTTGTGCACTAGTCCGTCGTTGCACACCCGCGCACAATGGTTGCCAAATGTATGTGGCACAGTAGCAACATATGTGAACTGATCCCAGGCCGCTTCTTAATTGGGCATGTGCTATTTTCCCGGGAGATGGCAACTCACGTACCACCCTGCGGCACTGAGATATATACGCAGCAGCTGAGACAGGGAGAAGCAGGCTCGGACTTGTTTATAGGTAAAATCAATGCTTGCCGGACTGATCTGATAGGACAGTGTGGGGGCACTTTTGTGGGCCAAGGAGGGCCAATTTAATGACTTTGTGCACCATGTATTTGGTAGTTTTGACCACCATTGTTACTCGCACCAAAGGAGCGTAACCAACCATTTGCCACGAAGCATCCCCACACTTTTCCCTTGCAGCGTAAGGTGAGGAGCGGGGGAGGGGATACACGGATGTATCTACCACATGGCTAGCTATGAAGCACGGGCAAACGGAATGGCCTGGAGCCCAGACAGAAAAGGCCACAGCGGCATGTACCTCTTGGTCCATGGCAAGGCTCTTTAACTTGGCTCTCCATTGACTTTTACTCGCTGGCCCACTGGGAGCCAGTGCGGGAAAGGCTAGGTATGTGATATGATCCTCTGACAGCAAGAGTGGGCCAACTGTTGAATTAGTGCCCTGTCTACAGATGGCAAGGGCAATAGGCCTAAAGGACGGGTAGGCACCAGAAGAGGGCAATACCGTAATCTAACCACAAGAAGATAATGGCAGAGCAACATAAATCCTTCTGTTAGGATCCAGAAGAGGAAAAACTCTTTCAACATTTTGGGATTAAAACAATACTCGAAGTTAATGCTGTCCACTGAGTCAAAGTGTTGGAAGGTGCAAAGTACACTATGGCAGCGTGTATTAAAAATCCACCAAGACGTGTTGAAGAATTCACTGTTGATTACAAGAGAGGCAGCACATGCTTTGGGGGTAGTGGGAGAGAAGCAGAGTAATATTTTGGGAATTTGTGGTACTCAACAATAACAATAACTCCCTGCAGTAGTAATGTTAACATGGTACCCTGATTAACTTCTTGTTCAGCATGGTTTTTTTTATTGCCTTTGAAAGTCTGCTCCACAAGCTGTTGGGACTATGTCCCATGTAATTAAGGACTAAATAACATTAGTTGTCAGTGTAGAAGTGAAGTAAATTAGCATTGCAAAAGCCAAAAGTGTTGCCTTATTCAATTGTTCATTGTATCATGGCATTATTTTGTGTTGACCTCATTAAAAATGGGCCCACCTTTTTATATGAGCTGTTAGTCTCTGCTGGCTAGTTAAATTCTTCTAGCATATGAAATCTGTAGCTGAGTCACAAAGACTACCAATCACACAGCCATGCTTTTAATCTCTGTAACATCCAGCCTGGCATCATTAATAACATTAAAACACAACTTGAAGCCCCACTCAACCAGATGGACATGCACAGCATTACGATGTAACCCCTAACAATCAATTTACTACTCGGCCAAAATGTAGGACTGTATTACTCCACAATAAAATGCAGGCATACATTATATGCGAGAACATGTGTAGGGGGGCACCTACAGCTTGATGATTGTGTTTTCAGCCAGCTGAGAATATTGTATGGCACCAAGACCTAGCATCAGTTTACCAGCTATGCCCAAATTAAGAGGGCATCAACATTCGTTTGAACATCCCAGTTATGACTGATTCCAGGAAGACCAAGAATCATAAAGGCAATATTTGTGCTTTTATGAAAATTATATTCTGAAATAAAGTGATCCTTGACTTGATTTAACTCATGCTTTGTGAGTTAAACATGATTGGAGTGTTACTTCCTTTTTGATTTCATCTGAAGAGAGTATGGATTAAGCCAAGCCATTTTTCACTTGGGCAAAAGATGCTTTGGCAGCAGCTAGAAAGGAAGTGTTGCTAGTGCTGTTCTTTGTGACACAGGTATGGCAGAATGTTTTTCTGTTTATGTGCATCTTTTTGCCAGAAGTGAGACCTCTAAAGTGTTGCGTGTGTGTTATGTGACTGCTGTTCATTGAAAGTTTACAGCACTCCTAGTTCATGTACACCGTTATGTTTGGTGGTATGTTTGTGTCTGGTTGTCATGGCTATAGAGCACATCATCTCTCCAATGGATTCCATTGATCAGCATAACTGTTATTGGATCTTTAGTGGAAGCAACGTATTCTTGCATTGTAGCTTGCTTTAATTTTAGTTGTGCGCTAGAAGGGCCCTCAAAATGTTGTGCGACCCTCTATTTCTTCGTGACACCACATTTGTCATGTTTTTTTTTTTTTTAGCAGAAACCTTGATTCTTTAAATCATTGCTTAGAGGTTTCCCGAGGCTTACTAGAATCTGCCCAAGGTACCATGTTATTGTCTACTATCAGATCACTGGACTCCAAACTCTGATGAACATTTGGAAGCACTATATGATTAGATAGTTCAAGTCCAAGCCTGGAGTGGAGTATCGGACACTTGCTCAACATGTATGGATATGTTTCTTTGAGCCAGTATGAACCCTTTCATGAGTGACATTTTGGAATTAATGGCATTTTGGTTCCGAGTATTCTCCCTTAATTCTATTCTCACATTGTCATACAGCTGAACAAGCGAATTCAGCATACAATTCAGTTCTGACATAGCATTGCCCTCCAGAGGTGGGCTATTTGGAGTTGAGGCACTGTCTTGAGATGCAGTAGCCCGGACATTGGGTGAGTGGCTTATTAGATGTGGCGTTTTGGGAAGTTGTGCCAAAAACAATGTAGCTGAGTCAAATAAAGATCCAGGCAGCAGGGCATAGGGATCTTCCAGTGAGCCATGTTCCTCTGATGCCTCTGCTGTTTGAATTATTGTAGTTATTGCGGGTTCGATCATCAATTATGCAGTCACACCAGAAGTGTCTTCAGAGGAGACCTGCATTTGTACCGTAAAAAATGGGGTGCACATCAGATGCACAGCATTATACAATTCAATGTGAGGACATTCCTTAAATAAAGACATCATTCAAATATATGTCCACATGCTTTAAATCAGTGAAGATGCAAGTTCAGCAATTGTAGCCTTTTAATTCTAGTGCTTTATCAACAAGGAAAGGAAACAGAACATGCCTCTTCTAAATCACACCAAATCAAAGAATCATAGTGATATGTTTTCAGAGAAATACACAGCTTTATTATTTTTTGTCAGTAAAATGGTTTTTATAAGAAGTAGAGTGCTACATATTTTGTTTTTTAAATAAGGCGTTTCACTTATAATGGGACCTGGAAGATAACTTGAACAGCTGTATTTGCTAATTTGAGGGTTGCTTCTTAAAAGCTAAACAATAAATGAAAATGCACCTTAAATTGAGGAAAATCATAGACTTCTATATAAAATATGTATTCGAGAAAACTGTTGCTTTGCCAATTGGATCCACTGTGGAGATAAGTGTCAGTCTCAAAAGCTAGGAAGATCCAGCTTTTGACATTGACTTTGACAGAGAATATATTCTGAACGTCAGGATTAAAAGATTTTATTAACTTATTATGCACAAAATAAACATTAATCAGTCATCTGTCTAGATAAGTGACTTTTTAAGAACAGAGGGATGGTACTGAATAAGTGTGTAGGCAATACACGTCTTTAGGGAAACCCAATAGAACTACCCAAGTAGTCGTTCTACCTTTTATTGGGGTTGGGTCAATATTTCGAAACATCAGAAGGTAGTTAACACATATCAACAGTTTACAGTTGTATTCATTAAATCAAAGCTGTAAGTGGTATATTTAAAGTCATATTTTAATTCAATAATTTGTAGAAAAAATACATTTTGAGTTAAGAAATGATGGGACAATCCCATTCATTTGGTACAGTAAAACATTCACACAATGTCTAAAAAGAGAGAAAGACTGTTTAGTCGTGACACATTGATTTGTATATTTTGATATCAAATATCTAGTAGCTTTGAATGGATATATTGATCAATGCAGAAAAAAGATCTTACACTTGCAATGATCCTTAAGCCCTATTATGGGGTGGTTATTTCGTCAAACTAGTAGTTGTTACACTAGATGGTTAACCATTCAAAGCTACTAGATATTTGATATCAAAATATACAAATCAATGTGTCACGACTAAACAGTCTTTCTCTCTTTTTAGACATTGTGTGAATGTTTTACTGTACCAAATGAATGGGGTTGTCCCATCATTTCTTAACTCAAAATGTATTTTTTCTACAAATTATTGAATTAAAATATGACTTTAAATATACCACTTACAGCTTTGATTTAATGAATACAACTGTAAACTATTGATATGTGTTAACTACCTTCTGATGTTTCGAAATAAGTGTGTAGGCATACATATAAGACAACAACTTACTTGTTCAAATGTGAAGAACCCAATTTCAAAATAGACATCGAGATTACCCATTTGAAATAAATGTTCTGCTAAATGATTGTAGTTGTTAATTTCACTAAAACTGAATATAATTGTATAATGAGCTTTATAAAAATGAATAAAAATACATCCAAAAACGATATCTTCAAATGCATACCCTTTGCATAATTCAGATATATTAATAACACCACCATACTTGAAGTGACAGAAATACAATTTACATAATTGAGTTTGCCATATTTCCACTAATGAGAATATTTAATTTTGCCCACTTTCACATATTTACCTATAATGCTATATCAAAAATGCATATTTCAGACCAGCACAGTTTCCCATTCCAAGTGGCAAGATTACAGCTCACACCTACCCTTTTACGACTTGCAAGTTCAATGTGACAGTGTAAGCAATTAGGGGGAGTCCTTTGGTTATAGTGAAGGAAAGCAATCACATAACCAATCCAATCAAAATTGGAATGTCATATGATGCAAGTGTAGGATTTGGCCTAGAGTAAAAACTCATGCTTCTAATGGGGAAGAAAATGGATCATTGTCTTGCTTCCTGTTGACACACACAATTTGGCAGAGAAAAGGGTGATTCAAATTGCAGAAGAGGTTTAACCACTGGCCCCAGAACGATTTCTAAATGAAGCCACGAGAGGACTAGAAATAGGGGAATCCTTGTTACCTGGATCAAAGGACTGAGATGAACCAGATGACTTAGGAATCCAGCATGTTTCCAATTCCATCCAACGGGCAGTGACAGCCACACAGGTTCCTGACAAATCTTTCCTGGAAGCTGATTGCTGCTCGCAAGATTTAACCCAACTACTTAAAAAATGGAAGTTAAACATTGCCATTGTATTTAAATATAAACCACTAAGAAATTAACCCTGAGAAAGGGGGGAAGGGTAATCTCTCTCCCCAGAGAAATACAAATATTATTTGGCTAGGTTTGTTTCAGAAGGCAAACGGTCTCCTGTAATCTGTTGCCTCAGATGCATATGAAGCCACAGATTTGGTAAAGGAATTAAAAGTCTTGATGCACTAAAACTGCTCTTTGATACTTAAATGTCATGAAATAGAATATTTTTATCAATAATGCCAAATAATGGGGGAAGACATTGATAGGAAATTCAATTTCAGAAATCTGTTATTCACAGTATTTTATTTATTAAAAACCTCTCCCTCCATTTTAACAAGAAAGCAAGACCATTTCCAATGTCAACTTCACTTATTCACAACTTTAAAATCCAATCCCTTTCAAAGTTATGTTCATATTTTCTGAATAGGAATCCCTTTCATTCCTAAAAAATAAACTGAAGCCAAATGAATTTCTTTTTAGATCCTCAATTCAATATAGATATGCTCTGATACAATTTTCTCTATCAGAGCCAAATATAATATTCCACTCCCATTTTCAACCATTTGTTTCGAATTACATTAGATAATTGTTTTCTTTATAAATTAGATTTTACATTGAAAGCCAATGTTCATAATGACGGCATTGTAAAATTAAAAATTTAAAAACGTGGGTATTTTATACTGAGTACAGAGCAGTCTGCAGTACCTGCCGGGCGAGCTGCTGCAGTGTGTCTTCACTCTCTATTGTTTGGAGGCGTGTGCTGTGCTACCTGGAACTTATAACCATTCTCCCCCGCGAAGCGGACCGCGAAGGGAGTGACAAGGGAGCAGTCTGCAGTACCTGCCGGGCGAGCTGCTGCAGTGTGTCTTCACTCTCTATTGTTTGGAGGCATGAGCTTGGAGGCGTGTGCTGTGCTACCTGGAACTTATAACCATTCTCCCCCACAAAGCGGACCGCGAAGGGAGTGACAAGGGACCAGTCTGCAGTCCGCAGGACCGAGGACCGTGCCGTGTGGCATAGACTTTCAGGTACTGTGTCCCTACGATTCTTTCGGTCTGCGGATCAGTTGTTCTATGCTTTGAATAACATGTGTACTTGGGCTGATATTACTATTGAGCTCCACACATTCTATTTCTCCGGTGGAGTTTCATATTGATCGAACTCTTCTGCTTACAGTCTGCATGACGCCCTTTTCTTGCGTGTATAGTGCGCACTTAAGCAACATTGACCTTGGACTGCTGCGTATGACCTCTCAGCTTTAAATTACTTCAGCTTTACCCCGCTCAGTGGAAATAGCGGCACCGGGCGAAGTAAGACCTTTACAGCGGAGAACCAGGGTTGTAACATATAAGGTGTCCCCTTTCCGTTGTTCACCAAATAGGTCTGCTTTACAACTCCAGTCGAGCATAAAGGCTCCACAATAGACTGTACTATTGGAGACTCAACCCCCCAGACCACGACCAACGCTTGGGTTTAGCCGTGAGACTGCGGGGCTTGCCCTTTGATCACGGCTGCCCTTCTGCGGATAAGACTGTTTCAAACTGGCTCCAAGTAGTGGGTCCAAGCTCGGGGTCTTGCAGATACAAACCCTCCGGATAAGGTGAAGAAGGGCCTCCGCCTCTGTAAAAGTCACCCTGAAGTTAACCTTTTGGAGCTACTAATCGATTGCGCTTGCTCAATCGTGCATGCTATATGCTGTTTCAGAAGCAAGGTCAGCAATCCAATTACAATCTCCGGAAACGTAATAATAACTTTTCCTCTAGTGGAATAAATAGCACAATGGGCAAAGCTAAACTAAAAAGAAAAGAACCTCCCCCTAAAGGAGCAATTACTGACTTTTTTCCAGCGAACGCTCTTCCTGAAGAAAACCCTATTGCAACAGTGGGAGAGGAACTAGTGAGCAATATCGCCATGGCACCTCAAGATGCTACCATTTATGGCGATATAGACAATAATTCACTCCCAGACCTCTGCCTGTCAATGCAGAGAGCTATGACTCCAGCTCAGCCGCGCCTTTCAGGAAATAACTTGCAGCCCCCACAATCAAGTGCACCATTCTCCCAGAGGGAGCCAGCTGAAAGACTATCTGCATCCCCTAACCTAGCTCCTTTCCAGGAGCCTTCCGTACTCGGAAGTGTTAGTGAGACGAGTAGAGCTTCCACCTCAAGTACACCTGCCTTAGCTGAATTACAATCCTCAGTGGCCTCCCTCCAGTTTGCTTTAAAAATTCTCTTGAAACTGTGTGGGCGCATTCTCGAGACCACTCTCACTTTTGCAGCAAAAGAAGGAGCTAAAGATAGCCTGGGGGTAGAAGAAAATCAGATCCCGAGGCCTGTGGACAACAGCCCTGCACAATCCGCTGCCGACCCAGCGCCTATACCTGAACCCTCCGATGAATCAGCATTTTTCACACAAACAACGAAGATTGGCTAGGAGAGCAGCCGTGAATAAAAATCCTTGCGTGATAGCTTCTCCTCTGCCTACGACTGCTCCTGTGGGGAATCCCTCAAAAAAGGCCAAAAAGAAAGCAACCAGGGCGTTAAAACAGAATGCGTAGGGCCATGGTTTTCTTACAAGCTGGCTACTTCCTGAAAATGTAATTGAGTCTATATGTGCAGAAGAAGACTTACTAGACCTTGAATCATCCCAAATTAACAACGATTCGGAGAAGATTTCCTCGACCCCAAATAAATATCCAATTAGGGCTCCTTTGGCACCGAGTATCCCTAATCCTGCCATCATTAATGAGGCCCCTCAAATTCCTTATTGAAACAACCGTATATGTATCATCAAAAACTTGTATCAGCAACATGAGCGAAATTGGCTCACAAGATCGGCTCTCATGACCAGGCTTCACTCAGTGCCTCAACTCCGTGTTCTTAGCTCCGCAGACTTTGAATACGTGGAGCCACTTCAAGTTACCAATCCCAATGTTTCTGCAATTCACTGTAAATTTTTAGCGACCGCTCAATTGATGCAATGCTTCAAACAAGACCTGCTGGTGGTAGACATCGAGATTGATGCTGACCCAGATGTGAAAGATCTTAGCTGCCCGCGCAAGGTGATTCTCTCACCGGAAAAATCTCCTTCGGCTCCCACCCTGCCCTAAGGGGGACAAAGTTCAGATTACCGATGTTCAAAAAGTCTTGAGCTGGCTGGCTGAATCCCTCCCTCTAATTATAAGTAAACAATGAGATAACTCCATTGTCTCATGGAACTGTAGAGGTTTCAACCATCTGTTATCATCAGAAGGATCAGCAGTTATTCTAGCTGACCACCTATGTATTTGTCTGCAGGAAACATGGTTGGTTTCCCCGGTGATTCTAAATGGCTATTCGCTGCACCAGTCTTTTGCCAAGAAGGGGTTTAGGGGCAGACCTTTCGGGGGAATGATTGTGGGTGTGAAGCACTCAGTTCAATCTCATCGAATTACCACAAGCCAACCAGATAACATTATAGCTGTGGAAGTGGTGGTTCCAAATGAAGCTACCTATGAAAGAATTTTACTTGTCACTATATACAACCCTCCAGGCGTTGTCTGTAGAGGATTAATACAGGAGGCTGTCCATGAGTTACTTAGTGAATGGACAAGACAATGACACCGGGGAACAACTCAGTTAGTTTCACTGGTGACTTCAATTGCCATATAAAAGGATCGGAGGGCACCACTGTCAATCCTTTACTTCAACCAAAGGGGCTAATGCTGCATAACATAGAAGATCCTGAAGGCTCAAACTGGCGACACTTCTCTTCCGATTGGGACCTGGAATTATTCATGGGACAACGCAAAGTGATTATCCTGGTAATTATACTTGGTGCAATGTTTCTGCACCTAGTACCTTAGACTACATATTTGTAAGTCCGAATATCGCTGGCAGAGTCAAGGATATGAAGATCACTCCGAATGATTGGAGTGACCAAAGTCTCCTAACTCTGACTTTTGCAGTTGACTGGGAAATCCCGAGTCCTAGACCCATGGGAAATATGACGACAAATCAAGCTGCCACCTATGTTGGCATACAAAAAATATCGATAATGCAGCCTACTCAGCACAAGCTGTTTTGCTCTATGACATTCAAGCCTTTAGTAAATATACTGCTAACAATATCGAAGAATGGATTGCTGCCTTTGCGTCGTCACATGCCACTACCTCTACTAATACGATGATCCAAGAAGGAAGGAAGACCATACCTTTTGATAAAAGCATTAGAGATGCTAAGCGAGTTTTAAGAGCTTCTATTCGTAAAGTGAAAATTGATGCTCCCACATTTGAATCCTTTGCAGTTCAGCGAAGAATGCTCAAGAATAAATATTGTGCTTGGATTAAGACGAAGAGAAGAGCAGAGAAGCTAAGTCATTGGCAATAAATGGTCCAAGTTGTATGCTCTAAAAGCACAAGAAAAATATGGGGTGTCCTAAATGAAGTTAAGGGCCCCACTAACCACACAATGGTTAACCCAATAGGCGCTCAGCAATGGATTGAATTCTTGTCTGAACGTAATACTCCATTAGCGCCGGACTATCAACGTAGTGAAGAATGTGTCCCTCCTGTGAAACCATTCACTGTGACCAATGAGCAACTCCTTGTCAAAATCAAATCTTTAAAATCATCAAGAGTGCCAGGACCCAACCGTCTAGTTAATGTTGTTCTGAAGAGTAATCCTGATTTCTGGGCCAGCTTAATAAAGATCCTATTCGATAAAATATTGGAGACTGGTAATATCCCGGCCTCATGGCAAACTTCCATACTTAGTCGCTGCTCTTGGAATAATTGGAGGCGTGGGCTGATAAAGTTGGAATACTCAACCACTTCCAAAGCGGATTCAGGAAAGGTTACACTACCACCATGAACCTGATGATCATTGATCTGCTGAGGACGAGAGCTAAGAACTGTGGAAAACCCCCTCTGTACGCCCTCTTCATAGGCCCTCTTCGTAGACTTCCGAGCGGCCTTTGATACCGTCCCTCGTGAAAAACTCTGGCTAAAATTAAAATTATTAGGCTGCCCTGATGAACTCCTCTACTACCTGAGAGCTTTACATCTAAATACCTCGGCCAAACTGAAGTTGGATTCCCAAGGCCATATGACTGCCCCAGTAATGCAGAATAGAGGAGTAAAACAGGGTTGTGTTACAGATCCTTTCCTGTACAATTTATTTACTTATGATCTTCCCATAGCGATCTCTGTAGTACACAATTGCCCCCCTCAGATCAGATCTGAGCACTGTTCAGTGCTTGCATATGCTGATGATCTGATCATCATGGACCACACATTTAGTGGACTATCCAGATCGGCCTGTGTGCTCTGGGAATATGCCGCCAACAATGATTTGGTCATTAATAGTGAAAAAACTCAATTAATGGTATTCTCAGCTGAAACATTCTCTAGGCCTAAACTAGTTATGCAGGGGATTGAAATAAAATACACCCCCACATACAAATACTTGGGTGTGGAGGTTGATGTTATAGGTGAATATCCGACCTGCATACAGACACGAATCACCAGAGCTGCACAATTAACAGCATTAATACACCGATTTGCCATCAAAAACTGTGGTTACACCATGTGGGGAGTGCACAAGTTATACATGCAGATATTGGTTCCTATGGTTACCTATGGCCTGGAGGCACTACTGAACATCAATTTAAGCTGGCTCCAAGTCATAGAGGGCAAATTTTGGAGGAGGATATTGGGTCTTCCCCAATGTATCCCGATGGCGATCCTCAGATTGGAACTGGGGCTAACCTCCCTAAAAGCCATCATACTCAAAAGAAGAGCGGATATGTATCTGAAGATGACCAACCAACCCTCGAACTTCTTATTGAGATTCTTGTGTCAAGAAATTTCTAGGGAGTCGACGATTTACCTCCTAAAAGATCAGATGGAAGGTCTTTATAAAGAGATTGGCTGGATCCCCTCATTGAGAGGCACCTACAATATATCGAATAAAGGCCTGCCGAAACGGATAGGCCGTGGGACTGGCTAGAGAACTATGAGCATCTGAGCAAACTCACAAAGTACCAATTTGTACGATATAGACTACACAGGTGTATATGAACCTAAATCCGTCCAGTAGACTCAGACATTTTCTTCTCTTGCTACGACTCGATTGTCTACCGGTGCTAGCCAACAAGTGTTTGATATCCACTTGCCATCTCAAGAAAGATATTGCCGCTTATGCAAAAACACTTCTATTAATGAAACTGCCATGCACTTACTTATAGCTTGTCCGGTTTTGGCTAAAACCTATGAATTATGCTATGGGAACTTGGTCCACAATTTGGAACACTTAGATGAACCTTGGTTTTGGTACCGTAGTCTAAATTCAACCAGCATAAAAACTCATATAGCTATGTGTAGCATATGGCTGAAGATCGAAAAATCTTTGGGCATTACTATCTAGCCTATCCAATTTCTCAGTAGTATACTCTGCCACGTGGGTCGGGCCCACCAAAATGATTCGAAGCGCATAACATCTTGGAGGGCTATTTGTGCATGGCGTTAGCTTCGGATAAGCGGATTATACTTAATTCAAATTCTTATGGTTGGGAAATGAGGTGGTTTTGACCTTGAATAATGAATATAAGCGTACATTCGAATAATGAATTGAATTGAACTATTGATGGTGCTCTTCAATTTTGTTAGAGATAATATGTATCGTTATCTACACTTATATTGATATCTCTGGAAATTCTATGCATAGAATAATCAGTCCTAAATGAGGTTATTTTAATTTATCTTATTTTACTTATTTTATCTGATTCTATTCCTTCCAATCAATCTATTTTATTTTATATGTATTTGAATCATGTGTAAAGTTTATACTTAAACTGTCTCACATTATTGAAATAAATAAATAAATAAAAATGTATACAGAGTACCCTTTCACATCTGCTCAAATATGTATGGACATTCACATGAATAAGCAAAGAAAGCTTGATGTTCTTTGTTTAAATAAAATATTAGTGAGACAAATGTAGGCATGCTTTCATTGCAGTCTGAATTCAATTGCAGTGTTCTGAGGATATTTTCTCAGCATTCTGAGTTACGGGACCACCTGTGTTTTTCTCATTTATTATATTTAATAAAACAAAAATATTCTGATTGAAACAGCATGTTACTTGTCATGGTGGCATTACAGTAGTACCATTCCCCATAATCAAAGAGCCACTATAGTATAACTTAAATATTTCTATACATCTCTTGAACCAACTACAAACATATTGGTTGTGAGAGTGGCTTAGTTTATATAATAATTGCTTTCAACTGGCATTTGTAATGGGCATATGTTGGAGACATGTGGGGTGCATTTAAAGGCCCCAAATAGAAGTCTCCGAGTTGCGAGCAGAGTTGTGTGAAGTCTGCTGTACCTGCTGGAGTCTTTCTACCCTATTTGTAGCATTGGAGGTGGTGCTACCTACCAATACTGCTTCGCACCGCGGAGTTGCGAGCAGAGTTGTGTGCAGTCTGCTGTACCTGCTGGAGTCTTTCTACCCTGTTTGTAGCATTGGAGGTGGTGTTTCCTACTAATACTGCTTCGCACAGCAGAGTTGCGAGCAAAGTTTTGTGCAGTCTGCTGTACCTGCTGGAGTCTTTCTACCCTATTTGTAGCATTGGAGGTGGTGCTACCTACTAATACTGCTTCATGCCGCTGAGCGGCCATGGAGTTGCAAGCAGAGTTGTGTGCAGTCTCCTGCAGTCCACGGCATCCGGCTTGGCCGAGGTACCTGGGTGTACTGAACTCACCAACTGATCTGGAAGAAGAATGGAGGAGGAGGGTAGATGTCTGCGAAGTTATCGCCCCCAGCAGTAGGACCTGGGCATGGGCTTACGAAGCCCATTGAAAACGACCTCCCACCTGAAGCGACTCGCATCTACACTGGCGCGGATGAAAACTACGGCTGAACTCGTTACTGGAACAGGTACATTTTCTTCTGAGCCTGAATTAATGAGAAACAGTTTGCAATTAACATTGAACATTTCTGGCGACTCAGACCCCCTCTCCCTTCACCATGAAGACTCGTATGCCGACCCCTCGCTCAACATTTCTGTAGTTCAACCACAACAGGAACTTGAACGAACAAACTTTGAGGAGCAGTCAAATGGGAGGGGCGAGAGTGAAGAGCGCTTATCAGATTGCACTTCCCACCCGGCTTCAACAACCCTGAAAGAAGGGAATAGAGGTGGGTTGACAGAGACCTCCGGCTTGTTCTTACCAGAGGTGGAGATCCACCAGTTGGAGGCTTCTTCTGCTGGGTTGCCAAGGGGTGCGGCCTCTGCGGTGGCGGCGGAGGTTCGGAGTGAGCTGGATCTCCGGTGTGGACCGGGTGGCTTACACAGCCCAATGGCTGAGGGGCGGGACCGATTTGAGGAGGTGGTGGAGGAGGGCAGGAACTCGACCCTGAACACTTTAGGCAGCGGGGTCCAAGCTCCTTAAGCACAGATCAAGCGACCATCCCTGACAGATCCGGGGGTTGCTTTGGCCCTGCCTCTTACTGTCAGCAAAATGCTTGTTGTCATGAAGGACAGTGTCTATACGGAAAAACAACAAATAACTGAAGACAACGATTCAAAGAACCCCCCACACTTCAATATAAACGTTCAACCTCCGAACATGAACCCCCAGCACAACAAAAGCCCTGTGAGTGACAGAGTGAGCTCCCAGATGAACTCTATCCCAACGAACTTAGCTTTCCTCGAACCGACTTCCAAGCTCAATGACAATACGGAAGCAAATCAAAATCTCAGCCCCAAAAACGTGGGGGATCGGAGATCCCATAGGGCACAAGCGGGTGATTAGCACTCCAAGTGGACTGTCTAGGAGGGCCAAAGATGTTGACGGTAGCATATTGGAAATAAGATTGCCCCATAAAAAAACAGCAAATCGTGGACAAAGACAAGGGTCATCGCAATTTCAAAATTTAAAAGAGTAAACAACACCAAATTCTTGAGTCCCTTTCACATGAATGGCAGGCATTTTAAACACGGAAACAAACACTGCCTGGCCTTTGTTTTTGTTTTTCATGTAAAATTAAAGAGCCATGTGGAAAGGGACATGCCTACCTGTCATTACCAATTGATAAGCAGGACGGAGGAATCAAAGATCCCTGTCACATGGAAAACAAGATTTTCAAACATTGAAATCAAAAACGGCCTGCACATGTGTGCAAATAAAAATGGTTTGAAGAAGTAAAAGAGAAAAGAAATATCACTGCTCACAGACAAATGTCAGGAAAACAAAACATGATGTACGGGTTGACCAAAAGCAATGTATATTATGTTTCACCTACAAAATTCCAGTGACATTTGAAGAGCCACTTTTTCTTTATGGAAATATCATCCCAAGGCAGTCCCTTTTGCTGGCTGTGGGTGAAACCTCACAAGGACATCTCCCACTTCCAGACTGGATGTCACATCTTCCATCTAATGACCAACCGCAATAAAAGTGTCCTGCTAAAGGCATCGAAATTCAGTGTTCTCCAGACTTGCTGGCCCTGAAAGCAAAAGTTACCCTTGCTGGAGCATGACTAATATGAGTGAACATGGGGGCACTCACTTCAAAGAGCAAGCTTCCAACACAAAAGAGATTGAAAAAAAAAATATGGGCACAGGCTGACCCAGTGAAAACAAATGGCCGGAAGAAGGAGCAGGATCATTTGTCCCACATAAAGATTCACAATTTATTTAAAAGGACTATTATCATTAGGCCTTTTTCTCAGCCATCATAAGGCGGATGGATTTCATCTAGGTACCATTTTTATGTAATTTCCAGGCAATTTTGGAGAAAGAAAAATGCATATGCCTGTGACTCCGGGAACTGTAAAGGCCAGTTAAACTAGGTTTCTTGCTGATCTCAACATATTCCAAATGTCGGATTAGCTGAAACAGAAAATACTTTTAGTCTGGCAGTTGCTATTAAAATTATGAAGTTGTGATACATAACTAGTTTTTGCCAAAAAGTTGAAAGGAGAACAAAGGATGATGACAAATGGAAATTTCCATATGTTGCTCCCAACCTCTAAATCAATCCTGACTTGGAGGCTGGGATTGGGAGAAGAGAGAAGGGTAACTGTCCAATCTTGGTGGCAGGGAATATTGCAGGGTACTTCCCCAAGATTGTAAAATTGGTGGTGTCATTGCTGCTACATAAGGGGGACTGCACTAGGACAAGGAATACAGAAAAAGGAAACAAAAAGACAAGACAGAGAGAAGAGACAAACCATTAGGAAGGCTGCTGATACTTAGCATCTGACAGCTGAAGGAGACACCAGAGGAGATTGCTGAGAGTGCATCTGGGTGGAGCTGTCTATCTGTAGGAAGACCTCAAGCTGACTCGGTCCTATGGTGGAGAGGGGGAAGCCATCTTTGAGAGTGGAGTGACCAGACCCCTGCCCTATCTTTCCAGAGTATCCTGAGATGCAGCTGGCTTTCCTGAACCTTAAACAAAGGCTTGCAATGTAAGTAGAACTGAGCTCTGGGAAACCAAAAGGTGGGGGAGTCTGCTTGCCTTGAATCCTTTCCCATTATAGTGGGTGAGGGGGCAAAACGGTGTAGATCCTTAGCCTATCTAACATAAAATATTAATTAATTAATTCCTTATTTGGCAGAACACTACGGGGTGAATTTTGTTAAAATGCGAAATTGAAAAAGCTCACGTCTCAGTGTGTGTTGAGAACTATAGCCTATAAATTAATTGGGTAATCCTTGTTGTCCTGCTGACTCCGACTTCTTTTAAGAAGATGGGTGTCTTTGTTCTTAAATCAGTCCAACCTTTTTTATCCAGCTTCCCCAACACAGGCCTTTCAGTAAGGGGGGGTATGAATTCCAAAATTCCCCAAAGCATTCCAATTTTCTGTCTGACTTCCCAACATAGACCAAAGCAAGGGGAGGGGGTCTGAAAAACAAAGCGATCAGTCACACTGTGTTTATTTAAAACCAAAAGTGTGGGCGAAATTACAATTGCCATATCTATTTTTACCAATCCTTGAAATCCTACTGCTACCCTTTTAAGCCTGCAGGAAAATCAAAATTGCACGACATTACATAAGTGACTTTGTTATTGATCAGTGTAATTATTTCGTGAAGGGAAATATGCAGAACGTTAAGAATTGTGATTGTGTTCCTTTTAACTCAAATATATTTCCTGTATAACGGCCTGGTTCTTGGCTCATTGTTAGTTCAGGGGAGAGGGATCCAAGGGGCATGATACATGTCTGAGATAGGGCTAAAAAAAAAGAATCTGTTAAACAGTTTGTTGCATAACCACGTTAGTGGGGAGGGAAGGAACTCCCCGTGTTGAGGGTGGCTTCTCAATAAACTGTTACAGACAAACACTGGATGAGGATGTTATATCCTACTGGCTGACTGAGAATATGTACACAAAGGAATATCCATTTACCATGATGATGTCTCGCTTGCCAGAGTCAATACGTAGGCATTTCTCCCTGACGAACGTGGAATCTGGACGGCTAAATCGAAGGTCTTGCAGCAGCTGGCTAACGCGCTTCCTGGAGGAGGCGGAGCTGGGTTCGGTCACGTGACCTGGCACGTGACTTTTCGTGGCTAGAAAACAGCAAGGCCACCAGCACAGCGGCGCATTTCTCCCTGACGAACGTGGAATCTGGACGGCTAAATCGAAGGTCTTGCAGCAGCTGGCTAACGCGCTTCCTGGAGGAGGCGGAGCTGGGTTCGGTCACGTGACCTGGCACGTGACTTTTCGTGGCTAGAAAACAGCAAGACCACTACCCTTGCGGCGCTAAGCCCGTCAGGAGCAAAGGGCGCTGACTGTTCCACGGCTGTTCGACGCGGACGGCGCGACTTGCGATCGGGAGTCCGCTACGGATAGCCACAGAAACACCTTGCACAGCCAAAAGCACAGGGTAAGTAGACACGGCGTAATAATTGTGCACCGTACTAAATTTCCCTCGCCGTGTATGGATGAGAACATGCGCTTGCGAAGCACCAAGCATGGGGAAGAGTGTCCACTCAAAGAAGACCTAAGGTCTGCAATGAAACATGTCTCACATCCTCATGCACCATGTCAATCCAGCCCACAAGCGATGAGAACGGAGGGCAGTCTTACCACTGCCAACAACTCACAAAAAATCTGCTTACTAAGTGACCTCCCAACGGATTCAGTACGCGCAGTGGCGGTTAAGGACACAATCAGGGAGAAGGAGAAACAGGTCTCAAATGAGACTATACAAATTATAACACCATCTGAGGGAACACACGGCGCAGTGAAACTGGCCGAGTCGCAGTCTTCCGGAGGGGAGACTAGACAAAGCCTTACCTGCGACCCTGTACAAGCCAGGAAGTGTGATAAAGACCCAAGCATTGCACTGGGCCTCAGCAGCAACACGCTCACGAAGCCGAACTGGAACACAGCGGCTTCATCAATCAGTGCTGATGGCCATAAAGACAACGCTGAGCACAAACAGCAGCAGCAAAATACAGGAAATAAGCACAGTTTAGCTCCAACAAGCAACGTGAAGGCACAAGTACATGCTCCCACTGACGAAGACAGTGCACAAGTCTTGTCAGACCAGACAGGGATACCACCAGAATTACAAATAAACATCTGTGCAGTCAGTAAACTTTCAACGGATCATAATTGCAAAAAGAGATCAAGAGATAAATGCACAAAAAGCATTACGAAAAAGCTATCACCGCTTAAAAAACAACAAGCCAGCAGAGGCAGCACGATTAAAAAGCTAACATATACAAGACTGCGGAAAAATCAATCTCTGCGAATTTTGACCGATTTTTTCGAATTTCAGCCACACACAAAAATCAATATGTGTGACGAAATATCTGACGCGGAAATGCTCGCAGTAGAGACTGATTTGCCACCTCCGGCAAAACAAAGAAAATGCAAGCATATAAGTAAAGACTTCCCTGACTTACCAATAGCGCCTGAAGCTCATCATGCAGAAGTAACGGAGCTACGAACCATGGACAAGTCAGATGGACTTATCAACAGTGAAACTGCCCCGGAAATGCCTGCTCATAGTGGAACTCAACCTATGAGCAATACTCAGGATCAACAAAACACGGAAAAACAAACGAAAGATGAGCAGCAAACAACACAAAGTGAGATTGAGGAAGAAAACACCATACTGAGGAGTGAGCTCTCACTCACAAAAGATAACCATACTAGGGCTCCTGCGGTACAAGAATCAACACCAACAAATACACCGTCAGGACAAATGGATGGTGCCCTAAGGAAAGCAAACTTACTCTACGTCCCAGGCATTGATAACAGTGAGAATCCTACAGAAGGTGATCGACAACACCCCATAACCCCTAAGGATTCAACAGAAGCACAGTTCAATTTCTCAACAGATGCACAAGTGCATGAGCTCAGAAAAGTGGCCACCGAATTTCTGACAGCTACAGATGGACACGCAACCCAAGAACATTCACTTGTGAATTCAATTACTTCCGCGAAAATAAACAACACCCCTAAAGACAGGAGGGCGTCAGTGGCAAAAGAAATCATATCCAGCATACAAGAATCAAACATACATCGACCATTGGTAAACACCATGACACCCACAAACATAGGGAATGCCAGTCAATCAACACAAACACTAAGTAAGCGGTATTCTGACTCCGGGTCAATACATCACGAAACCATGAGTCAGCAAACAGAACACTCATCACAAGAGATGAACACAAAGAAAACGGATCTTCAAGGCATAATGTCAGTAATAACCATCGCACTGAACCCTTTCTGCAAACTTTATGAAACATTGCATGAAACGGTGAAAGATCAACAGGTGATGTTAGCTATGATTCTCACAAAAGTATTGTACTTAGAGACCTATATAACAACGAAGGAAACAGTTTCAGAGCCAAAAGACAAGCTGGATACACAAGGACCATATTTAAAAAACAAAGGCGCAGCACCATATCTTCACGTTCAAACCCAAACAAGGAAAGAACACACTGCACACGAAATTGGAACACAAACCAACATAGTTATCGACCTTACAGAAGAAAAGCGCGTCAGCGGCATGAGGGCAACGCAAGGTGCAGTGCAAAAGCAAACTGATGAACTCATTCTCAAAGGAAGGTCGCTGATGCATTCAACATGCCACGCCTCCAACACACTGTTTGTCTTAAACAAGGCGCCTGTATGCAATCAGGTTGAAAAAGACAAAAATGAACTTATCTACTCCATTTTTGATATGACCAACGGCAAAGACAAACTGAGTCTGGAAAACCCAATGGTAAATGCAAACCACAATCTTACTACAAAAACAAACATCAAGGCATTACAAATAAGTACATCAAATAACGATAGTCCACACAGTAGACAAGTACAAGAAAAAATATCGACCACTGACAAGAAAACAAGCCAGAAGGCTACTACCACTAACAACACAAAAAACACAAAACTGAACGAAAAATACAAAAAACACAATGATAGAAGTAGTTCAGCGGCAAGAAATTATTCGTCTGACTCCGACCGAGTAGACGCATTATTAGATCTTAGCATCTATCCTGCTGACGACTCTTGCTCAAGTATTACACCTGATCAACCTAAAAACAAGGCAAAATCCTATCATAAAAATCAGCACACCTCGGCAACTCCGGGAGCAATCAATAAAACCAATAAGGAGCGCGACTTCGAAACCCTAGAAGAAAGGCGTCTTCGCCTAGAATATCACTTCAAAGCCAATGAGGCAGAAAAACGTACGAGGACAACAAACAAGACAACAAAAACATCAGACAAAGAAATAACCCAGAAGAAACTCAAAAGCGATAGCCACAGACAAGAGAGGGACAAGGAACGCAGAAAAGGGACAGAAGAAAGACGTAGGCAAAACAATGAAACTTCAGTAAAAACAAAGAAATCGGAACCGTCGAATCAAGTTGCACGTGCGATCTCCTGTGGTGCTCAAAACAAGACAAACAATAGCCACACAATGAAAAAGCATCAAGGGAGAGATGCAGACATTAGAATTGATGAAAAAGAAAAACTCAGACTAAGTCCCCGTACTGAGGCAAAGCACAGGACTAAGAAACAAACTTCTGGAGATATGCATTACAATTCTAATAAACACACAAAGTACAGACGGATAATAAAGATGTCACAACGACGCTCGAACACAGAAGATCTCATTCTGAACAGGAGAACTGTCATGACCATATTTAACAAAATTGGCAACCTACGCGAAATCCACACGGCAGACATAAAAATCGTGGAGCCATGGCATGACAGGTCGGGAGCAATCACCTTACTCCATGTAAACTCGAACACAGTACACTCAAGAATCCTAAACCAAAAACTTGAGATATATAGACAGGGATTCCATATTGAGGATGTTTCAGTTCAGCATGGAAGTCTCGAAGCGCTATCCCGGAGACGACAAAGTGCCTCAAAAGACAGACATGAGAATCCTGGACAAAAGTCTCCCCTAAATCAAAAGGGGGAAAGAGAATATCAGAAAAAGTCAAATGTTAAAAAAACCCAAGTTAACCGAGAATCACAATTGGGTAAGGACCAAAATAAAACACGCAAGGATGAGCAACAAAACTCAGAACGTAATCTGGAAACCTACTACCCAAGAGAGAGAAGTCGGAACAGAAAAGAACAAAAATCAGACAACAGTCACAAGCTAAGCAATGAAAAGGAACACAATCAAAAATTGCACAATTCAAGGGAGGAAATTCGAGATAGAAAAGAACAGAGACCAGTCAACAGTCAGAAACCTACAAGCACAACGGTTCTAAAAACAGCAGAGCTGCAGAAGAGTGAACAACCAAAGACAGACACATCTCGAAACATCAAAACAGGACTATGGGCTTGGTTGCCCAAAATGCTCGCAAATCATCGGACTCAATAGCCATCCATGAAAGAATATCCATCTACATGCGACATACCAAATGAAAGGCCGACACGACTAACCCTATGCTCCTGGAACACCAGAGGGCATTCCCACCTAACGATGCCGGGTGGTCCAAACTTAGGGGAATACGACATCATTTGCCTACAGGAAACGTGGCTTCAAACAACCCCAAGATTGGAAGGATATCAAATCATTCTAGTCCCGGCCATCAGAGGAAGTAAGGGGCGTCCAACCTCAGGATTGCTGATAGCATGTCGCAACGGAACTAGAATTCAAATTGAGAAAATCTTACTGACAAATCAATTTCTGTTAGCAATTGTAATTTCGGTGCAGGTTCAGAGTAACCAAAACGCACAATTCAGAAACGTAGTTATAGCTAACGGATACTGGAACCCAGCGGCAATAACAACAAAAAGATTCATTGACTTGTGTGAGAATCTATTTGTAACTGCAATGATTGACTACCCTGCAGCAGATATCATCATGTGTGGCGATCTAAACGCCACTTGTAATGAGACAAAAAAATTAACAACAGTAGCACAGCAGGCTTCAGCACACAGAGGAAAAGAATGGCTAAAGTTTTGTGAGCCACATGGTCTTCATAACTTAGACGTTGCATTTCCAGCATCAGATAGGCCACCCACGTGGGAGCGTCTACCCGCAATAGCCACTATTGATTACATATTTGTATCTCAGTCGCTATTACCAATCACTGAAGCATTTACGATACATCGCACATCCATGAGCGACCATAATCTACTTGAAACAGCCTGGTCTCTAACTAGCAAAATAAACACGCATTATAACACTCAAATTGAAGCCAATGCGCAAGGCCAAAGACTAAGAATAAAGCCTGCAGAGATTTGCGAAGTAACAAAGAAATACATTGAAAACAAAACTTTAGAGGTCACTAATGGAATAAATTATCAACCATTACTGATTCCATATATGCATCAAAAACGAGGAAACGGATCAGCCTACGAACAAAGTTCCAAACATGTCTTCAATAAGGAATTAGTGGAGACAAGGCGCAACTACAGAAGAGCGTTAAGAGAAACACGTAGGGCACCAAACATAGATACCACGTATGCCATAAATGACATTAAGAAAAGGTACAAGGACTGGGTAAAATTTCATCGACACAAACTATACCAAGCGGATGCAGAGAGGATAACCAAAGCCCTCGTCACCAACAACAGCCGAGAATTCTGGTCTCTAATAAAGGACGCAGACAAAACATCGAATAATCAGATCCTAAATAATATCAATCAAGCAACTTGGGTAACGCACTTTACCAAAGTTTTTCGATCAGCTTTATGCACATCTGATAAAGAGCAACAAGTAGACACAGTACCTTGGGTTGACTTACATCAAGAAGATGACATCATGAATATCATCACCAAACTAAAAAACTCCAGAGCACCAGGCCCAGATGGGATTTCAAACGCAGAGTTAAAAAGCCACCCAAAAGAGTGGGCAAGTCTAATGAGTGTCATATTTCAGCGCTGTACAGAAACTCGGACCATACCACACTCTTGGACCAAAGCGATAATCATCCCAATCTATAAAAAAGGCAACATGAACAATCCCGACAATTTTCGCCCGATTGCCCTATTGGATGTAATGGGTAAGGTGTATGCCTCACTCCTAATGTCCAAATTTCTAAAATGGGCAGCAGGAGCAAAATGCAATGATCCCTTTCAAGCAGGATTCAAGAAAGGCGCAGGCACAACTTGCAACATCCTATTATGCAGCACGCTGAAAGCTAACACACTGCAAAACAAGCAACATCTATATGTTGTATACATTGATTTTACTCAAGCCTTTGACCGAGTGGAAAGACTAACATTATGGGATAAATTAAAAGCGTGGCAATGTCCCAAGGACCTACTTGCTCCAATTCAAGCACTACATCGCGACACCTCAATGAAAGTTCGTTTGAATCGTAATGGACTGCTATCAGACGAAATTTACAGTGAACGAGGTGTAAAACAAGGATGCCCGTTAGCTTCTGCACTCTTCTTGACTTACATTGGAGATATCAACTGCATAAACGAAACAACGAGAGCATTTCCGCCAAAGCTGGGGCAAACGAAGATCGGGCACCTTCTGTACGCCGATGATTTAACCATATTCGATCAGACGGAAATAGGTCTGCAGCGAAAACTTGACGCTCTTCAAACTTACGCCATAAAAAATCACTTGGAAATAAACACGAGTAAAACAAAAGTCATGATTCTTCAAAACAACGGCAACAAAAAAAGAAATCAACAAAGAAATAGCTTTAAATGGCATCTGGGAAAAATCCATCTTGAGACCGTTGCCCAATGCAAATACTTAGGAGTATTAATGGACAGCTCTCAAAAAGAAACAGCCATGCAGGCAGAACTTTATGCAAAGACCAAAAAACTAGCTGCCCAAGCTAAATTTGTGGATGGCAAATTTGGAAAATTCTCCCTAGTACCAACCATCAATTTCTATAAAATAAAAGTGGTACCGACAATCACGTATGGTGCAGAAGCAATGCCCACCTTACCAACAGGTTTGTGGTCCAAGTTGGAAGCGCTGTTCTGGCGCATAGTACTACATCTTCCAGCTTCAGTATCAGGGACAGCAATCAGGCGTGAACTGAGTCTATTATCGTTAGATTGCACAGTCCTTTGCAATTCCCTCATGCTGTACAGAAAATGTCTAATTGCAAACAACAACGAAGTCTTTAGGCTACTAAAATGCGAAATGGACAGCAGAAAATGCAAAATGCTAAACGACTGGCAAGACAAAAACCAACTAATTCTGAAGAACATCGCATCTGAAGATCAAGAGCTCATAAGCAATCCGTGCAAAATACTAAAAAAACTAAAAGACAACGATTGGGCTACGACAACAGATAACGCATCCAAACTAAAACTCGCTTTGCATCTCCCTGGTAACACTCTAAAAAGGAATGAGTTACAAAGATATGTCAACCAATGCCCAAGCAAATACGTACGAAATGCAATCCTGCGCGCACGGCTAAACTTGTATAAAACAAGGGAGATCCTACATATTCGCGGCCAAGATACAACAAATGGATGCCGTTTCTGCGAAAACAACTTTGACCCTCCAAAAGAAACACTAAGGCACTTAATCATGAGCTGCTCAGCCACAGCTAGCATCAGATCACAATATCTTGCCCCGATGGCAGGGTTTGATATTTTGGCAGAAGAAGAGACATGGTGGGCTCGATTAATAGGAGGGGAAAGAACAACATGGCAAATTGCAATGGCGCAAATGGTCCGACACATCGAAGTCAATCTATTAAATGAAAACGATAAGTAACAGATAACAGAACCAGATGAAACGGATGCTGTAATAATTTAGACTAATTCAGACTAACGTTGCGCGAACTTAACAACAAAAGAGAGAAACATCCTGGCAAAGACTCTGATGATAACAATGATGATAGAACATGAATTTTGTATTGTAAAATCATATTTTTGATCAAACAATAAAAGAAAAAATAAAAAAATAAAAAATACGTAGTCCACTGTGTGTTAGAAAGACTGAAGCTGTTAACATGGACACTAAAGTCACGTTGAAGATGATGGTTCAAGTATAAAACATAAAGTAATGTCAAGCTGGGAGTGAAGAAGATCATTTTTGTGTGTGGAAAATTGTGACTGTGTGAAAAGTGTGCATTGTGTTGCAAAGTGCTTGCATGTATTTAAATCACATAGGAAGGCAGTGGAGATATGAAATGCAGAGGTAATTTTGGAAAAGGAAGACAAATGGAGTATGAGTTGTTTGGTAACCGTGGATGGATGATATGTACATTTTTGTGGTGAAAATCATGTTGGCTTTTTGGAGGACACTGCCCTGCAGTATAGTGGGAGGGCATGGGAATCATCTTTCAGCTATAATCCTACAGCATCGCGTGGTACTACAGGGCAAACCTCACACTTTACCATCACTCTTCCTTGATTTGCTTCTAGGTTATTCCTACCACACTGTAGCTTATGCTATATTCATTTAGTTTGTTTCTTTAAACTGAGAGATGTGTTATAACATGTTGTTATGGTTGTGTGTGATTGCTAATAAGGATGGAATGGGGGGTGCTCTAGAGCTCTGCAACTGGGTGTTTCTATTTGGCATTTGGAGTTATCATTTCACAATTCTAAGACACTTCTGCGGCTAATAAAATGTTTGACCTGTGTATCAGGATATCACCTCTTCACTGCAGCATGCTTTCACCTGGTTACACTTCTTGAAAGGAAGAGTTACATTTCAAACCATGTGAGAATGATGTGCCAATTACCTTATAGTAAAGGTATCAGTCAATTCACGGTACTTTGGGCCATTGACCTTAGAATATGACAACTCATTTGGAGCTATATATTGCAGGTATCAAATTGGTTGTCTTTGGCCACAGGGAGTTAGTGAAAACTATGTGCTCTCAGATAAATCCTTAGATATATTTTATTGGCAGGAAAAATAATGAATTTGGATGTTCAAATAGATTCGTGGATTAGACTCAAGCTATTTAACTTGTGTCTATATTTCCATACCTTCTTAAGGAAACTAATATACTCATGGAAAAGCATCTGACACTTGCTTTGGGGGCAACCCGTAATTGCATACTCTATTGCCACACTTACATTTAACCATGTATACCAAGGAGGCTTCTGTCAAAACTACAAAGAGTACAAAACACTGCAGTTAGGTTGACATTTGGCTCATAGAAATTTGACGAGGTGTCCCAGAAATGTCACATTTAAAATGACCACCCTTGACTAAGTGTCATTCATTTGCTTGTAAAAATCGAGAACAATGGAGAAATAATCTACACAGTCAATGCTGTGTACTTGTTATTGTCGATAACAATAATATTCTGCTACTATGGATGTGCCCATTTGTCGCAGTACAACACCTTGCATCCAGTGAGCCAACACCTGTACATTTATTTATTTGTTCAACATTGTGGACATGACTAAAACAAATGAACAGCATCTATCCACTTTTTCCAGGGTATGGCGTAAGAAACAAACTGCACTGACCATGTGCAAGCTTTAGTCATACGCAAAAGTGGCATCTTCTTCTGTCCTACAGTGGAGGCACTGAATGCCATTTGCAACATGCCACCCGGGGCATAGTGACTTATAGTGCTGGGTTTACCCTTTTATAAGCTTGTACAAGCATCATTTTCAGAGCATTGGTAGTCTTGAGGAACAGTTAGGGACTTTGAATGTGAGCTGGGTACAAACCTCTCCACCACTCATTTTGACAAATCACCATCTCGGAGGCAGGGAAAAGGGTAGAGAGGTATCCTGGTGCCAGGGATGCCTCCTGTTCCATGATAGCGTTCCCAGTGGTGGTACGGTATAGGGTGGAAGCCCCAGGGCCCCTGCCCACTCCCAAACTGAATTGCCCACCCACCTGGAAGCCCCAAGTCTAAGAAGTGTTGTAAACCGTGGCTGCTTCCCCTCACATACCCACATATGCATTTTGCGTTTTTCTCTCCCAAGCAGGAAGCATGTTCTGAGAATAGAGACAGTCTAGACCATGGAATGGATCATGATCACCAGCTTACATAGTATGCAAGAGTACAGAAATGGCTGCTGGAGCTGCAATCCCTGATAGATATAACCCCAGAGGGAAACACTGACACACACACACACACAAAGGACGGAGTCATGGCAGGATCAAGCGGATGCCATGACATGGTAATCTGGTCCGCCTATATATAGCCATGGCATCCAGTGCCGCAGGCCGCCTATCAATGCCCCCACAACTACGGGCAACAAAATGGTTAGGTGCAGGGTTTAGAACACCCACTTAATCCATCATTGGCCAGGGTTTAGAACACCCACTAAATCCATCATTGGCCCAATCACACTGAGCCTACAAGTACAAAAAGGAGCCTGCCCACGATCTGGGTATGGGAATTTGGAGACAATGAGAAAATACAAGAGTGAGCGGAGAGAGAGAACATCAGTGGAGGAAGGAGGGAAGTGAAAGGAAAGAAGGTGTTGGGGGAGGGATGGGCTGAGCTTGCTGCGGGTGCTTCTATGCTTGCACCTTTCAATATGGTGCAGCATTACGACCCTCTTTTGTTTTCAACTCACTTGAGGGGCGGGGCTGATTTTCCCCAAACTTTCCGGTTTATGTGAACAAAATCAGCCTCCAGTTAAGACTTGCGGATACATATATAAAGGCTCCCCACGTATCCACGTCCCTCCCAGCTATTATGCCAGCATCTTGATACGATCCCTGCGAGATTATACCGTTGCCGGGTAGGCGAGTTTTATTCGCCCCCCCCCCCCTACTTTCTACCCCTTCTGTTCGCCTCTGCACGGGCAACCTCCACGTTGGTTCGCTCCCTCATGTCGGAGCATGCAGAGCTTATTTTGTTCAACCTGCAGTGGAGCCTTTATCCAGCAAGCCTTCTCGTGCTTCCCCGCATTCGATTACGCACCTATCAGGTTTTTGGTGTGCGTGTTTATCGGCACTCTGGGATAGTACTGTGACTGAGCCCTTACTGTGTTTAGTATTTAAGAGTTTGTCAAATAGTTTTGACAATAAGGCATTCTGCGTGTGAACCCTCCTTATTTGCCATCTGGCTGTGTATTACTTTTTTCTTTTTTTTCTTTCTTTTCCGTTTTGGTCGCGCTTTACCCACATTCTCCCAGCTCCATTATCTGTGATGACCTCTTCACATTAGGTATATATAAGTTTCTTTGTTTAGTTTGCACATTTTGTTATTCTGTTCTCCATTGCATTAATAGACATGTTTGTCTTTACATCTAGTGGTCTGCCTGCTGGGAGCTTCGAAAATATATATGCTATGTACACTAGGTAATCCTTTTGAAGTACTTGGATACCTGTGGAGAGCTGATTTACTGGTTTCCCATTAATGAATCCTGGGCTAAGGCCAATATATGGCTCTGGTGGGTTGTTTTTATCATTTTAAAGATACATTTCTCTTTTTATTTTTCATTTGGCACTTTGGGGGTCAATCATCTCTCTTTGAGGTCATACTTAACTTTCCTAGCCCTCTGGTGGCGGTACGTTATTTCATTCTCTCATCACTGAATCAGGTGTCAATCTCAATTTTAATAATTTGTTGGCATTTGTGGTAAGGTCATTCACTGTGGTTGCTGCTATCTGACATGTTTCTGGGCTTTAGGCCTGATCTAGTTATGTACCTAAAATTACTTTTTGTTTACAGGGTCCTCTATTTCTTCTGGTCCTGACGAAGGCAAACATTCATATACATTGCCGAAACTTGCAGGTTGTGCCTCTTTTACGCTGCATTACCTTTAACTATTACTAGGTTGAGAACAGCAGATATTTTCTAGCCGCGAATAGGATGCACCCATGTTGTATCGGGGCACACTATTGTACATAGACCTCTGAGGTTCAGTGACATTGCTTGACTGTATTGATTGTTTAACTCTGACCCGAGATGTTCAGTGCCATTGACTGTTTGCATCGATTTCTGAATTATTGTAGACTAGATCTAGTGAATTTTAGATATCTGAGGTGTATATTAAACTTTTTTTTGTTGCTATCTATCTTATTGTTGTCTTTTTGATATATATATATATATATATATATATATATATATATATATATGTTGTGTTTGAATAATTTTAACAGCATAAGATTCTTTTCTGATGCACTAAATAATAATTGAATACATTTCGAACCTTTTTTTATGCTATCTGTGTATTAATTTGTTTGATCGATTTATGTATATGTAAGATCTGTTAAATATTTCTTACAGCAGACACAGTACTACAGTGAGAGGTGGGGCTAATATTTGAATAGGTTGCCAAATAATTCCTGGTGGGAACATACCTATGTGTATTTACCCAAAACTAGTGCCAACACAATGCTTTGGTGCAGGGTTTAGGACACCCACTAAATCCATCATTGGCACAATCACATCGAGACTACAGGTATAAAAGGAGCCTTCCCTCAATCAGGGTGTAGGAATTTGGAGACAATAAGAAAGTACAAGAGTGAGTGGAGAGAGAGAACATCAATGGAGGAAGGAGGAAAGTGAGGGGAAAGAAGGTGTTGGAGGAGGAAGGTGGATTGTGAGGGATGGGTTGGCATTATCGGAGAGATCAAGGAGGAACAAGAGGGAGAAAAAGTGACACCGGGGAAGATTGTAGGAGAGAGGTGGGAACAGGAAGAAGGGGAACATCAGAGGCAGGGAGAGGTTGGCGATAGAAGGGTCAGAGAGGAGGAGAACAGAAAGAGACCAAGGAGATAACACACATTGTCTAAGACAAGAGGGCCCAAGACTGGAGGGGATGCTGAGAGGCAGTTGGTGGTGAAATGGCCATTCCAGCACCTGCACGTCGACTATGTCGACATGATCCAAGTACGCCGAGGGTACCACTACATGATAGTGGTTGCATGCCAGTTTTCCTGATGGATCAAAGTCAGTCCTTGTTTCCATTGTGGTGCCCTTGGATCAGTGAAATTCCTGGTTCGTGAGATTTTCCCACAAATGTGTGTGTGAGGTCCTGTGGTCTGGCAATCACCCTCACTTCACCAATGAGATGTTCCAGCACATCACAACCTTGTTAAGAATAAAACACACATTCTCTTATGCCCATCACCCGCAAGCAAACAATCTGTTCCAAGAAGGCATAGACCAAATTAAAAACACCCTCAATAAGAGTTGGCTTAACTGTCTTCAGTTAGTATTATTTGCGTTGCGCAATAAAGCAGAGTCCGACCACCATTTAATACCACATGAGGTGTTAATAGGACAGCGCATGCGACTTCCCCTGGCTCCTCCCAAAAGGGCACTCACTGAAAAAGGCACTTAAAAAATGGCTGATGTATTGGGCCAGGAAATGTATGAATACACTGCTTCCTTAATGGCTGGTGCTTCTTTATTTCTCATCAACTGCAGGGACAACGGGAGAGGCCTGAAACAAGAGAAGAGAACAACAACACTGAAGTGATTGAGTATCTCTTAAAGCAGCCACTGTTGTTTCCGGCGGACACCGTCCTGTTACGAAACAGAAAGTGGGTCAAGCCACGTTTTACTGGCCTGCACATTGTCGAACTGGTCACTGAGCGAGCTGGAAAACCTGAAGGAAAGAACACGTGCAACCACCTAGGTGATATCAAGCCCTACAAAGCAGTGGCCTCTCCTAGCACCAATATCAAAAGGGCCAACAATTCATAAGCAGAAGAAGAAAATAATTGCCTCAAACAGTCACAATTCAGCAGAGGACACCCTATGATTACTCGTTCCAGAGCAACAGAGAAAGGGAAAGGACGTCCTACACATTCAGAGTGAGGGAACACTGGTGGTTTGTTATTTTTCTTTCTGCACACTGACAACCTTCATTGTCAAAGTGTGACTGTTGTTATTGCATAGTTAGTATTGCAGTGTTTCATGATTCCTTGTGATCCACACCCCGAAACCTTCCAAGGCCAATTTGTCCAATTTATTAGGAGGTCCAATAACATAAGAAGACGCCATCCAAATATATATTTCTGGTTCTTCATAGCCTATTTGGCCCAAGTATATCCACACCTGGAAAGAGGAAATCCATCTGTACTTTCGGTACTGCGTGACCCCAGAATAAAAGCTGTGTGGGAACAGCTTTTCCTTCTTGCTATGGCATATTATTTCATTCGCAGAGCTTGAAATAATAAAATACTAACACACCAACACTTGTTTTTGTGCATTTCAGACAGGCAACTGATATCTTCAAACTACACAAGGATCCAAGAGGTGTAAGTGATGGAGGGCCTTATTAAAAGAATGATTATTGTGTTGTGTGTCTTATTCTCATGTAGTATTTTCGACCTCATCTTTTGGCGAGTGTTATTTTTTGCTAGCAGTACTGCTGTATCCTATACTAACACAACCCCAACACCAGCAGGTGGAATGACCATGTCAGATGGACAGTTAAGCAAAGTAACTAAACTAAAGAGAGGTAGACGCAGTGCAGATGCAGACATTGGGGGACTCTATCTCACGGATACTGCTCGAGTAGCTAATAACATGTGGTACAAGCACATGACTAAAGTAGGTAAACAAACCACTGGGGAGAGCCGCTATGTATGCTCACTAATCCCCTATGCCATGAGTGCCTCCAGAACGTGTGTAGCCATTGAAATACTAGCAGCAAGAGCACAATACATTATGTAACTGTCCATGGTTAGAACTCAAGGAAGATTCCAAGGGAAAACAGCAATATTGAAATGGATGTCCAAGGCAACATTTCCCTATGAAGATAGTTATATAAAGACACTTGACATGATGAACAATTATTGGCAAATAGACCAGGCTATACAATAAATAATTGACGGCCCACAGAAAGGAGAGACAAAGACGATAACACTGAAAGTATTGCTGTGTCCTAAAAGGAACCCAACTAAATAGGAGGAGAGCCGAGATGTTGGGAACGACCACAGATGCTTGTGTATGGCCAAGTGTACATAGCTGAAGGATGGAAGGAGGGAGTAGTAGGCAGCAAAGCATACACGTTCTTACAAGCTCCAGTAAACACACTACAAGGAGAACATGATAAATGCCTGAAAGAATGGGATGCAAGCAAAAAAGGAAACTCCAATCTATTTGGCGTCACTCCCCCACTGAAAATAACAAAAATAATCTTACGGAATTTGAAAAAATGTACAAAAAAGAAATAACAAAAGCTAAAAAGAACACCTTCAATGACAGGATTGAGAAAGCAAAATCTAACACTGAAGAATTATTCTCCATCCTCCGTGAACTCGAATCCCCAATCCAACCGGTAGACAATTCCCCAAAGGATAAAGCATGGTGTACTAACATACAAAATGCTCTATCGAATAAAATCTCGTCCCTACAATGCAAAATTGCTAAAAAAAAGGCCTCATTACCACCCACTGACCAACAAATGAGTCAACCCTCAGTGACTAGGACAACCATCCCTTTAGATTCAAGACTATCTCCACAACTGAAACAGAAAAAATAATACTTTCCCTCAAATCTTCTAATTGTAAAGGTGACAAGTGCCCAGCACAGACAATAAAGGATGCAGCTAGAGACCTAGCCCCTTTCATCACCAAGCTGATAAATCCTCATCTAAAGCCAATACAGTACCGGCCAATCTTAAAGAATCATGGGTCCTCCCGTTACTTAAAAAACAAACTTTGGATCCCACTATCCCCACCAATTACAGACCCATCACCACCGTGCCATTTCTTCTTAAAATTTTAGATAGAGCTGCTTACATACAAATCCAGGACTACCTGGAAGCTAACCACCTACTTGGCTCACGACAATCGGGCTTCCGCCCTCTCCATGGCACTGAAAGAGCACTGCTAGACCTTAAGACACAAATTGAAGAATTAAAGGATAATGGAAAAATGGCTTTGCTACTCCTACTGGACTTGTCGGCAGCGTTCGACTTGGTGGATAATGCAGTGCTATGCAACCACCTCCAATCTGCCACCAACTTCTCCAAAGATGCTATAGCTTGGGTCCAATCCTTCTTATCTAACCGGACCATGAGAGTCTTCTCTACTTCAGCCTCTGCCGACCCCATCAAAATAACCTGCGGGGTCCCACAAGGCTCCTGCTTCTCCCCTACTATGTATAATATCTTCACTAAGCCTTTATTTGACAAGTTGGACAGACTGGGTGTCACCTACACTAACTATGCAGATGACACACAGATCCTCATACCGCTTTCGGGCAACTTTGAGGCGGACTCAGCCTTTGTGAACAAGATATACACCCTCATTCAGGCATGGATGGCATCCCATGGCCTCTGCCTGAATGACGAAAAAACAGAGCTACTAATCTTAGGCTCTGAAGCCAATATCCAAAAACTCAGGCCAAACTACACAACCTTTAACATTGATAACAACCGTATCAAGGTGATGTCTGTAGTAAAAACTTTAGGATTCTACTTGGACCCCTCTCTCACTCTCAAAAAGCAAGTCAACTCCCTCGCCTCATCCACAACTTATACTTGCAAACTCATCAGAGCTTCCAGGCCATACCTCTCGAGAGCTAGCTGCACCACGCTAGCCAATGCTCTTATTATGTCAAGATTAGATTACTGTAATGCCCTGTACTCAGGAGCCAACAAATATATTACAGACAAAATTCAAAGACTGTAGAATAACGCCCTGAGGGCAGCATTGAACATCCCTTACAGAGAGCATATTACCGAATTCAGGAAAGAGGTTAACTGGCTGAAAATAACGGACAGAATTCCGTGTACGCATGGTTGTCTGCTCTGTCATATTTGTATGTACCATGGATACACGATGACGCAGATATGTAGGTTGCACATACATATGTGTATATGTAGGTATGTATATACTGATACTCATGTTAATGCTTCCTTGATTTACCAAGAACATTGCTATGCATTTGATGTATCTGTTATCTTGTATTTTGTTCCTATTGCAATCACCTGCTCTATGGATTGCAATCTTCTATTGTAACTAAGCTTTAAGATTTCTTGTTTCTGTTGCGCCCGTCAGCATAAGGGCTTGGTGCGCATTACCAAACAAATAGATAAACAAACAAACAAACAAACAAAGTTACTGACCTGGGTGGATAACGAAGCATAACACCACTGAAGAAACCAGCATTATGGTGCAGTAAAGGTTGGAGAAAACAAAGCGTGCAAGTACACAGAAAAGTATCCAGCAATGAAGGTTGGGGCGGCAGTAATAATGGATCACTATTGGGCATTTAGGTCTAAGGCATGCAAGAAGCTGACACCCGACTGGGGAGGAATATGTTTGTTAGTACACATCAATACACCAGCATTAGTAGTACCACAGAAAGACATCAAGACAGAAGACTTCCCTCGAATGGGCAATGCAAAGAGAAAGAACAGATCAGTAGAAGTGAGCAGAGTGAAAAGGGAGAACTACTTCTCATCAACATCAGAAGCATCACTTGACGATGTACCACCTGAACATCGATTGTTCAGTAGGACGGAGATGTTCTTTCCGTCAGTAGTTCCAGCTGCACAGGCATACAACAACGCAAAATGGCTCCAGATTACGAGATGGGAGCTAATGCAGAGAATAAACTAAACAGTAAATGGCTTCAACACAATAAAAGGAGAGCTCCAAGCAGTAAGGTTGATGGCACTCCAGAACAGGTATGTTCTAGACCTTCTCACAGCAACGGCGGGAGGAGTTTGCACCCAGATCAGGAGCTCCTGTTGTAACTTCAAGCCTGTAAATGATGAAGCAAATGGCACACTAACGGAAGCAGTGACAAGATTGTCGAAAATGCATGTGAAGATTGAGGAAGGAGCCAAAAGAACCGGAAAAGCTGGCTGTCGTATATATTCTCATGGATGTCAACATGGATGGCATACGAACTACAGGTATTACTAGGAGCACTGATATAAGTACTGGTAGAATTATGTGTTATAAAGCTCTGCATCACACAATACCACAAGATGACAGAGAAAACAATATGAATGAAGGTGATAGTAGACATAAATACAACTGACGAAGAAGATAAGATTGCAGAGGAAAGAAATAAAATAAGGACACAGATGAAGAAGTACCCATTGTTCCCGACCGAGATGATAACATATGATGATTCCGTTGACAGCAAGAGGTACTGGGCGAGATGGGTATGGTGTAACCCAGAATGGGATTGCAGTTACATGACATGGAGTTTCGATGCCCATGCAAATTATTATGGACATCTTGGAGGAATAACAAAGATATGGCTACCTAAGGCAACAGTGACTAAGTTTGATGGTTTGGCCGACAAGTCGACCAGAGGGGGGACTGAAGAGAGGTTGCCTGGAATGCCCCTCTTCACCCCTATAAGCATGACAGCCTGAAGAGTCAGAGAGATGCAAGATGCCAGTCGCTGTTTGGACAGTCCCCAGGACGACCAGTGACAAATATATATGCAAACCTTCCAGATTGTGGAAAGCTTTTATTATTTTCTCTCATTAGCCAAACGCAGAAACACAAGGTAACAAGAGACGCAGAGCAAGCATACAGCAGCTTATTGCAACTAATCACATGGAACTACAGGATCGTACTGGAAGAACCAACATGCTACTAACCTATAAGAAGAATAGCACAATATAGACATATAGAAATCATAGTATAAATGATAGTAGAGTTACATGAAGCCACAGGCCTCAGAACAAAAGGCGGAGCAAGGCAGAATTAGGCTGCACGAAGCACCAGGCCAGGGCTCGCAGCCAAGGTCAGAGACGAGCAGCATATTCCTAAGATTAGAGACAAGGAGCCACCGGCAGAACGGCAGACCAAATCCACACTAATTGCAGACCTGAAAGCTCAATTTTACAGTCTTCACCCACGTGGTACAGCCGAATCGAACAATGGCCATTTACCCATGTTGAGAAGAGGAGCAGTTCCCAGTGAAGCAGACACGAAATTACACATATACAGGCCGATTCATAGAATTAATGTACGCTGAAACTTTCGGCGCAAGCGTGTGAAAGCGTGCGAATCGCAGTGCCAGTGCGAAAATCTCAGCGAAACCCGCGCACAGCGATTCATGGAAGTCCGTGCGTGTGTAAATCCCAGGATGTGCGCCAAAATTCTGCATGGCGCACGCTGGAGCACACGTCTCCAAACAGCGTGCGCTACGTGCACACCGAAATCGCACATAGCGTGGGGCGCACACAACAAAAGTAGGAGGAACAGGGGGCGTGACACGCGGAATGGGGAACAACACGTGAAAATGTGGGCGTCACGGGGGAAGTAGAGGAGGCAAATGCGCGGAACGCCCACACTCAGTTCAAAACACGTATTCATGGATTCGAATGGGGCTAACGCGTGCGCCAAAGAAGACGCGCTAATCTGGAAACACGTACGCCAGCAGGAAGCAGGCGTACGTGGATCCGCACAGCATAAAAGTGCGCGCAAACAACAAACAAGCTCAGACGCCAGGATGAATATACCGTTCCTAGCAACAGTGGTCGTGGGATACCACAGAAGGAGGAGGAGGATAGTCAGGGCCAGAATTTTCACACCCAGAACTAGCCTTTTTGGGATGCCTGATGACCAGGTGTATGGGAGGTACACGTTTCCACCTCACATAATACTCGACCTGGTGAGTGAGTGGGAGGATGACCTCACATCTCCCACCTTGTGCTCCCAAGCACTCAGCCCCCTGGAGAAGGTCCTCAATGTACTGCACTTCTTGGCCACTGGATCATTTCAGCAGACAAGTGCTATAGTGGGGGGTTGTCACAGGCCACGCAGTCACGCTGCCTACACCAGGTCTTGGCCATCATGACTGCACGCCCATCAGTCCGCAGGCACATATACCTGCCCAGAACACCTGCAGAAAGGCAGGCTGCCATCCAGGATTTCTACGGGGTGGCACAATTCCCCAAAGTCCTAGGTGCCATTGATTGCACCCATGTGGCTCCACGTCCCCCCAGGGCATCAGAGCACATCTATAGAAACCGCAAGCACTGACATTCCATCAACGTGCAGGTAGTATGTGATGCCAAGAGAATCATCACCTCAGTATATGCCAACTATGCAGGGTCCACCCACAACAGTTTTATTTACAGAATGTCAACCCTAAACCGGGACCTAGAAGCTGGGCGGCATGGCGATACATGGCTCCTCGGTGAGTATAAATGCCACAGCACATGCATGCATGTCAGATACTGAGTAATGTCACAACCCCACTAATGATACCCATCACCACCTCCCCAGGGGACAGTGCCTACCCTCTGAGCACCCACATGATGACGCCAATTCGGAACCCCACCACGCCACCCGAGGTAAGATACAACACAGCCCACATTGCAACCCGGGGCATAGTGGAGCGCACATTCGGAGTGCTCAAGTCACGCTTTCGCTCCCTCGACCGTTCTGGCGGGAAGCTGTTATACGCTCCCCCAGTAGTGTGCAGGATCATAGTGGCAGCATGTGTCCTACACAACGTTGCAACACGCCGGGGCCTGCCCGTGGACATGGTGGTGCCCCCACATCCCCAACCACATGCACGCCCGCTGCGCATGGGAGGGGAAAGGGCATGGAGTGAGGCAGCCCATACGCAGCTGGTGGCTAATTACTTCACCTAAAATCACACCCCTGTGGAGTGCACACATCCCTGGCACATACCAGCTGACAATCAATGATGATGACATAAGGGACAGTCAACTGTCACAACCATACCAGCCTGAGATTGGTCACCTGGAAGTGTTACATTGTGTGCATCCCTACCTACACAAACACCACCAATGCTGTGTCATCAAAAGACACACTTCTATGCTGCTAAATTCATTACCCCCTTGCAAAATACAACACGACAACAGTGCCATGTCACCCAACCCCTCCCCAGCACCGCCACCCAACACACCATGGCATGTCACGCTATGTGAGAGCAAACAAAGCAATCCCCAAAACCTGACACAAGTGTCACAAAGTACAGTGTCCCTAATGGAAACTGGCCACACACAATATGCTCCCAGCAATGTAGAACTAACAACACACATGACCAAATACTTACCAACAATACAATGCAGCTACACAACCTCAAACATATCAAAAACATGACAATACTAAGTTAAAGTAGTGGTAGTCTTACAACCTGATTATGCCAGCACATTGACCCCTTTCAACTGTAGAGTGTTGCTGCCTCGCAAATGTGTAAGTGCACTGCTTACAACATGAACTCCATCTCCAAAGTAGACGGCCTTGTGAAGACATGAGGAATGAACCTGCAAATTAGGAGGAAGACATGGATGCACAAGCACATATCAATACACCATGCAGTGTACAATACAACAACAATATCCACTAGGAATGTATACACAGTATTGACTACAGACTGCCCACACAGCTCATGGGAGTCCAACGTCACTGTGTAATTCACTGTCACTTGGGCACACCCTTTGCAAGCCCATGGAAACAGGAAGCAGGAGGGGTGTGTGTCTCACGAACCCAAGCATCTAACCCAAACTCAGGACAAGCCTGCATGTGCCCAGCCGGAATACAGTGGATGCCCACAGGAGCCACACAAGGCAACACACTGTTAAAAAAAATAAAAAATAAATAAAAAATAAAAAATCAAAAATCAAAAATCAAAAATGGCCATGTGGGGGCCAGGGGTGGGGGGAGGCCACCCAGGAGGTCCAAGGACTGGGTGCACACCAACAGCCACCTGTGTGGATGTTGGGAAAAATAAACACCTCCATGGGTTCATGGCCTGCACGGCTATGCCAATGTGGGAGAACTGCTGCTGTTGCTCTCATCACCCGCTGCTACTGCCACGAAGGTGGTGGTGCTATGGGAGGCAGCCCACGCAAAGCCCTGGTATGGCCCTCCATGGCAGCAAGCATGCGGGTGTGGAAGGTCTCGTTCTGGAGGATTATAGTGCGGCTATCCCCATGCAGCACCTGACGTGATGCCCGGATCTCCTCCCGAGTTGCCTGCATCTCAGCTGTCATGACCGCAGCCTCCAAGGAGTCAGGTTTAGCCCAACTGCCTCGGAAGCTGGGTCACAACTTCATTTCCAGGCACCCATCGGCTCCCATAGGGGCCTTATGGAACTTGTCCTGGCGCCAGTGGCGCCAGGCTCATAAGGGGACCCAGTCCCGGCACAGGACGTGCCGGGCTCATGATGTAAGGAATGGTGCTTGGGTGGACCTACCTGCTGCAGACCATGCTGCTCACTCACCTGCAGGATGAAATCCTCATCCATCCATGGCTGGAACTACTTTACCTTCTGGGTGTGGCCAGCACCACTCCCTGGGACTGGATACTGGAACTATTCTGGAAGCTGGGACTTCTTACCTGGGCGAGGCTGCTGTGGAAGGAGACACCTAAGCACTCCATTAGGCTATTTAAACCACGCCCGATCCGAGCAACGTGCTTCGCGTTATTCTGCAATAGCAGCAGGACGCTCACCGTGTCAGCTCCAGAGAATCTTCAACTTCTGCATCTAGGGAAGAGAAATCCGTAATCTTACCTTCTGAAATACCATCTTCGTCTTCTGCAGCATCTGAGAAGGGAAAAGAACACCAGGTTAGCACGAGATAAAAACCAGCGCAGCACTTACCCAGTCCATCGGTGCATCTCAAGCCACGGGCTGCAGCTTTCCATTTTTCGGCACCCTGTGGAAGCAAGGACATTAGTTAGTAAATCTCCGTGAAACTTTCCTTACCTGCGCTGCATTCTTCTCGCCTCCGCCGACGCTGCTACTCACATCTGCAAAACAAAAGGACATCATTAAGAAATACAAAACTCCATCTATACGCACGTGTTTTGGGCAGCTCTCATCTTTCTCACTTCTCGGCGCATTCCTCGACATCTATTTTTCTACCCAGCTGCTTCTGCAACCTGAAAAAGGAAAAGAGACATTAAGAAGTGCTTTTAACTTCGAATTGACATTTTCTACTTACTTGCCTGCAATACCTTCGCCATTCCATCGCTCTCCGGACCTCCATATTCAAGCAACCGCCGTTCGTGCTGCTAACGACGGCCTAGCTCCAAATCTTCATCCTCTGCAACCAAGAGGCTGGACAATTAACCAGTGAAGTAACTGGCTTCGGCGCCCCTGCACAGACGCAGGATGGAGAGCTCCGCTTTCACCTACATAAGGTGAGCACATTTAGCCTACGAACTACTTGGGGAGTACCAGGAAGGGGAGTCAGCTTGCCCAGTCAGGCTTATATATCCTTATTAACCGCTTGCTCTCATAATTGCAGACACCTCACCCTTCAGATCAAGATCTCAGTGAGGAAAGGGCCTTTCCAGGGTGGCATTCGAGGCCTGCGCGTGACCCTAGAAGACTCCGAGAACCCCCAGCCCAGACCTGCGCCTCCGAGGGATTCAGGTGAGCGTTACAGAACGCGAAGCCTACCGCAATATTCCCACCCAGGCACAATGGAAACCTCGGACACAGATCAACTGGCTCAATTGCTTGGGGAACTAAGGGCAGAAGTACACGCATCTCGCCAAGAAACAAACGCTTTACGAAGGGAGTTGATCATTTCCAAGGAACGGACGGATGATCTGGCCAGACAGTTGCTACAGGCTCAAGCGGGACAGACGCCACTGCCTCCCTATGGAGGGGGCGGCACTCCTACAACCTCAAGTAATCCGGTGCAAATTAATCTGCCAGGGAATGTGCCTTTGGCCCCGCCCGAACGTTTTTCCGGTGATCCAAAGCGATATGCAGTATTCATCAATCAATGCCGCTTGCACTTTCTGTGTAGACCCGCCACATTCCCAACGGACCAAGCCAAGGTAGCGTTTGTACTTTCCTATCTTAGCGGTAGTGCTGCAGATTGGTCCATTCCTCTCGTGACACAGGATGACCCGCTCCTCTATAACTTTCAAGACTTTCAGACCAGTATGGAAAAGTTGTTCGCAAGACATTCACAGGGGCAGGCCTTGGACAATGAACTCCTGTCACTCAGACAAGGTAATCAGGATCTCCTGGCTTACATAGCGTCCTTTAATAGACTGGTGGTTGAGACCAGGTGGCCTGAAGATAAGAGAATCACGCTCTTCTACAGAGGTCTACGTGGGGAACTTAAAGACGTTTTAGCACAGGTGGTTAATCCGCCGCAAGACTGTTCAGATTATATCGACCTAGTGGTCCAATTAGATCATCGGCTACAGAACAGGAAGACCGATCGATCCAGATTTGAAACCCGGGTACTTTTAAGACCTCAGAGCTCCGCTAAAGGGAATGACTCCGTGGAACCAATGCAAATAGGAGTAGTAAAAGGACCATTAACTCAGAAAGAACGGGAAAGAAGAAGGCAATTACAGCTGTGCCTATACTGTGGGAATTCTGGACATTTCCTTCGTGATTGCTCAGTGAAACCGGTCAAGAAGACCGTAGGAGCTTCTGATAAAAATGCTGAGAAACTCGAATCGGGAAACGACCTCGCCCGACAAGCGTAGAGGTCCGCTTGCCGAGCGTTAAAACCAGTTCCTTGACCTCGCATTTGGTAATGCCTATGGTCCTCATAAGTCCCAATAGACCAGATCGCATGCATGCTATCAAAGTATACATTGATAGCGGAGCAATCGGTAATTATGTGGACCACGACTTGGCTACCAGGATGGATCTTCCCCTACGTCCCAAGATAGTAAAGGACGTAATCACTACAGTGGATGGTACGGAAATAGCTTCCGGACCAGTTTCTCATACCACCATAGAGGTAACGTTGCTATGTCAAGGCGGACATCGGGAGAAGATCGTGTTTGATGTAATCAAGGCCCCGCAGTTTCAGGTGATTCTGGGAATGCCTTGGTTGGAAAAGCACAATCCTCAGATAAACTGGCGAGCCAAGGTAATTCGGTTTCCAGAATGCGCTTCAACCTGTTATCCTCAGCCCGAAATCAAGCTAGCAGCCATCACTTCCGAGGACCCCCGATTACCTCTGGAATACCAAGAGTTCAGCGACGTCTTTCAGAAAGATCAAGCCAACACCCTGCCTCCGCATCGGTCATACGACTGCCAGATAGACCTGATACCTGGGTCCACCCCTCCGTGCAGTAGAATATATGCCCTCACTGAACCAGAAAACCTCCATCTCAGGCAATACTTGGACCAGTACTTGGCTAACGGATTCAACCGCCCCTCGAAATCCCCGGCTTCCTCAGCTTTGTTCTTCGTCCCGAAAAAGGAAGGTGACCTAAGAACGTGTATCGATTATCGCGCCCTGAACCAGATTACAGTCAAAAACCGATACCCGTTGCCCTTGATTCCTGAATTATTGGACCAGGTAAAAGGCGCCTGCATATACACAAAGTTAGACCTCAGAGGAGCTTACCATTTGGTACGCATTAAGGAGGGCGACGAATGGAAGACGGCCTTTTGCACTAAATATGGATTATTTGAGTATCAAGTAATGCCCTTCGGACTATGTAACGCACCGGCCGCTTTCCAGTTTTTCATGAATGATGTCCTCAGAGAACTTATTGATGTGTGCGTAGTCGTTTATATTGACGACATCCTGGTATACTCAGCCTCAGAAACTGATCATCGTAGACACGTCACAGCGGTTTTACAGAGACTTCGCCAACACCGCTTGTTTGCTAAACTGGAGAAGTGCACCTTTCACGCAAAGGAAGTGGAATTTTTAGGGTTCATCTTATCACCCAACGGAGTTCACATGGACTCAAGAAAAGTGGATGCTATCACCAAATGGCCTTCCCCAACTTCCGTGAAAGGTGTGCAGAGCATGCTGGGCTTCGCTAATTTTTACCGAAGGTTCATTCCTGAATTCTCTCGGGTAGTCCAACCTATCACGGCTCTTCTGAAAAAAAATAAAAAATTCGAGTGGACTCCAGAAGCCGAACAAGCCTTCCAAGAATTAAAAGCCAAATTTATCTCTGCTCCAGTCTTAAGGCATCCCCGTCCAGAACTTCCCTACATCGTCGAGACAGACGCTTCCAGTCTTGCAATGGGGGCAGTGCTGTCACAAAGAGACCCCGAAACGCACCAGTTACACCCTGTAGCCTTTTGGTTTCGCAAATTTCCGGCTCCTGAGATCAACTACACAATTACGGACAAAGAACTCTTGGCAATTAAGTCTGCCTTTAAGGCCTGGCGGCATTATCTTTTGGGAGCCCGGCACACAGTAACTGTAATCACGGATCACCGTAACCTCCAGTACCTGAAGTCAGCTAAAGCTCAATCTTCGAGGCAACTACGCTGGGCTTTATTCTTCGCAGAATTCGATTTTGTAATCACATTTCGACCAGGCGTTAGGAACGGAAAAGCAGACGCCCTTTCCCGGATAGGGGTAGACGAACTTACAGCTAATCCGGAGCCGGTGCCAATAATTCCTGAACAAAAGATACTAGGAGTAATCAACACATTATCCCTCGAAGAGATTAAAGCAAGGGTCAATCAACTCATAACTCCCGAAGATTCATCGAATTGGCAATTGAAAGGAAAGGATTTTACAATAGATCAGAACCTATTGTATTTCCAAGGAAGACTATTCTTACCCTGCGCTGACTTACAAAAACAGGTCATCACCTGCTACCATGATTCTCTAATGGAAGGACATCCTGGAGTTGCCAAAACCTCAGAGAAAATTAAAAGGCATTTTTGGTGGCCATCTTGGAGGAAAGATGTTAAGGAGTTTGTGGCTTCTTGTGGTATCTGCGCACAAAACAAGAGTCAGAAGGAAAAACCAGCAGGATTATTACGTCCAATAGACATTCCACCAGGCCCTTGGCACACGCTCTCGATGGATTTTATCACGGATTTACCCCTTTGCTCCGGATACAACACAATTCTAGTGATCGTGGAACTTTTTTCAAAAATGGCTCATTTTATCCCACTGAAGGGTTTACCTACAGCTTCCATTCTAGCCCGAGAATTTCTTGAAAACATTGTCCGGTTGCACGGTTTCCCTTCAGTACTAATCTCTGACCGAGAGAGCCAATTTATTTCCCATTTTTGGCGGAGTTGTTGTAGTTTAGCACAAATTGATGTACGACTTTCCACCAGCCATCATCCTCAAACCGATGGGCAGACTGAGAGAACTAACCAAACTCTAGAACAATATCTGCGCTGCATGTTGCATCAATCCGAGAGTACTTGGAAGGATGTCCTTTGGATTGCTGAATATGCTTACAATAATTCAATCCATTCTGGGACGGGAAAAACCCCTTTTTTCCTGCTGTATGGAAATCATCCTCGAACCTCAAATCTGGAGCCACCTCAAGCTCTCGGAACACCTGCTGTTGACCATCTGCATTCGACGATAACTCAAGCATTTAAAGAAGCCACAGCTCATCTTCAACGAGCTAAAGAATCATACAAAAAAGGAGCAGACCAACATCGAAAAGAGGCTCCCCAATAGCAAAAAGGAGATCAAGTCTGGCTGTCCACTAAACGTTTATCTTTAAAAGGGCCACGCACCTTCAACCCAAGATATTTAGGACCCTACTCGATCACGGCCGTGATTAACCCAGTGGCTGTCAAACTAGAATTACCTACTCGAATGAAGATACATCCTGTCTTCCATGTTTCTCTCCTGAAACCTGTGCAACCCGGAACCCGTTTGACTAAACCTCCTGAGCCAATCCAAGTTGACGGAGAATCCGAATTTGAAATTCGAGACATCTTGGACTCCAAAATTTCCAAATCAAAACTATACTACCTGATTGATTGGAAGGGATATGGACCCCAGGAGAGATCTTGGGAACCCTCAGAATATGTACATGCACCTCGTCTAGTCCGAAAATTTCATCAGGCTTTTCCCAACAAGCCAAAACCTCCGGAAAAGACAAGCTTGGGAGGGGCCTTGAGGGGGGGTGCTGTCATGACCGCAGCCTCCAAGGAGTCAGGTTTAGCCCAACTGCCTCGGAAGCTGGGTCACAACTTCATTTCCAGGCACCCATCGGCTCCCATAGGGGCCTTATGGACCTTGTCCTGATGCCAGTGGTGCCAGGCTCATAAGGGGACCCAGTCCCGGCACAGGACGTGCCGGGCTCATGAAGTAAGGAATGGTGCTTGGGTGGACCTACCTGCTGCAGACCATGCTGCTCACTCACCTGCAGGATGAAATCCTCATCCATCCATGGCTGGAACTACTTTACCTTCTGGGTGTGGCCAGCACCACTCCCTGGGACTGGATACTGGAACTATTCTGGAAGCTGGGACTTCTTACCTGGGCGAGGCTGCTGTGGAAGGAGACACCTAAGCACTCCATTAGGCTATTTAAACCACGCCCGATCAGAGCAACGTGCTTCGCGTTATTCTGCAATAGCAGCAGGACGCTCACCGTGTCAGCTCCAGAGAATCTTCAACTTCTGCATCTAGGGAAGAGAAATCCGTAATCTTACCTTCTGAAATACCATCTTCGTCTTCTGCAGCATCTGAGAAGGGAAAAGAACACCAGGTTAGCACGAGATAAAAACCAGCGCAGCACTTACCCAGTCCATCGGTGCATCTCAAGCCACGGGCTGCAGCTTTCCATTTTTCGGCACCCTGTGGAAGCAAGGACATTGGTTAGTAAACCTCCGTGAAACTTTCCTTACCTGCGCTGCATTCTTCTCGCCTCCGCCGACGCTGCATCTGCAAAACAAAAGGACATCATTAAGAAATACAAAACTCCATCTATACGCACGTGTTTTGGGCAGCTCTCATCTTTCTCACTCCTCGACGCATTCCTCGACATCTATTTTTCTACCCAGCTGCTTCTGCAACCTGAAAAAGGAAAAGAGACATTAAGAAGTGCTTTTAACTTCGAATTGACATTTTCTACTTACTTGCCTGCAATACCTTCGCCATTCCATCGCTCTCTGGACCTCCATATTCAAGCAACCGCCGTTCGTGCTGCTAACGACGGCCTAGCTCCAAATCTTCATCCTCTGCAACCAAGAGGCTGGACAATTAACCAGTGAAGTAACTGGCTTCGGCGCCCCTGCACAGACGCAGGATGGAGAGCTCCGCTTTCACCTACATAAGGTGAGCACATTTAGCCTACGAACTACTTGGGGAGTACCAGGAAGGGGAGTCAGCTTGCCCAGTCAGGCTTATATATCCTTAAAAACCCCTTGCTCTCATAATTGCAGACACCTCACCCTTCAGATCAAGATCTCAGTGAGGAAAGGGCCTTTCCAGGGTGGCATTCGAGGCCTGCGCGTGACCCTAGAAGACTCCGAGAACCCCCAGCCCAGACCTGCGCCTCCGAGGGATTCAGGTGAGCGTTACACAGCTGAGAGCGAACGTGTGAGCCGCTCCAGCTGTTGTTCTGTCCTCAAGTTAGTGGAAGCCTCAAGGTCAACAAGAGTCTCCCTGAGGTGATGGAGTTCTACCCTCAGGGCTTCCCTCTGGCCCTGGGACTCTATTGATATCGATTGGCGTAGAGTCTCCAGTGCCACCCGTCGGTCCCTGTTGGACGCCAAAATGTCTTCCCTGTGTGACTGGCAAATGGAGTCTGTTGCCTGTCTGCCTTTCAGGGGGGACAATGGAAGTGGCCACCCTCTCCATTGTTTGAGCCATCATCTCAACTGATGCTGCCTGTTGGGTTGCCATACCGTACATGGATTGTTCCCATACGGTATTGCCTGGTGTCGTATGGCCTCCGCGTCGGCGGGCACCACACCTGTTTGGGGCAAGGCGATCTGCGCCTTGCTGTGCTGGCACTGCCTGAGCCTGCAGGACTGCATTCCCCCTCTGATCTGCTCGCCCAGGAACAGGATCAGATGTTGTGGAGTGTGACCCTGCATCCGTAACCACCAAAGGCGGACTTACCAACACTGACATCCCCATAGAGGGTTCTACCCCTGGTGCAGGTGGCTTGGACAGAACAGAATCCCTGCCAGAAACACTTACCTGCAACGGCACATAGGTCTCATCATCCGAATCAGCACTGAATAGAGGTCTGGGGAGGTGCACCCAGAGACACCCCTGGATAGAATGGTCTGCAGCAAGATTGGGTTCTCACCCACCACCACACCACGTCCCTCACTGGTGCCCGGTCATGCCTGAGATTCCTCCTGGGTCTGCACCATCTCCTCAACCTCAACAGCATCAAGTGCATCATCCCCTGCAAAAACATGAAAGACAAAAAATGGAAACAGGCATTAGCACCATAGCACACAAATAGGCCTGACAAGCTACAGAACCAGTACATGATTTACACATGTCCCACATGACTATAACCCTCCCATGCATGCACTGTCACTGAGTTGGAAGAGGAGGCAAAAGGCAGACACTGATGACACCAAGATGGAAGAGCAACACATTTGCTGCATGCTGGGTAGCACTGCCATCACACATTGGCCTGTGAGTGGCATGTCCAATACACATACATAACACATGCCATCACACAGATGGCATGTACCATAGCCATGGTACATTCCACAAGTACATCCATATGTCAGTGAATGAGTACTGTCAGCCATCCATGTGAGATGGACATGATGAGATGAGAAATGCTACATAGTGTGACAAAATACGCATATGCCACACACTGCAACACATCCAGTGTACAAAAATACAGTGATTGCAGGCCGATGTACAGATCAATGGTTGTGCACTTCAACATGACAGGAAACAACTATCATGTTACACATTCAAACAGGCCCGAAAAATTCATGTGATCAGGCCAATACTCAATCAGCCTGAATGGTCAAATCATTCACCTAACAAGGTAACACATGTGGGCCAATGTGGGGTCCATCAATGACAGAAGCATGTCACAAATGTGACAATAGGGCTGAGGAATGCGTAGCAAAAGTGGGAGAATTGAAACAATCAGCCTGAACGAACACTGAAAAATACAAACAATGTTGTTGCAAGATGCCACTTCAAGGGCAACTGCCGTAATGTTGTGCTAAATTACTACTGTGGGCAGAAGGAATACTGTCACACCCAAATGAAAGGCCGCTTCATGTTTTGGATGAAGCACATGGGTGACCCATACCACTCAGGCACACACACCCTCACCTGGCACTCAATCAGAACCCGTCACCCAAACAACATACACATGCATTACACACACATGCATGGGCACTCACCGGACAATGCATCATAATCAGGTAGTTCTCCCACACCTTGCATCTGTTCCTCTGTGACGAAGGCCCCAACAACAGACTCATGTTCAGTGAGTTAGTTGTCCTCTTGTGGAGACCCACCGCCAGTCACCAGTAGTATCGGCATGATTTGAGGCCAGCTTGTTCTTTGCTCTGCTTACGCCGCTCTGGTTAGTAGGTGCAGAATCACCGGTGGACTGGGTAGTAGGAGTGTGGGAATGCACAATGACCATAGGTCTTGATGCAGGCATTGGTTGCAGGGTAATGTTGGCAGGGGTAACGTCAGTTTGATGGACCTGGACTGACACTGTCCTGGCTGGGAGAGTCAGAGCTGGGCGGATGGAGCTGCAGCTGCCCCTACAGCCTCCCCACCCTGCATACTTGGGGCAGCAGATGACATAGCTGCCCCCAGATCCACGTGGCTTGGTGACAACATCTTGCACCGCCACACGTGGCCTAGACTTGCTGACCTGGAAGTCAGCCTGGGAGTCATCCTGTGCCAGGTCAGGTGCCACAGTGGGCTGGTCCAACAGGGGCTGAGCTGGGATGGTGTCAGCCACGTTTCCCTCAACCATGGGGGGGGGCATGGGTGTTCCTGATTGTTCCTCCACACATGGGGGTATAGGGGCACCCTGCAAATCCTGGCCACCTCCCCTACCGTGCCCACCATGCCCACCTTTTGAAGGTCGGCCACCTTTGCCTCCCTTACCGCTTGGTCGCCTCCCAGCCATGTCACTGATGTTGTTGTGCGTATGGGAGTTGCAGTAAACTATTGTCCTGGACAATTGGGGGTCAAAGGGGTAGGATACTAGATGGAATACGTACCCTAGTGCTCTAACAAGGCTGTCTGTGACCCCTGGGGGAAGATGACGGGTCACGCAACGCACAGGCAGCCCAAAATCAAAAATTAACGTGCACGCATCCCCTCATAGACCACGTGCGTGAAAAAATGAACCCGCACTATGCTGTGGCACCCAGAAACACAAAAATAAGCGTACGCGTAATACACACATCCTACAATGACCTCTGAAGGGGAACGCGACACACGGGGCAAGAACAGTTGCTAAGTACGTGCGGAACTCACTGTCTGCCTGGAAAAAGAAGGACATGAGTGGGGGCCTGCTGGCAGGTGCCCTGCACTGCTGGGGGGTGGGGGTGCAGGGGGACATGAGTGGGGGCTTGCTGGCCAGTGCCCCTGACTGCTGAGGGGTGGGGGTGCAAAGGGACATGAGTGGGGGCCTGCTGGCAGGTGCCCCTGACTGCTGGGGGGTGGGGGTGCAAAGGGACATGAGTGGGATATGAGTGGGGGCCTGCTGGCAGGTGCCCCTGACTGCTGGGGGGTGGGGGTGCAAAGGGACATGAATGGGGGCCTGCTGGCAGGTGCCCCTGACTGCTGGGGGGTGTGGGTGCAGGGGGACATGAGTGGGACATGAGTGGGGGCCTACTGGCAGGTGCCCCTGACTGCTGGGGGGTGGGGGTGCAAAGGGACATGAGTGGGACATGAGTGGGGGCCTGCTGGTAGGTGCCCCTGACTGCTGGGGGGTTGGGGTGCAGGGGGACATGAGTGGGTGATCAGTAGTGCAAGCTGACATGTGGCTTGGCTGGGGGGCAGGCCCATGGTAGATGGGCTGCCTGCGGGACATGACCAGGGGTGCAGGGTAGTCCCCTGTGGTGTGGGCTGCCTGCAGGGGCTGTGGAGGGTGTAGAGGGAACACCTGGGAGGACCCACACTGCCAATTCACTTGTAGGACTCCCGGCGCACCCCCGAAATTCAGTACACCACTCTGACAGCAAAATCGCATGTGAAACTTCCAGCGCACCCCAGGAATTCACGTACCCTGCTCAAATCGCGTGTGAAACTTCCTGCGCACCCCAGTTATACACGTACCCTGCTTGCACAGGGCCAATCGCGTGTGAAACTTCCCGCAAACCCCAGTAATACACGTACCCCACTCGCACAGGCCCTTTCGAGTGTGAAACTTCACACGAACCCCAGTAATACACGTACCCCACTCGCACAGGCCCTTTCTCATGTGAAAATTTCCGCGAAACCTAGTTATACATGTACCCCATTCGCACAGGCCCTTTCGCGTGTGAAACTTCCCACGCACCCCCAAAATACACGTACCCGGATCCAATCACGTGTGAGACCTCACGCGAACCCCAGTTATACACGTACCCCGCTCGCACAGGGACTATCGCGTGTGAAACTTCACGCAAACCCCAGTATTACATGTTCCCTGTTTGCTGTTTGCTGTTTGGCAGCCCTGTAAACTGGTCCAGGGTTAGCGCAGCCCTTTTCGCTGGACTGGGGATTTTGATGGCTTTTCCTTGTGCGAGGGCGTTCTTGGGGGCATAACTGGCGCTGCTGCAGGGTCGCTGCGCCACTCTGCGCCACGGCTGGTTTTGGAGGTTAAAATCCATGAATACGCTGTGTGCGGAAATCGATTTTAGCGCACGCGGCTGGCGCAGACATTCGCACGCGCACACTGTGCGCCAGCCACGTGCGCCACTTTTGCGTGAAATTCTTTGAATTACCCCCATATTGTTTTACAACGTTGCAACCATGCAGGCAATCTCATAGGAAAAGTGGTAATACTGACGGCAACAATGGGAACACATAAGGCCTCATTACGAGGAGGGCAGTAAGGGGTTAACGGTGCCGGTAAAGGTGCCAGAGCCATTAATCCCTTACCACCCCATTACGAGGTCCGCTTGCGGGACCCGCTCAGGACCCCTGGTTTTACCAGACGTTCTTAGCGGGTCCTGCGAGTGGCCCAGCATGCTAACAATGGGCCCGTCATTAACGGGCCCGTTGTTATTATGCTCCCCATTCGCATTGAGCCCTATGGGGGCTCAAATGGGAATGGGGATGGACCGGTCGGGGTTCCCTGAATGGGGAAATACCAGGCCCTCCAAGGTCGGAATGGCCCGGTATTTTCCCATTCAGGGAACCCGGACCCAGACCCGGGTTTGGGGGTTGCCATGCCCTTGTTAAGGGCATGGCTACCTCCAAACTCGTAATGAGGCCCATAGTCTTTCTCATCACCTTGAGAAGGTGCACTGAGCTCTGAGAACAGAGCTGGGTCCCAGGTCTGGGGAGATCAGCTCCAGCCAATCAGGGAACACAAATCCAAGGGTGGATGGCAGAGGGCAAGGGCCAATGCTAATCCTGCGACCCTGCAACAATGTAATAGATTGTTTTTGGGGAAGGGTCAGGCAAGCCACCGGACATGTGAGGGCCAGTAGAATAACCTCTATGTGGGCCAGGTATACGCGATACCACCCCAATCACACAGTCAGACAGGCTCTTAGGTTTTTTGGGAAGAGCCCTGATTTGTGATAGAGGAATTTAACAAAAATCCTTGATACGGGCTCAGGAGCTGTGATTGCTGGAGAATTATTTCCTGTATGATCCCTGTCTGCTACGGAAAATAAAGGACAGTTCTAACTTGCCCTTGGCTGAGTCCTCCATTTGAATGCTGGGGGGGGGCTTGTTGGGTCCTGTGTGCTCTGAGCAGTGATTGCTTAGTGTGAACTCCTGTTCTTTCTGGCATACCTAGCCAACACTATTACTGCATTATTATGTTTCCCTTGTTCTTTGCACATGCTTATTGAAGACACAGTTTACATAGCAGACTCCCAATAAAACCACTTTTTGTATTACAACAGTGATTCCTTTGTTGATACCTCTTTCTGTCATCTACTTTTTTGACAAATGTTAACAGTTATTACCATAAATGGTCTACAATTAAATACACTGACTGAAATGTTCAAAATTGATTTTTAATTAGATTGACAGGGGACAAAACAAAACAAAAGATGTAAAGTAAGTGGTCCATTACAGGGAATCTCTAAAAGGGGGAAAGTGCTGGGTGCTGGGTTCGAACCTCTGCACTACTACTCTAATTTTGTCTGCAATAAAAGTGATAACCAACCAAGTGGCAGTGATTATGCAAAGCTACACCTCACTGATGAAGCCCAATGAGGCCGAAACATGTCTGGGGTTGCTTGTGGTCTTGTGCAGAAGGGATGAGACTTAGCAGTGCTGGACTACCTCTACTGGGGTGGGACAACACCTGATTTGCATATGGTCTTTCCCTTTTCTGTAATTGCTTTGTAGGTGAAGAATATGGTCTGGAGGGTTGCCCAAAGCAATAGTTAGAGGTTTAACATTAATTCTAAACCTTCCAGCCATCCTTCTTTGGTTTGCTTTATCACCTGAGCGGGGCAGGTATGCCCAGACGTGGGTCCTGTGCCTTCTGGGCCTAGAGATCCAAGCTACACCACACTGATGAGGCTCAATGAGGCAGAAACATGTCTGGGGTTGCTTGTGGTTACCTGCAGAAGGGATGTGACCTAGGAGTTAGAGCTGGCCGGCCCTTTTGGGGGTGGGACCAAGCCTGATTTGCATATGGTCTTTCCCCTTTCTGTAATGGCTTGGCGGGTGAAGAATGATGGTCTGAAGGGTTGCCCAGAACAATTGACAGAGCTTTAAGATTAATCTTAAACGTTCCAGTCATCACCTCTTTGTTTTGCTTTGTTACCCCGAGTGGAACGGGAATGCCCAGACGTGGGTCCCATGCCTGCTGGGCTTAGAGACCTAAGTTAGATCTCACTGATGAAACCCAATGTGGTTGAAACATGTCTGGGGTTGATTGTCGTCTTGTGCAGAAGGGATGTGACCTAGCAGTTCGGGCTGTACTTCGCCTTTGGGGCTGGGATGAAGCCTGATTTGCATATGGCGCCTCATTACGACCCAGGCGTTAACCATGGCTTAATTAGCTCCATGGTTGACGCCGGTACCTCACTGATTCCGCCATGGTGAATGGCAGAATTACCGCCCCATTCCAAGGTTGGCGGGGCAGCAACTCCCCATTCACCATTGGCCCTTCCCCATTCCCATTTTTGCCCCCATAGGGCTCAATGGAAATGGGGGAGGCGGTAATTACGGTACTGCAAATTGCAGTACCGTAATTACCTCAAAGGTCCCTTTTCGGGTCCCATCCTTAACGCCTGGTAGAACCAGCCATTGAGGGAGGACCCGCAAAGAGACCTCGGAATTGGGCGGTAAGGGATTACCGGTACCAGTGCCCTTACCAGTACCGGTAATCCCTTACCGCCCGGGTCATAATAAGGCTCATGGTCTTTCCCATTTCTATAATGGTTCGGGCAGGTGAAGAATGATGCTCTGGAGGATTGCCGAGAGCAATTGTGAGTGGTTTAAGATTAATTCTAAGCCTTCCAGGCAACACCTCTTTGTTTTTCTTTGTTACCCGGAGTGGGACGGGTATGTCCAGACGTGGGTCGCATGCCTGCTGGGCCTAGAGACCCAAGCTACACCTCACTGATGTGGCCCACTGATGTTGAACTATATCTGGAGTTCATTGTAGTCTCATGAAGAAGGGATGTGATGTAGCAGTTTGGGCTGGACTCCCTCTTTGGGGATTGGGACCAAGCCCGATTTGCATATGGTTTTTCTGCTTTCTGTAATGGCTTGCCAGACGAAGAATGATATTCTGGAGGGTTGCCTATAATTATAATTATTACCCAGAGCAATTGGCAGAGGTTTAAGATTCATTCTAAACCTTCCTGCCATCACCTCTTTGTTTTGCCTTGTCACCCGAGTGGGACGGGTATGCGAATACGCGGGTCCTGTACCTGCAGGGCGTAGAGACCCAGTGTACACGTCACTGATGAGACCCAATGAGGCCAATACATGTCTGGGGTTGCTTATGGTCTCATGCAGAAGGGATGTGACCTAGCAGTTCAGGCTGGAATGCCCCTCTGGGGCTGGGGCAAAGCCTTATTTGCATATGGTATTTCTTTTTGTAATGGCTTGGCAGGCGAAGAGCAATGGTCAGGAGGGTTGCCCAGAGCAATTGCCAGAGGTATAAGATTCATTCTAAACCTTCCAGTCATCACGCCTTTGTTTTTTACTTCGTCACCCCGAGTGAGCTGGGTATGCTCAGATGTGGTTCCCGTGCCAGCTGGGCCTAGAGACCCAGGCTAAATCTCAATGATATGACCCAATGAGGCCAACACATGTTTGTGGTTGCTTGTGGTCTCATGCATAAGGGATGTAACCTCACAGGTTGCGCTGGACTGCCCCTTTGGGGTAGGACCAAGCCAGAATTTTCTGAGGTTTAGGATTAATTCTAAACCTTTCAGCCACCTCTTTGTTTTGCTTTGACACCCCGAGTGGGACGGGTTTGCCCAGATGTGGTTCCCATGCCTGCTGGGCCTAGAGACCCAACCTACACCTCTCTGATGAGGACAGAACATGTCTGGGGTTGTGCTTATTGTGGTCTTGTGCAGAAGGGATGTTATCTAGCGGTTCAGGCTGGACTTCCTCTCTGGTGGTGGGACCAGGCCAAATTTTCATATGGTCTTTCCCCTTTCTGTAATGGCTTGGCAGGTGAAGAATGATGGTCTGGTGGGTGTACCCAGAGCAATTGCCAGAGGTTTAAGATTAATTATAAACTTAACAGCCATCACCTCTTTGTTTTGCATTGTCACCAAGAGAGGGACGGGAATGCCCAGAGGTGGGTCCCCTGCCTGCTGTGCCTGGAGACCCAAGCTACACCTCACTGATGAGGCCCAATGAGGCCGAAAAATGTCTGCAGTTGCTTGTAATCTCATCTAGAAGGGATGTGACCTAGCGGTTTGGGATGGACTGCCTCTTTGGGGGTGGGGCCAAGCTTGATTTTCCAGAGGTTTAGGGTTCATTCTAAACCTTCCAGCCATCATCTCTTTGTTTTGCCCAATCCAAAGAAAATACTGTCAGATACATGCCACCATGACCAATTCAATGGAGAGGCGTGTACACTGTACTACATATTAAGTCATTTACTGTGAAGATCTATGAATAGCCGCTTCTATTAATTAATTAATGTGTATTGATAATAACACACAGAGAGAGGCAGATTTGCATACAATTAGAGGGCAAGATCACTGATCTTTGGAAGGTGGCATGACTATTTAAAAAGGGGGGCAACATCTGACCGAAGGCTAGATAACAATGTCTGTTCCCCTATGAGCTTTGGTTGTCAAGCAGGGATCAAACTAGGCAAATGTATGAGTTAAGGCTGATGATGACATTTTACAGCCTCTGTCAGTTCCCCTAGACTTCTGATGTCCGGCACAAATATGCTTCTAAAGTATTAAGTACCTAGTGTTTAATGTTAATAATCATTCAATCCATACACCTTTATTTGAGATGTAATGTCCATACAAAACATAAACATAAACAACTGTAAGGACAGCATCAATCAGTTGTAAAGAAATATAATTAACTGTTATGAAAGATATCTTGATGAGATCCATTCTCTGTTTGCCAGAGCTCTGTTTATAAAACTAAGTTTTGGAATACTACAGTTGACATCACTACAGCATGACTGGAACAAGGCTAATTTAGATACTTGCCAATGTTGTCTCATCTCAATTGAAGCCTTTGAACATTTCCTCTTTTCCTGCCCTGAATATGCACACCACAGGAAGTTTGATCTAATACCTATTCTACGAGTTTATGGGATTGTATCAATTGCTGGAGCTCTGAGTTTGTGCAAAGCTACTATCAATATTAAGATTATTTTTAAAGTTAGTAGTTATATTCATAAGGCACGGTTAGGCATGGTTAAGGGGGAGGCAATTATAGCTGCATTGAAAGTTTCGTGTTTACTCTATAATTGGGTTCTCTTAATATTGATTAGGTTCCTTGCTTGATTTGTGGGAATCACAATATATGATTAGTCGTTTTACTGCTTAGTTGTTTTAGTATTTATTGATACTGATGAATTGATGAATTGTAGATTAAATAATTTCCATTTTTGCTCGAAATGTATTGTTTTATATTTATTGCTGAAAGACAAACTTACTGATATTAACAGTCTTTTTTCATCTTTTTCATTGGAATGTCAACTTCCAGAGGGTTCGGCTCTTTCTCTTCTTCTCTTTATTCTATATCTCCAACCTTTCATGGAAGTCCTTCACCATGCTGCAGTGACCTTTTCAACTATGCTGATGACACTCGGATACTGGTGGATATAAAAGAGAATGAGGATCCTTGTCAGGCAAGAACAGAAATTGCCTGCTGAATGTTAAGACCTGGATGGAAAACAGCAAACCTTGTCATAAATGAAAAACCTAATACATGGAGGCAGTCTTGCTGGTCTAACACTTTTGACCAATGTTCGAACCAAGGACTGAGGTCAAAAACGTTGTTATCATTCTAGGCAATACATTATCAATGAACTCTCAAGTAACAGCCATAACAAAATCACGCTACTTTAATATAAATAAAATAAAAAAACTTCTCCCTTATCCTTTCCCACACCAGGTGTTGGTAATCAACTTTTTAGTCTAATCTCGACTGGGCTTCAATAATGGCATCTATTTAGGCTTACCTAATGATATGATCTCCACGCTAAAAAGAGTTCACAACACTGGCACAAGGCTTTTTGTGAAATAAAAGAAATATGAGCAGTTTTTCACTCATTAAACTTGTTGCTGGTAAAGAATCGGAAAATGTTTAGAAGCATGTGCCTTGTTTTCAAAGGTTTCCAACAACCTCTGCAAACCCTCTTTCAATGACGATCAGCACATAAGCCACAACGCACTCCCTAAGATTAAGGTTGGAAAAAGACTGACTGCCTTGATACAGGAATGACAGATCAGGCAGTCACTCCTTCCTGGTCCACGCAATCAGAATCTGGAATTCCCTACCTTCCATTCTCCAGAGAGAGCCTAGTTTTCTGCAGTTCTATGATACTTCTTTCAGTCTGGCTCTAATAACACTCTATGGTCTCAGCACCCAGTTCCCTTTTATACAGCGCTGAGATCCCTCAGGTGATTGCTGCGCTTTACAAAATTCCCATATAACATAACATAACAAACTGTTGAATAAAGCATCAATAATGAATGAATGAATTTACACATATAAATGCAACAACTTTGCTAAAACTAAAAAGTGACGAGTTTAAAGAAGATTTGATTATTAATAGCGTTAAAATGCCTACAAATGCCTTTGTCTATAAATGTAATCGAAAAATGTGTCCCAAAGCCTTTATTAGCCCAACATGGAAAGGCAGGAGGGTGTACAGAAAAGCTACTCTTTAGTTATTAAAAATGAAATCTCTTTAAAGCCATGGACACGTTTTCTCGCCTAGTGGCCAGAAACAATATTACATAAATCGGAGTGTCCAAAGAAACATGATCACATAAACAAAGAGCAGAAAGAGGGGCACCTTTGGCTAAAGCTGCTCTCAGTGTCTCAGAATCTGACTGACCAAAGTGTGTCTTTGTTATAAGGCATTGTTGATTTATTTATCTAATGTAATTTAATAAAATCTTGTAAGGGACTTCCTGAGTGATTATATATATAAACGTCCGAAGTAGGTACATTTTGTGGAGCCAAAGTAAATGTATTCAGAACTGGTGATCAAAAAGAGAAATGAACAGCACACCCTACACATCCAAGTTACATGCTCTACATCCACATGTTTTTAAATGAACGATACACCATAGCCTTTGTTCACAATTGTAGTCAGGGCCAGCGGAGGTTTTGCACCACTTGTTTTTAGAGGTGCATCCCTCTTCAGGGCGTAATATAGCTTAATAGACCTGTAACGAGGGCCGTACCGGGCGTTATGGGCCCTGAAGACCGAGATAATGAGGTATGAGGGAACATAACGCCCTGTACGGCCCGAGCTGCAGGTCTATGAAGCTATTAGAACACCCTCAGGGCCCGATGCACCGCAGGTATATATGAACACTTTCATACACACCAAAGCAAGCAGCTTCAACGTTGCAGAATACAACGTTGAAGCTGCTTGCTTTGCAAACACCCGATTTGCGGGCTATATTAGTGCGTATAGCCCGCAGATTGACCAATCGGCTTCCCAGACACACCACTAGGGTGTACTAATATCTATTAATTATGCTATGTCATTTGTATAGCTAAACACATCTTTGAAGAACGTTCATTATTTAGAAAAAAGGGAAAACATTAAGGAAAATAATTGAATGTAATTCATGACATTTATGAATAGTATCAGTATGTCAGACAACCAACCCATAATATAAACTGATCATTTCAAAAACCTTGTGATACAACTCAATGTTGTCTATTTCAGTTGCTATAATCACGTGAATCCAGCATCATTTATGGAACAAAATTCGTCCTACTTCTTTGTAACACCTGCGTAGAAATAAATCCAGAAAATTGTCCAATTGTACACATTTAAATGATGTGCATGAATAAAAGTTGGGCATCTTAACTTCTCATTTTACTTTAGTATTCTGTATAAGATATGTATTTTTTCTCTTTTTCTACTCTGTATATATATATGTGAAAGGGAGGGTGAGTAGTAATTTCTAGAATGTACTGATAGTATTAACCGTAGTTGATGTCCCTGAACAGTAGGACAGAGAAATCTTTCATTCATTCATTATTGTGCTTGCCTGAAAAGTAGCTTGTAAGCGCTGATGTAAAAGCAGCCTCACAGCTGCATGCTTTTTGTGCCTATTCAGGATTTCCGCTGTGCCGCATCCTTTTCATTTCTATTTATTCCCTTTTATGTTCTTGTAATTGGCATAACAAATGGACTGTGCATTTTGGATCTTCTTTGTGTCATTTTCACTGCATGCTTTGAATATATGAAGTACATTGTCATCCCTCACTAAATCTATGTTGGAAGACCTTGAGTATATAATAGAACTTGCTATTATTTCAAATATTTTCATTGCAGCTGTTTAAGGACTATACATTGCTGTTACTATATTTTTGTAAAGAATTTCTTGCACGCACAGCCCGGTCTGCCACCAGAATCATGCCCGTTGTGCTCGGCTGACTTTGTCCCCACTGGTTTAGGGAGGAAATGTATTTAGAATGAGCCCTCTGATGAATTTTTTAATTTTTTTTTAATTTTATTTAACATTTATAAAGCGCTCACACAGGCGCTGTTACAGGAATTGTTTGTTTTTCTTAGTTGTGTAATTGTGTTGTTTTTATTTTTGTCTTAGTTACGTATTTATAACGCGCTTAAACACCCAGAGGTTTCTAAGCGCGGACCCGGGGATCAAACCTGTTGTTGCTTCGTGTCGTCTTGCTTCCAAGACGCGCACGCTGCCGCTGAGCTATCCTCCCAGGACGAGTTCCTGCCCCGCTATTTTGATCGACAACCATGAGGGACACCAAGAAACGCTACAATCGTAGAAGGAAAGACGCAGAGACATCGTCCACTGCGGTCGCTCTTGCAGACCCAGCATGGCTAGTCCCTATGTGGCCCGAGTCCCAAGGAAGACTCACTGCCCTTTTCCCCCCAAAAAATCTCTTATGTATAGTCAGCCGTAGAACGGGCACATGCGACTAAGTCCTCTGATAAAATCGAGCATGCCAAAACTGGAACAAAAGTCTGTTACACGACCGAGCAGAGGATTTTCCTTTGTCTATGGCAAACACTTCCCTGATGGACGTCTGTATAAACTTGGAAAATTACATTTCTAGCATGGAAATTCCTTTACTGAATTTAAGTGCTTCATCTATATATCGGGTGGTTCCCCAAGTAATTTGATTACCGGAGAAGCACCACAAGAAGTGCCACTGGATCATTGTGATTTCTCAGACTTCACTTTTCCAGATGGGCTGTCTTCAGGGGTGACACACAGTTCGGCACTTAATTTGGTCGTCCAAGCATTAGTCCGATTGCTAGGATAACATCAGTGGGGAACTGTTGCATACTAACCAATTGCATCTCAAGTGGAGTAAATGTATGAAAAAAAAACATGCCAGCCAAACAATTAGACTGAAGAAGACTCTAGCCTGGGTAGGATGGTGGACCCAGACCCTTCCATAAAGGCAGACTTATTTTCTCAAAATTCACCTGATGGGGTTATATCGCTCAGGGGTCAGATGGAGGAGGACGTCCACGATTCAAACTTAATGCCAGCTGCTGCACCATCTTCTAAACAAACTCGGAATAAAGGTCTAAATAAGAAAAAAATCAAAACATCAAAGAAACTCTTTCTCTACAAGGCAAACTGGCTCAAGAAAGTTCTTAGGAAGAATTGTGCGTAAAGCACAGATAGCCTTAACTCAAAACCCCCCTGCTTAACAAGTAAACTTGGAGATCCCTTGTTCGTTTGTCCAAGATTTTAAGTGGGATGAACTTCACTGGTCTGAAGAGGTACTTGGAGACTCTGAGACAAATCCAGTAACTATTACGTCTGCAGGGCAGATCGATAACAAGACAGACAGATACAAAGTGGGATTCTATGGCTCTGGCATCCAAAAAACAACAATAAAAGAAATGATTAAAACAAAAAAGCCATAAGGAAGTTATTTTTTCATGCCTACGTGATTGAATTTCGTTACTGATGAAGAACAGGATTGCGGTAAAGTCCAATGCCCCTGTGATGGGCGTGTGCTAAAGGGCGATGTCCACTCAGGAGGAGGCTTTACCTGCGGTTATCACAGGGCATGAAGGTAGTCTCGCCAAAGTGGATAGGAGATTCTCCCGTGTTTCATAATAGAATCTATATTTAGAGAGGACCCGGTCACTTAAATAGATCAAAAATGTTGTCGATTGTTGGTGGTGTACCAGCACTCTTCAAGTTTGCTTTGCCTGATTTGTACTGGATAGAACTGGAGGACTAAGAGCCCATAAACAAAACAATGATTCAGTTGTTCTCTAGGTTAGCGTGGAGTATAATGCTGGAGGCCACTGAGGATCTTTTGCAATTGGGATTTGAGGTTTATACAAGGAGACCTCGGATCCTCACAAGTATTTATTTATTTATTGGACATTTGTATGGCACCTATACAAAAGTGTTTCCAGGAGCCGCAAGACAAGAAGGGAGAGAGGGGCATGGGGATCACAAAAGTAGTTGGCCTTGTGACAATCCTACCGTGCAAATGCTTGACAAGGTGGTAAGTGCAAGGGGGAGAGGGTAGAGGGAGAAGTGCAGGAGTAGAGTGCATCCAGGGAAGGGGGGTGGGCAAGTACTGGGTGGGCAAGGTTGCAAGTGCCAGGGGAAAAGCGGGAAAGGGAGGATGAATGCGGTGCACGGGGATGGACCAGGTTGGGCTAGTCCGGGAAAGGGAGCCTGAGGGCAAGTGCTGGCAAATGATGCAGGACTGGTAGGGGGGTGGTCTGGCCCCTGTATGACTCTGAAGGGACCAGGTCCCAGACACAGTGGCAAAGGGAGAGTTAGTACAGGAGGGGGAGAGGGAAGAAAGAGGAGAAAAGGAAAGTCTTGAGAAGTTTCCAGAATTTAAGAGGATCTGGCTCAAGTCTGAGGGGGAGATGGAGGCTGTTCGAGAGGGAGGAGCTAGCCGAGGAAAGGCTCCACATAGCGCTCTCGGCTTGGAGAAACATTTGACCTGCAGAGAGTTGGAGCCAGAGGACCAAAGGATTCTGGCCAGGGGATATTTAGGGAGGGAAAGCTGGATGTAAAAAGGTCCCAGGCCCCAGACAGCCTGGTGGATGATGCAAAGGGTCTTGAATTTGATCCTAGCAGTCACTGGGAGCCAGGTGAGAGATTTTAGGGCTGGAGAGATGCGGTCCTTGGGCTTGAGGCCCAGGATAAGTCATGCAGTCCTATTCTGGATTAGTTGAAGGGGGCAAAGCGAGGAAAGAGGAAGGTTGAGGAGGAGACTGTTGCAGTAGTCCACCCTAGACAGAACCATTGCTTTAAAGATGTTGAACTTCTGGGGGAAGGTGAGGAAAAAGGTAGAATGCCCCTGAGAAGTTGGAGTTGAAAGTTGTACTTCTTGGCAAGGTCCGTGATATGTGGAGAGGAAGAGAAAGAGGAGTCAAAGATGATCCCAAGGTTTTGTGCCTCAAAGGTGGGCGAGGGGAGGGCACCCAAGGAGTCTGGCCAGAGAATGGGTGTGAAACAAGGATCAGGCATCCTAATGAGAAGGATCTCTGTCTTGCTGGCAGTAAGGCAGAGATAATTGGAAGAGCACCATGCCTGAATAGCATGGTGCTTAGGTATGAGGGAGGAGAAGTCAGGTATAAGGGAGGAGGAGGCAGAGTATGGCAGCTTGAAAGAGAGCCATGTGTCATCTGCATAACAGTGAAAATGTGGGGAGAAGGTGGAGATCAGGTGGGCCATAGGGACCAGATAGATGTTGAAGAGTCATGGCGATAGGATAGAGCCCTGAGGGGCGCCACAGGTAGAGAGTGAAGAGGAGGTGAGAAAAGGACCCATTTGCACTTGGGAAGGTCTGTCGGAAAGGAAGCATCTAAATCACGCCAGTGCCCTGTCTCTGATGCCTAGGGTGTCATGGAGACGGTTTTTGAGGATGGAGTGGTTGACTCTGTGAATAGCAGAAGAGAGATCAAGGAGGATCAGAACAGGGGGAGTGTTAGAGTCTAGGTAAGAGAGTAAGTCTTCACGGGTGTTCAGGAGAGCAGTTTTTTGTGCCTCTGGCTGCCCTGAAACTGGACTGGTGTTCATGGAGCCAGCCAGCCACTTTGGTGTGTAGGGTCAGTTGGGGGAGGACCAGCTTCTCCATGGGTTTTCCCAAAAAAAGGGGTGATAGAGATAGGACGATAGTTAGCCTATAGTTAGATAGTTAGGGTGATGTTAAATGCTTCCTTTACCCACCCTGTATTCTGCAACCCCCCTCAGTCTAACTGTTTTACAGTCTTGCCACCTGTCCTTTTCCCGGGAGTTTGTACAGCTATTTAGTCACTGATACGTTTCCATTGCTTTCTAAAAAATCATTATTTTGTGCACGTTATTATTGTTTAAAGTGAGCTTATGGATTGTTTTCTGTATATGTGATCACTAGACTTGACCAAACCACTGTATTTGTCACCCACACTGATCTAGACACATACCATCTTTGTCGAAAGACTTCAGGCCATTACTTGGACAGAGGGTTTGGGAGTGAAGCCCAAACACTACTTTGTTGTAGGGGAGGATCCTTTGCTCAAACCCAACAATCAAGGGCTAGAGTTGACCAGCTCCTAGGACACAGGCCAGGTTACGAGTCATGGCAAAGCCCAAGGCCTAGTGAGGAAATGGAGCTTCATGTTTTATGACACCAAGGAAGTCCACCCTGAGACCCTGTCACTTACTATGACAGGGGGACCCCAAATGATACCAATCCCATCTGAGCTTTGAATATCAGTCCAGGGCTGTGGAAACAGAAAAATAATATGAGGCCGGGAAGCCCAAAAAGAAACACACCAACACAGGTTACAAAGAAACATACAAGTGCTTTATTTCAAGCTACAACAGTTACCACGTCAATTGACAAACAGATAGCTATTCGGCTCTCAGTATAACATAACAAACTTAAACGAGGGTTCGATGTGTTAGTGAGAGAGCGCATATTGGAATACCCGGGCCTTTAATACAATTTGTCCAGCCCTTGGCCAACCCTCTTGCGGGTTAACCATTCTGCGAAATATTTAATTCTGGTCTTAGGGTTCCTTGCCAGGTCAATCCTTTGATATATGCATTTCGATTAGTTTCGCTGATATAAGAAGTACATTTACATATAGGTCAACAGTAGGACAAGGTCGCGACCCCGACAAGTGGCCTGCAGGCATATTAATTATTCAGTTGTACGGAGGTCACAATGGCCAGAATCTTACTCAGAATGTCATTTGGCCTCCATTTTGATGTTCAGGGTGACTTCTACATAACAAGAGAACCTAAAATGGCGGTTTAATCCAAGATGGCGGCTTACATTAATTTCTCTAAGGTCATGACCTTGTCGTGGAGTTTGTTCGCGCATGATGTTTAGACAACTTGGCGTAGTATTGTTTCTATTCCGACAAACCCTCTTTTTGGCCTATGCCAAGTGCTAATACCATTTCTAATGTCTTTGTAAATAACTCCATGCATTGTCGTCCATACATCCTGAATCGTTATCTGTAATATCTATAGCCATTAGGTCGTTCACCAGAACCTCTTGCAACACAAACCCTTTAGATGCTGTACCTGGGGCATACACTTTATGTCCTATCGTGCTCACCGCCTGAGCGCAACATCCCCCTAGAATTGCACATATACTAGGTAGACATTGGATACAGTAACAAAGGAATAGCAGAACTCCCAAAATAACCAGTATGACAGAAAGCACCTTCCAACCCCAGGTTCGTAGGGAATCCCAGAACCAAGCGCTAATACTCCAATCTCCCACAGGAACATGCACTTCTGAACTAAGGACGTGCAAGTTCTGTATTGCTTTGAAAATTGTCGGTGAGGAATCTGGTACGAAACACAACAAGGGGACCCCACTAATTTACATACTCCACCACGTTCTGCCAGAATGACATCTAATGCCATCCGGTTTTGGAGCGCTACCAGTCTTATTGCTTTCTGTTCCAGTGTCATATTATAGAGTATATCTGTGGTCCGGTTGATGGTTCGCTCCAGTACTCTTGCTAGCCCCCTAATATTTTCAGAATTTGCTATCTGTCCCCAAAATGGCACAACTGATTTTGTTATATCTCCCAATATTTGCCCAGGGGTATCTTCATTCTCGTCCCACCGCGGGCGAGCCTTAGAAACTTCCAATGTACTAGCTATGAATACCCCAGGCAACAGGATTCCTAAATAACAGGTTCCCTGCCAATCCTTGGGCAACCAGGGAAATGCTGTACTACCGCAAACGAAATAGACAGGCCCCCCTACATACAGAGGCCTGTTCTCTCCGCTCAAATTTACAATGTTCACACAACCTTCAAAATCTCCCACACAGAAGGGGACTGAATCGGGGCTATGGTTAATGGAGTAGGAAGGAGGCACAGCGTCCTTATTGCCTATCGGAGCCATTTTCTTTTTTAAACTTTGGTTTTATTAGCATTTTGCAAAAATAGAAACAGAAAATGGGGCCTAACTAAAGCCCCCAATCCCCCCCTACATAACCCCCCCCATCCATCCCCCCCTCCGAGACCACCCCAAACATTAACAACAGTAAAGAGACCAAACTTTCACATCTTTTCCTGGATTTGTGAAGCGCCGCAAAATGTGACCCATTCAGTTACTGGCTTGAAGCCGATATCGCCCCAGGTCGAGGGGACCCCTCATTTGGATATTGTCCTTCATACCGGTGGTCACGCCCTGACCATTCGGGGGCACGATTTCGGAGCTAGTGGACATCCCATCCCCATGTCTGCTGGGCCCCATACCATTCCGCGAGGAATGTGCATGAATCCTTGTTCACCAAGGCAGTCAATTTGTCCATCAGGAACATGTTCTTAAGTTTTTTAGTCCAGTCTTCTTTGGAAGGTGTTTCCGGGCTCTTCCACCTCTGGGCTAGGGCCACTCTGCCTGCTCTCAACATCGTTTCCCACATCCTTGGGTACCGATGTATTTCCGCTTCCTCCGGGGGGAGGCCCAGCAACATGGTCAGCGGGTTGAGGGGCAGAGGGTCTTCCGTGACCTCCGCTATCCAATCTCTCACCGACTCCCAATAGGTCTGTACCTTCGGGCATAGCCACCACATGTGACCTCTAGTTCCTCTCTGACCACAGCCCCTCGGGCATTCGGGTGATACCCCAGAGAACATTTTCGAGAGTTTAGCCGGGTCCCTGTGCCACCCCTGCAGGATTTTAAAGTTGTGTTCCATGTCCGAGGTGAAAAGATTGCCATGAAACGATATCCTGAATATGCGAGCCCAGGCGTCCTCTGATATCTCCTCCCCCGCCAGATCGTTCCAAAAAACACGGAAACCTCGCCTAGCCTGGAGGTCATTGGTGTTCAGGATAGTCTATAAACTGGAGACCGCCCCCTTTCTGGAGGTTGCTGAGTCGAGGAATTTCTCGAGGAATTTCTCGAATTTGTCTCCGCAGGTTAGGGCCCCAAGCAGGGTCGTTGAGGATGCCCTTGAGACGGAGGTATTCGAAGATGGATAGGGTCCCACCTCCCAGTCCCTCCCGGAGGTCCTCATATCTCAAGAATTCTCCTTCCCTGAGCAGCTGGCCCGCCCATTCCAGTCCCGCATCAGACCAACTCTGGGAATGTCTAAACCCTCTGCTGCCCACTTTCAGGGGGGCCCCCACAGGGAGGACATGGGGGACGGCCACAAGGAGAGGTGCACTGTCCGGGGACATTCCCTCCAAATGTCCCAGAGGACACCCAGGGTCGGGTGGGACAGTGCTTGTTTCGGGATAGACTTGCAAGGGGCCCACAAGAGGCCGCAGACTTTTAGGGGGTGGACGTCCATGCCCTCTAGGTATGACCAATATGTCCGCAAGCATTCCTTCATGTGTTCTAGGAGGACCCTCAGTTGTGCTGCGTGGTAATACAATTGAAAATCTGGGAACCCGAAACCCCCCTCCTCTCTCGGGAGCGTCAAGGTGGCCCTGCCTATCCGCGGGGTTTTCCCCTGCCATATGAAGTCCCTGACCCCCTTGTGTAGGTCTATAAATGTTTGAGCGGGTACCCGGGTAGGGAGGTCTGTGAAGAGGTATAAGAGCCGAGGCAGTATGTTCATTTTGACTGCCGTCATCCGGCCGTACCATGAGAGGATCATTCCTCCCTATCTCCTCAAGTCAGAGGCGATCTCGGTTAGCATGGGCTCGTAGTTGGAAGACCCCAGTTTTGTTAAGTCCCTAGTGAGGAGAACCCCCAGGTACTTTATGGTGTTCTTACCCACCGCTATCCCATAGAACCTAGTCAGGGGGTCCAGTACCGGGTCTGCCATGCGCATCGGGAGGAGGACAGATTTGGTGGTGTTTATTTTCAGGCCCGAGAACCTCCCGAAGGAGCTAACCAGGGACAAGAGGGGAGGGATCGAAGCGCCCGGGTCCACTAGGTATGCTAGGATATCGTCCGCAAACAGGGACAGCTTGAATTCCACCTCTCCCCTTCTAATACCCCTGATGTTGGGTAGGACCTAATCGCTATGGCCAAAGCCTCCATCGTGAGGATATACAGAAGGGGGGAAAGGGGGCAGCCCTGTCTAGTCCCTCGGGTAAGAGGGAAGGATTCCGACAGCACTCCGTTCACCAGGACCCTAGCAGTGGGGGATCTATAGAGGGCGGCAACCCATCTCAGGATGTGCGTCCCAAAGCCCATTCGTTGGAGGAGGAGGGTCATGTATCGCCATTCTACTCTGTCGGACGCTTTTTCGAAGTCCAGGGACAGGATGCATGCCTCGAGATTTGAGTTTTGGGCAAAGTGAATCAAGTCTATCGTTTTGCGAATATTATCCGGTCCCTGTCTGCCCCTAATGAAACCCACCTGGTCCCCGTGGACTAGCTTCTGCATTATCCCCTCCATCCACCTACCCACCACCTTGGCCAAGATTTTGTCGTCGATGTTAAGCAATGATATGGGTCGGTAGGATGAGCACTCCCTCGGGTCTTTACCTTCCTTGGGAAGGACCACTATAATGGCTCCAATCATGGAGTCGGGGAGAGTACCCCCCTCCAATACTGAATTGAAAACTTTTGCCAAGTATGGCGACAGGGTGGATCGGAACCTCTTATAGAAATACACTGAGAAGCCATCTTCTCCCGGGGAAGTCCCCACCCTCATCCCACTGATCGCCTTCTCCACCTCCTCCTCGGTCACCTGGCCCTCCAGCCCCTCTGCCTGGTCCCGTGAGAGGGAGGGTATCTGTATGGAGTCGAGGAACTCCTCGATATGGGCATCGCCGCCGTCATATTCGGAGGCATATAGTGTCTCATAGTATTTACGGAAGGCTTCGCTCATGTGGGGGATGCCATAGCCCAATGTACCCTCGCTGTCCCTCACTCCCTTTACCATTCTGCTCCTCTGGACCTCCCTCAATTTCCAGGCCAGGATCCTATCCGCTCTGTCCCCCTTCTCATAGTATTTCTGTTTGACCATTTGGAGGTTTTTCTCCGTTTTATGGAGGAGTAGGTCTTTCAATTGGAGCCTGTAGTCCTCCAGGGAGGCCACGCGGTCTCTCTCTAGGGTCTGGGCCAGGGAGCCCCTCGGTTGGAGGTGCGCTATTTTTTCCCTCAGTATCCTCTCCTGGGTCTCCCTTTCCCTCTTCTGTCGGGGACCAATTTTTATGAGCGTCCCTCTTAGTGTCGCCTTGAAGGCGTCCCAGAGGGTGTGTGTGCCCACCTCCCCGTTGTCGTTGAGCTCGAAGAACTCTGTGATGGCTTCCAGGATAGTCTGGGCATGGACCTCGTCTCTCAATATGGCGTTGTTACATCTCCAGCGTCCCCTCTTTTTTCTGCACGAGTCCCCTGCCAGTGTGACCCTGAACAAGTCGTGGTCCGACCATGGGAAGGGGTCTATTCTGTAACCCGCTATGTGTGGTCAGAGTACCTCATCTGCAAGGATATAATCTATTCTGGAGAAGGCTTTTTGGGTGGAGGAGTAGTATGAGAAAGCGGGGGACCCCACACGGGGGGTGGGTAACGTGTCCACCAAGTTCAGGTCACCATTCACCCTTTGGAAGCTGTGTGACGTGGGGTCACCTGCTGGTCTGGGATTTGGTGCACCCACCCGCTGTCTATCTCTGGATGGGTCAAGGACCATATTGAAGTCGCCACCCACCACCAGTGGGCCTTGGACGAAGGTTTTCAGCTTTTCCCCCACTCACTCCCAGAATTGGGCCTGGCCTTCATTCGGGGCATATACGACTGCCAGGGTAATGGGCGATCCCTGTAGGGAGCCTCGTACGAAGAGGTAGCGGCCTTCGGGGTCCCTTTGGATGGAGTCTTTCTCGAAGCCCGTCCCCATAGCGATCAGAATTGCGACCCCTCTTTTCTTTCCCTTGTGGGATGCATAGCATGTCTCCTCAATTCCGCCTCCCCGCAGCTTGGGCTCCCTCCCCCTCGCCCAGTGAGTTTCCTGTATGAAGAGTAAGTCCAACTTAGCCCTCTTAAACTCCCTGTTGATTAGGGATCTTTTCGTGGGGGTGTTCAAGCCCCGCACATTCAGGGTTCCCACCCCTAGGGCCGGTCGGCCGTCAGCCATGGTCATTGTCGCCTTTCCCTTTGGTCACAGGTGTCGCATAGACGCTCCCTCCCTGCTTACTGTGATTTCTTGTTTGGACCTCTTTGAAACAATTCCCCAACATTCCCCCCCACGCATTCACCGCCCTCAAATCCCCAACTCGTAAACTAACCCCCACCCCCCTCCCTGGCATCCAGCCATGTAGTTCTTCCATTTCTGGATTGTTGGCTGGAACACCAGCCGGTTCCTCTCGGCCGGGTATCCTATCCCAAGCTCTCTACCGTGAGCCCCCCCATTCCCCCATCTCGTTGCTCCCCTGACCCTCTCATTTTGGAAACTCTCCTGGGCCCTGGTTGAAGCATCTCTCGGTACCCAGCATTGTGAACCCCCCTAAGTCCCCTTATACTTGCAGTTCGAGGGGGAGCAGCAATCCGGGTATCTCCAATGTCTTCCTGTTATCTAGACCCAATGATCTCCGAGGGGTCGCTGGTGTCACCCCTCCGAGTCGTCCCGGTCTTCCTCCCTTGATGTTGGTGGTGTGTTCAATTTCTTGAACTTCCTTGCACTGGTTTTTCTCCTCCTGGGGTTGGGCTGTCCGGGGGTGCTCCCCCTGAGCGCCTCCGGGCCCACTGGTTGCCTGCGAAGGGGGGGGGGCTCACCCACGTAGTCTTGGATAGCGCACTTGATGTCTTCTTCAGTCACCAGCGTTGTGCGTTGGCCTGAATATTCAAAGGACAGGGAGAAGGGATATCCCCATCTGTACCGGACACCCTTCTCTTTCAGTTGTGGAGTCAGAGGGCGGCACATCCTCCGTTTGGCTAGGGTGTAGGCTGAGAGATCTTGAAAAATGGCGATCCGGGCGCCATTGTAGGTTATCTCCCCCGCTTTCCTCGCAGCCTCCTGAACCTTGGCTTTCTCTGTGTAATAGTGGAAGCGAGCCAGGACCGTTCTGGGGCCCCCCGCTCTTCCCCCAGCCCTGTGCACCCGGTCAAACGTGAGTTCCGTTGTCATTTCTCTCACCGCTCGCGTCAGCTCTCTCTCCGTCTCGCCTTCCGTCTCCGGGATCCCAAAGAACCTTAGGTTGTTACGCCTTTTCCTATTTTCATAGTCGTCCATAATCCTGGCTCTCTCTTCGTCCCTCTTCTCCAAGGCAGCCAGCCGCGTGCCAAATTGGATTTCCTGAGATGTGGAGGATGATTGATAGTTTTTCACTTGTAGGACTCAATTTTGTCTACCCTCTGGTCCAGTTTCTCGAACTTCTGGGCGATGTCGGATCTCATTTCTCTGATCTCCTGAAGGATGGAGGCGAAGCCTTTTTCCATCGTCATTGCGGGTTGGCCTGCGGATTCCGTGTGGGCCATGGCTCCGGAGACAGCGGGGGCCTCGGTCGTGTTTGCTGTTTCTTGGAAGCGAAACGATTGTAGGGCCTTCTTCCAACTCATGGGGTGTCGTTATTCCCTTGCCGAGAGCCCCGCCGCAGTCCCGGGGCCCCAGGGGGGGTGCCACGCCACCCCGGGATCAGTCCGTAGTGCGTCGCACCAGTGGGGTTTGTAGTTAATGGGTTGTCCCCCGCCAGGGGAGCGGGGGCGGCTCGCCAGGTGGGCACTCGCCCCGCCAACTGAGGATGGGGGCCTCTCACCTAGGTCGCGGGCAGTCTGTGAGTTCAGAGTGGACCGGGGGTGCAATGGTACGGGGGGCGCCAGAGGCGAGCACCAGTCTCCTGGGTGGTGTGATCGTGGGATCTCCCTTCGAGGTTAGGGTGCCTACCGTTCCCCCGCTGCTTGGTGGGTCTCAGCCCCGCGGCCCCTGAGGTTATGCTGCACTGGTCAGGGGTCGAGTCGTTGAGGGTCTCCGTGGCGTGGGTTCTGGTACTGATTGAGGTTGGGGCAGCCCCCCAGTCTGGCCCGGCGAACGGGGGGAGGCCTCCGGGCGGGCACACGCCCCACCGGGTCTCGGTGGGGGCCACGCACCCCGGTCAACCTCCTTGGTTAGTTAGGTCCTGGCAGAATGCAGGCGGGCGCACGCCCCATGGGTTGGCACGGGGGCCTCCACTTGCAGTAAGAAGCGATGGGTGAGACCCCACTCTCCCTCCTATTCCTCCCAATGGGGAAGGGGTAGGCCCTCCAGGCCCTCCAGGCGGGCACACGCCCCACCGACCGCCGGCGGGGGCCTCTCACCTGGGCCGTTGAGTTGCTGTCGACCCCCGGGGGATCCTCCGCTCTGCAGCTGGGCTTGGCCCTGTCTTGTCCTCGGGGCCCTGTGCGGGATCGAGATGGGGTCCTGGTCGGACCCGTGTACTCCCTGTGGGCTTCAGGGGTAGGCCTGTGCGCTGGGTAGGCCTGCGCTGTGTCGATGTCCTTCACCCCGCGGCGGGCGGACTGTTCCGCCTCTTGTCCGAGGCGCTGTGGTGATGCAAGGCCCCCCTCCCGGGCCCCCGCGCTGCGGGACCCGGGGTCGGGTTGGGGGGTAGGCAGATTCTTTTATTTGCGGTTGGGCGGGGGGGCCGTCCCCCTGCACTCGCCTCTCACCCCCAGGACCAGGGGGGGGCACGGGTCATCCTCGCGGCCTCCTCCTCGCAGCCTCCTCCGTGGTGGCGTGGTCCTCTTCCCCCCGGGCTCCGATCCCTGTGCGTGCCTCTCCTCTTGCGGGGCCCGGGGGACTCAGGCCCGGGCTTGAGGGTCAGCTTATCCCTCCGTGTGAGAAGAGGGGGGGCGCCACCAGTCCCCCTCTGGGGAGCGTCCCTCCACCAGTGATCGCTCTGCACCCCCGGGGCCTGCGGGGGCGCGATCCATCGCCGCCGCCTTCCCGCAGCGGAGGCCTTCTCCGCTTCTGTGGCCGCCGGGCACGGCGTCTGTGGCTCGCGCTCCTGCGGCTCCCGAACTCCAGTTCCTCGTGGAGCTGGAAGCCCGTTCCTTCGCATGGGGGCGTCACGGGGTGCCAGGTGCGCCTTCCGTCGGTGTGCTCGGTCGGAGGGAGTTGGGGGGGGCTCAACCCCCAGAAGAAGGCCCGGCTCGAGCGGGAACTCCGCAATCAGGCAGCCATTGCCTGTGCGCCCCCTGGTGGCCTCTCATCGGAGCCATTTTAAAGGAAATTAGAGTTTGGAAAGGAAGAGACAGTTTATCAGATGGCCTAATAGAAGCAACAGCAGGCTTACTTCTATTTGCAAAAAGCGAGCATCCCAGGGCAGTCAATTCACGTTTCTCAAAATTATTTAAATTAGTTCCATCAAAGTTCCCTGAGATGCTGTCATTCCAACGGCCAAAGAATAGTGCTCTAAGAGAAGCATAGCAAGCAGTCGTTAAAGGTAAAGGGTGAATATACCATCCGAGCCCCTTGTTCCCATGTAAATGGGTGCAAATCCAGCAATTACTCTTATTAAAAATGGCATGCGTTGAATTCATTATCATTAAAGTACTTTCGTCTATGCTGGGAGTCCCTAGGTGACAAAGTATGAAGGTGTACAGAGGGAGTCAAAGCAGTAGGTACAATTTTGATTGGCAAAAGAGGTTCTAGAGGATACATTTCTTCAAAGTACCAGAGTCCCACAGCAGTAACTATACAAATTCCAATTACTATTATCACAACACAGCAATACGTTTTCGGGGCCCAGGCACATTGTTCATTGTCTGAGTTGGTCACCTCCTTATTTACAAGTCCAATGCGAGCAGCAGCGGTGGAGGTGGCAGGCATCGTAGTTTCTCAATCGACGACCCCAATGTTCGTTGCTGGCGACACTACGGTCGCGCGACTTCTTAGTCCTTCCCCAACCCTAGCCAGCAGAATCCCTTTTTTTCCCCAAATTTTCCTTTGTAAGAACAAAAACTCTCAATGACTCTTTTCTCTTCCAGATGCACAGGCAAAACCCGTGCCGTAGTTCTATTTTCTTCGTCGAAGGTCGTACCTGGTGATTCCCGGTACTGTTTGATCCGGAAATAAGGTAACGTCACTTCCTGAGGGAAGCAACGTATCAGAGGCGATGGAAGTCGCAGAACTTGAAACAACGTTTTCCGGAAGTGACCTTTCCAAAGAGTGTGGAGACAAAATGGACTGTTCCCCAAGCTCCACGGGCTCAGAGGGATTCTCTGACTCACTCACAGTGCTATCTGCTACTCCAGGATCTGAGAGTGTAGCATCAGCGAGGGGTTCTGCTTCTTCTGTAACGTGTGGCGTCGGGTGAGGAAGTTTCCTGACATGCGTCGCGTGGATCCAATGCTTCTTTCCAGCCACCCGCACTGCTGTCTGGGTGACCAACAGCACCTGGTAGGGTCCCCGCCAACGAAATGCGAGGCAGGAAGACCTTTCGTAGGCCTTCACCAGGACCCAACTTCCAGGCTGA